>NC_060174.1:84772532-85097532 GCF_021184085.1 Oncorhynchus gorbuscha
GTTAATTAACCCTCCAGTTTATTAACCCTCCAGTTAATTAACCCTCCAGTTAATAAAGTATCTTACTATAACCCTCCAGTTTATTAACCCTCCAGTTAATAAAGTAGCTTACTTTAACCCTTCAGTTAATTAACCCTCCAGTTTATTAACCCTGCAGTTAATTAACCCTCCAGTTAATAAAGTAGCTTACTTTAACCCTCCAGTTAATAAAGTAGCTTACTTTAACCCTCCAGTTAATAAAGTAGCTTACTTTAACCCTCCAGTTAATAAAATAGCTTACTTTAACCCTCCAGTTAATTAACCGTCCAGTTAATTAACCCTTCAGTTAATAAAGTAGCTTACTTTAACCCTCCAGTTAATTAACCCTCCAGTTTATTAACCCTCCAGATAATTAACCCTCCAGTTAATAAAGTAGCTTACTTTAACCCTCCAGTTAATAAAGTAGCTTACTTTAACCCTCAAGTTAATAAAGTAGATTACTTAACCCTCCAGTTAATAAAGTAGCTTACTTTAACCCTCCAGTTAATTAACCTTCCAGTTAATTAACCCTTCAGTTAATAAAGTAGCTTACTTTAACCCTCCAGTTAATTAACCCTCCAGTTTATTAACCCTCCAGTTAATTAACCCACCAGTTAATAAAGTAGCTTACTTTAACCCTCCAGTTAATAAAGTAGCTTACTTTAACCCTCCAGTTAATAAAGTAGCTTACTTTAACCCTTCAGTTAATTAACCCTCCAGTTAATTAACCCTCCAGTTAATAAATTAGCTTACTGTAACCCTCCAGTTAATGAACCCTTCAGTTAACAAAGTAGCTTACATTAACCCTCCAGTTAATTAACCCTCCAGTTTATTATAATATAATAATAATAATATATGCCATTTAGCGGACGCTTTTATCCAAAGCGACTTACAGTCATGTGTGCATACATTCTACGTATGGGTGGTCCCGGGAATCGAACCCACTACCCTGGCGTTACAAGCGCCATGCTCTACCAACCCTCCAGTTAATAAAGTAGCTTACTTTAACCCTTCAGTTAATTAACCCTCCAGTTAATTAACCCTCCAGTTAATAAAGTAGCTTACTATAACCCTCCAGTTAATTAACCCTCCAGTTTATTAACCCTCCAGTTAATAAAGTAGCTTACTATAACCCTTCAGTTAATTAACCCTCCAGTTTATTAACCCTCCAGTTTATTAACCCTCCAGTTAATTAACCCCCCAGTTTATTAACCCTCCAGTTTATTAACCCTCCAGTTAATTAACCCACCAGTTTATTAACCCTCCAGTTAATTAACCCTCCAGTTTATTAACCCTCCAGTTAATTAACCCTCCAGTTTATTAACCCTCCAGTTTATTAACCCTCTAGTTAATTAACCCTCCAGTTTATTAACCCTCCAGTTTACTAACCCTCCAGTTAATTAACCCTCCAGTTTATTAACCCTCCAGTTTACTAACCCTCCAGTTAATTAACCCTCCAGTTTACTAACCCTCCAGTTAATTAACCCTCCAGTTTATTAACCCTCCAGTTAATTAACCCTCCAGTTTATTAACCCTCCAGTTTATTAACCCTCCAGTTAATTAACCCTCCAGTTTATTAACCCTCCAGTTTATTAACCCTCCAGTTAATTAACCCTCCAGTTAATTAACCCTCCAGTTAATTAACCCTCCAGTTTATTAACCCTCCAGTTTACTAACCCTCCAGTTAATTAACCCTCCAGTTTATTAACCCTCCAGTTAATAAAGTAGCATAAATCAACATTTATGCATATTGAGTTTGGGTGAGAAAGTCCCAGGTACATTTCGTTCCAACTTTTTGGACCCGTGAAGACCTCTAGTGTGGAGTGCAGTAGAGATTGCGTCATCTGTGGATTTGTTGGGGCACTCGTCCTATTGTTTTATTCAGCTTGGGGCCCAGCAGGGGATAAAGATGGGAGCAGAGGTGAGAACAGGGGTTGTGGAGACAGGGGGGCTTATATTAGCCCCAGCTGAAGGAAAGGCCACTGGCACATGAGACTGACTGCTGGAGAACAAGAGAAGCCTGACGCGACAGTGGCAGATTAAGATATACTGTATCACCCGCCTCTTCCTCCCATTTACTCTCTCCTTCTCCCTCCCCCTCTGCTCTGGTTCTCCCTTTTTCTCCCCCTCCTAACCCTATCACCTCCCTCCCCGGCTTGGGTTACCAGCAAGGCAGGCATGCCAAACAAGTCCTATTAATACAGTGTGGACGGACAGAGGGGCCAGGTGGCATCTCCATGACCGGCAGTGAGTGGCTGGTTTTGACTAGATGGTATACAGCTTACAATTCTGTATGTCAGAATTGACTTTTCAGGTAAGGAGAGGAGAACGGGTAAGGAGAACATACACAGCAGGATAGGAAAATTAGGTTAAGGTCAGGAAAAGGGTAAGGGTTAGGTACAAGAACAAAACATTTGACATGAACTGTATGTCATCGAGACATGACCGGAGTGGCTGGGCCAGGGCGTGGCAGGCAGCAGGGCCCACTAAGGGGGCAGATGGTAACAGGGGGGCCAGATATGTGTCACAGAGGACACGCACAGCTCAGGCCAGACGGACTGTCACTGGGATGTGACATTTATGAGAGAGAGGTGTAAATGGGTATAGGCCTAGACTCGCATGAAGCGGGGAGACACAAACACAAGTCCACAGCCCAATATCAACTCCATCTCAATGTGTTGTCCAAACTGATAGATTCATTCAAATTAGAAAGCTAAATATCAATCATATAAAGCTCCGTTCACATTGATTAATTTTCAACTGATAAAATTGTGCAAAATCAAACTCAATCTGTCAATTCAAAAACTTTCAGATCATGTGATGAATGTTTTATATTATCTACACGTAGAAAGACTGATGGACACACATGCACACACTGTACACACACACACCAATGCACAGTGTACAGTAGAACCAGTGTCTGTTTCCTATCCCAACTACAGTGTTCCTCTCAATGATGTCTTTGACTTGAGCCTCGGCGCCATCACCCCTGCTCTCAGGGTTTTTTCCTTGGAGCTACAGGCTCCAACACACCGCTCCAGGTTCCCAATGTCCTGTCACTCAAAGAGGTCTTTCTCTCCCACGTCTTCTCTCTTTTTCGTCCCTTCCTAAACGCGGTCCCTTTTTCTCACCTTCCTTCCTCTCCTAATGCTGTCCCATTTGTTCCCCCTCTACCAGTGCTCTTGCATAAACACCAGGCCCTCACTAGCATAAAGTTCTGATCCTTCTCCTCCGTATTGAAAAGAGGGGGTACAATGAGGAAAAAGAAAACATAAACTGTGGCCAAAAGTATGTGGACACTGCTCGTCGAAACTCTCATTCCAAAATCATGGGCATTAATAGTGAGTTGGTCCCCCCATTGCTGCTATAACAGCCTTCACTCTTCCCGAAAGACTTTCCACTAGATGTTGGAACATTGCTTTGGGGACTTGCTTCCATTCAGCCACAAGAGCATTAGTGAGGTCAGGCACTGATGTTGGGCGATTAGGGCTGGCTCGCAGTCGGCATTAAAATTCCTCCCAAAGGGGTTTGATGGAGTTGAGGTCAGGACTCTGTGCTGGCCAGTCAAGTTCTTCCACATCGATCTCGACAAAACATTTCTGCATGGACCTCGCTTTGGGCTTCCGAGCCATTGGACTCAGTGGCACAGTGGAAACACGTTCTCTGGAATGATGGATCACTCTTCACTATCCAGCAGTCCGATGGATGAATCTGGGTTTGACGGATGCCAGGAGAACGCTACCTGCAACCAATGCATAGTGCCAACTGTAAAGTTTGGTGTAGGAGGAATAATGATCTGGGGCTGTTTTTCATGGTTTGGGCTAGGCCCCTTAGTTCCAGTGAAGGGAAATCTTAATGTTACAGCATACAATGACATTCTAGACGATTCTGTGCTTCTAACTTTGTGGCAACAGTTTGTGGAAGGCACTATCCTGTTTCAGCATGACAATGCCCCCATGCACAAAGCGAGGTCCATACAGAAATGGTTTATCAAGATCGGTGTGGAAGAACTTGACTGGCCTGCACAGAGACCTGGCCTCAACCCCATCGAACCCTTTGGGATGAATTGGAATGCTGACTGTGAGCCAGGCCTAATAACCCAACCTCACTAGTGCTCTTGTGGCTAAATGGAAGCAAGTCCCAGCAGCAATTTCAAAACATATAGTGGAAAGCCTTCCCAGAAGAGAGCAGCAAAGAGAGAACAACTCCAAATGAATTCCCATGATTTTGGGATTAGATGTTTGATGAGCAGGTGTCCACATACTTTTGGTCATGTAGTGTAATTTAGTTAAAGTAACACGATATTTACCTAAACAACTTATGGTGCTCTTAGTTATTGTGTATGGTTCAAATCTTACATTTCTGACCAACTATCATTTGTGTGGGGGTTTAAAAATACTGATGCCAAGAAAGGTCATTTAAAAATAAAACCACAGCCTTGCAGGTCACTACAACTGGACATGTGATTGGAACAACTATTTCTCTTTTTATTAAGTGGCCCCTTTTTATAGGTCTATTGAATACAAAGTGTGTATTCAGTTGGAGCCAGCAGAAATGGGGCATTTATGCTGCAGGGGGCATGTAAAATCAGAAACTTGTGTTTCTCTTTTAATTGTTCTAAATACTGGGGACTAGAGTGGGCATTTAAGGGAGAATGGAGGCGCAAACATCGGAAACAGACCTGGGGCTATGTTTCGCCATGCTGTTTGCTACATATCCCATGAGAAAATGTTGCATTTTGATGTCTCCACACAGAGGCTGGAGCTGCATCAAGTGGTCTCAGAGGGCCAAGGGAAGCTATGCGGGGTAGCTTTGGCATGTGGGAAAATGACCTCTCTGTAGGCCAATCAAAGGTTGATTGAGATGAGGATCATATACAATATTTTTCCTGCCTTGAAGGGTACATTCAACCCCCCTGATTCATTGTTTTACTTAAAACCAACCTCTTAGCCTTAGGACAAATATAAATTCAAATGCAGCATATTGTATCATTAGTCGCAATTTCTCAACAACTAAACAATTAAACTCCTTGATAATATTGGTGATATTAAGATTGACAGTAGGATTTCAAAATCGACCCAGCAATAACCTTTATTTGTTTTATCCTTTCTGCCCATCTCATCCATCAACCTTCTCCTCCTTCTGTATCACTCCATCCATCCACAGGCTGGCAAGGGACCGTGCCTGTGCCATTTAACCCTGCTCTGCAAGACCAAATAGCTCACCACACCAGAGAAAGCAGGAAGCATAATATTTACAACAACAATGACCCTCTGTGCCCAACAAGGTAACCATGTTGGCATTAGACTACCCAAAAACCAATCACCCATTTGAAAAATAATGTTCAAGATGAAAATGTTGTAGTCTTTGGAAGAACTCGCTACAGCTCCATTTGAAATCCTTCAAGAAAAACATTGGGGGAAAAGCTGAGCTGTCAAGTCTGCAAGTAATTATACAGAGGGTCCGAGAGAAAAAAAAGGCCCCTCCGCTTTATATGCAAGGAAAGAGGCCTGAACAAAAACACCACTGTTTTTATGACGTCCCCTTGTAGGTTTCCCCGCCCCTCGACATATAAGCCTACATATACTTGACCCCCTACAGAGAGAGGAGCTCTCATACCCTGAGGAGGAGCCCTCATACCCTGCTTGTGGTGGCAGGAACCGAATCTCCAAGATATGGTGATAAGCAATCAGCTCCTTGACAAAGCCACTTCTGTATTGGAGGGGAAAAGAAAGGAAACATCCTCCTTCTCTCTATCTTCAGAGCGCTGCAATTCCAAACAGCAGGGAGTGTGTTTAATCAGAGGGAGAGCAGCGAGAGGAAAAGAAAACACAACCTTTCCTAAACCTGAAAAAAATGGGGGGATGGCGGCACCACTTTAGATATTATGAATAGGACATTGATCCACCAAATGGGGCTGAGAAGAGGGGATCGAATGTACGCAAACGGCCTAGGAGTGTTTTCATAAATTATTACTCTACGAATCATAATAATGCCAGGCAGAGTTGATTTAAGAGTATGGTGTGTTTCTTCTTTCTCCTCAGTATGTTCCCTATGTGCCTGGTTAGACATGTTTCAGAGGCTTCTGTATAGCGTGGCTTTCGTCTTGGCCCTGATGCTGGCTGGGGCTGAATTGGCTAGCATACTTGGCTGGTTCTCTCACCCAGTGTGTACCGCAGCCATAATGCTCTCTATGGCTCATTGACTCCTGGGGAGTGAGGGCTGACACACACACACACACACACACACACACACACACACACACACACACACACACACACACACACACACACACACACACACACACACACACGCACACACACGCCAGTGAGCGCTTGCGCATCTCAAAGGCCATGTTTCTGTCAGCACCACTGGTATATTAAAGTAGACCCAGCAGAACAGGCATGGTAGGTAGACTGTGCCCCTCTGGTCATCCAACTCCCAGGACACAACTAATCTTAGACGTTTCTTGGAGCTCCGTTTGATGTGCCATCATCACCTGAGTGATTTTGACCGTACCTCCACCTACCCCAAGAGAGCATTGGCACCCATGGGCTGTGTAACTAAAAGCATAGGCCAGCAATTACTTCTGATGTTGCTGTAGGTTGGGGAGTGTTTTTAACCCACTGCATCCTCTTCATCTTTAAGTACATACAAACTGTCAAGTGTGTCAAGCCCCTAACGTCATCGTCTCAGCTCAGTGTGGTCTACCTCACCCAGAGAGTAAATGGTATCACAGTTTCTGATAATATCTTCATTGTTGCTGGGTGGCTCCGTTGGTTCTGCCTCTCTGCAGACTCCATGGCAGCGCTATCTTATCTGGCTGGCCTTCCTCTATGGATCCTCATTGAGTTCCATCGTCTCCTCCCCAGGAACAAACTCGAACTCAGGCATAGAGCTGATCCCTTTGTGTAGAACTTATCGGCTTGTTCCATCTGAAGGCGCTATCTGCTCAGAGTTTGCACGAAGGCCTGTGTACACAAACATAACTGCAATGGGCTTGTACTGTCTAGACATGCAATGGGCTTGCATTGTGATAGGTCGAAAACTTAAGTAGGCGTTTGAGCATCTTCATTCTTAAAACCTTTTTACACTGCTCTGTGTTGGGTGCCGTCTTTCGGATGGGACGTTAAACGGGTGTCCTGACTCTCTGAGGTCATTAAAGATCCCATGGCACTTATTGTAAGAGTAGGGGTGTTAACCCCGGTGTCCTGGCTAAATTCGCAAGCTGTCCCTCATACCATCATGGCCACCTAATCATCCCCAGCTTACAATTTGCTCATTCATCCCCCTCCTCTCCCCTGTAACTATTCCCCAGGTCGTTGCTGTAAATGAGAATGTGCTGTCAGTCAACTTACCTGGTAAAAAAATATATATATATATATAAATAAATAACTTGAATGTAAGCACAATGAGTGGATAAAACATGCCTGATAGACTGACCAACCCTTTGACAGGGTGTCAGCCTGGAGAGAACTACTGTATCAAGACAAAAACACACTGCTCTTTGCTGTCAACCGTTGGCACGAAAAAGAAGACAAAAAGAGGACAAAACTTTGGGACCGAGTTATATGGATGTGGTGAGAGTTCAGACACACTCTCCAGCGGGCTTAACATACAAACCCTCAGTGTATCTAACTCATATAATTGGCAGTCTGCTTCTCAACTTAAAGGGGAACTTATTAGGGGACTAATTGACTTTGACAAATCTTGGATGATAGGTTGATAGGTTAGATGGAGCGTCTCAAAAGTTTGAAAAGGAACGTAGCCAGCGGTTGGGTATACATAGGCACTGAGCCTTTTGCACAGGAAGAAGTCTTCAGAGAAAGGGGGGTGACAGGTGAAAACTGCCTTTGTACAACATTACATCAGGTTATTTTATCAGCTTACACTAGAATGTGTATTTACAGGAAAATATATAAAAAAATATCAGAAGTTAAATCATCTGAAAATGAGCACATTCTGAATGTTGCTGATACTGATATTGTGGGTGTGCAGTTATGCCTTTAATGTGGACAGGGTGAGAGGGCACAAAAAGTGGAGGGGTACGCATTTTACCTTCATAGGATGCCAACAAAGAAAACTAAACCGCTCCATTCATTCAGCAAGCCTAAAATATCCAGTATTTATTTTGAATCAATTGCAATTACGACCCCAAGGAAAACAGGGTTAAGTTTACCTCAGCTTCAAAACCTTGGGTAGGATAAGCAGTTTCTTCAGCCCTCTGCAAAACAGCCTCAGGGAACCCCAAGGAACTGAAGAGGGGCTTGTCTGACTGGGTTTACAACGATGACCTCCAATGCTGTGCTTTGTGTGAGTGAGAGTGTCCAGTTTATAAAGGCAGCATTATATGGTCTGACCTTTGCTGAATGTGTCAGAAAGGACATTGTCACACACCATACATGACTGTAGAGCAACCTAAATGAGAGGTTTCACACCCGCACTGGCTAATGTAATGGATGCAAATATATTCACACCAGACTAAAAACTCTCCACGCACAAAATACCTAAATCCAAGCCTTTCAAGTCCCAAAGACGAGAGTACAAAGCCTAGTGTTCCGTCTTTATCAGTCAAAGACAAGCACTTCAGATACTTTAGAGGAAATGTTGATGGTTAGACTTCACAAATCCTAACTAATTCCCCAAACCCTACCTCAACAACACTCCTTCGCCATTCATTACTCAATATATATTCTCAATAAATATAATGTAGTCATCAACCCCAAATAATTACTCTAAACCCATTACTTGGATGTGATATTTCAGATTCCATCCTGTATCTTCATAAATGAACAATAACAAGTCTAAATATTACACTTTCAATACAAGGTAAATGGATACTCTTAGCAAAAAGGGTTCCAAAAGGGTTCTTTGGCTGTCCCCGTAGGAGAACCCTTTGTGGTTCCAGGTAGAATCCTTTTGGGTTCCATGTAGAACCAAAAGTAGTTATTCAGAAGGTTCTCCTATGGGGACAGCTGAAGAATCCTTTTAGGTTCTAAATAGAACATGTCTTTCAAGGGGGTGGATTCAGTGCAATCCACAGCACTTTAGATGCTGACTGAATCACGCTCAAAACATCTTTTATTTTATTACAGACTATACTGTAAACATAATTACTCAACAGCATTCATGGATTCTAAACAAATGTGGTTACTCACCCTCTAACATAAACAAATCTTAAAATAACATAACTTTGCAATTGGACAGACTTTTGAAAGTCATAGTAAAAGGAATTTGGATGTCCTGATTCAAATATAAGCCTGCACTCGTTAATTTAAAGTCAAGAGGACAGGATCACAGAGGGAATGACAACTAAAACGAGAGGCAGAGTACATCCCTGTGGACCAGAGCAGGAGTCTCGGTCTTGCATCTGTGTATGATGGAAATACATAAATACCCACACCCATTCCACATTTAGCCAGAAGTGCAATTTACACAGCAACAACCACGTTTAAATTATTGCTACTGATTTTCTTACTGGGACTCAAAAGGAACCGGGGATGCCCTGCAAACACAAAAGTCCAAATTAACACCTACAATTACAAATGCTCGAGCTGCTGCCTTTGATGACGTGTTAGACGAGTAGCTGTCTTTTCTACTTGCAATATGAAGATGGCCGTTTTGTGTCTACTGAACATGACCAGAATAGTTGAAATATGAAGCATAATAACCAGCGATAGCATTAGCACCAGACACTTAGTCTGCAAAGCCTCAAACAGCCAGAGCATGGAATGGCGACACCAGCAAAACGGCATCAACCAAAGCCACTCAACCCATCTGTCACGTTCTGACCTTAGTTCTTTTATTATGTCTTTGTTTTAGTATGGTCAGGGCGTGAGTTGGGTGGGTTGTCTATGTTCCTTTTTCTATGTTTTGGGATTTCTGTGTTTGGCCTGGTATGGTTCTCAATCAGAGGCCGCTGTTTATCGTTGTCCCTGATTGAGAACCATATTTAGGTAGCCTGGTTTCACTTTTGAGTTGTGGGTGATTATTTTTCGTGTTAGTTACCACACGGGACTGTTTTGTTTGTGTCACTTTGTTATTTTGTATATTTGTAGTGTTCAGTATGTCTTATTAAAATTGACACTTACCACGCTGCAAATTGGTCCGACCTCTCTTACTCCTCATCAGAGGAAGACGACGAACGTTACAGAATCACCCACCACCAAAGGACCAAGCAGTGTGGTAACAGGCAGCAAGCGATCTCAGGACTCCTGGACATGGGAGGAGATTCTAGACGGAGAGGGACCCTGGGCACAGGCTGGGGAATATCGCCGCCCCAAGGCAGAGCTGATGGCAGCGAAAGCCGAGAGGCGGTGGTATAAGGAGGCAGCACAGCAGCGCGACTGGAAGCCCGAGAGGCAGCCCCAAAAATGTATTGGGGGGGGGGGGGGCACACGGGGAGTGTGGTGAAGTCAGGTAGGAGACCTGCGCCAACTCCCCGGGTACCACGACGGAGTATTCACAGGCCGGTATGCTCGGTGCCAGCGTCCCGCATTTGCCGGGGGAAGCTGGCATCCAGCCAGAACGGGTGGGGCCAGCTCTGCGCTCGAGACCGCCAGTGTGCCTCCACGGCCCTGTGTATCCGGTGCCCCCACTACGCACCAGGCCTCCGGTGGCAGCCCCACGCACCAGGCTGTCTCTCAGTCTCATTTACATTACATTTAAGTCATTTAGCAGACGCTCTTATCCAGAGCGACTTACAAATTGGTGCATTCACCTTATGACATCCAGTGGGACAGTCACTTAACAATAGTGCATCTAAAACTTAGGGGGGGTGGGGTGAGAGGGATTACTTATCCTATCCTAGGTATTCCTTAAAGAGGTGGGGTTTCAGGTGTCTCCGGAAGGTGGTGATTGACTCCGCTGTCCTGGCGTCGTGAGGGAGTTTGTTCCACCATTGGGGGGGCCAGGGCAGCGAACAGTTTTGACTGGGCTGAGCGGGAGCTGTACTTCCTCAGTGGTAGGGAGGCGAGCAGGCCAGAGGTGGATGAACGCAGTGCCCTTGTTTGGGTGTAGGGCCTGATCAGAGCCTGGAGGTACTGAGGTGCCGTTCCCCTCACAGCTCCGTAGGCAAGCACCATGGTCTTGTAGCGGATGCGAGCTTCAACTGGAAGCCAGTGGAGAGAACGGAGGAGCGGGGTGACGTGAGAGAACTTGGGAAGGTTGAACACCAGACGGGCTGCGGCGTTCTGGATGAGTTGAAGGGGTTTAATGGCACAGGCAGGGAGCCCAGCCAACAGCGAGTTGCAGTAATCCAGACGGGAGATGACAAGTGCCTGGATTAGGACCTGCGCCGCTTCCTGTGTGAGGCAGGGTCGTACTCTGCGGATGTTGTAGAGCATGAACCTACAGGAACGGGCCACCGCCTTGATGTTGGTTGAGAACGACAGGGTGTTGTCCAGGATCACGCCAAGGTTCTTGGCGCTCTGGGAGGAGGACACAATGGAGTTGTCAACCGTGATGGCGAGATCATGGA
This sequence comes from Oncorhynchus gorbuscha, assembly GCF_021184085.1. Lineage (NCBI taxonomy): Eukaryota > Metazoa > Chordata > Actinopteri > Salmoniformes > Salmonidae > Oncorhynchus > Oncorhynchus gorbuscha. Next base: position 84,784,030 of record NC_060174.1, read on the forward strand.
ACGGGCAGTCCTTCCCCGGGAGGAAGAGCAGCTCCGTCTTGCCGAGGTTCAGCTTGAGGTGGTGATCCGTCATCCACACTGATGTGTCTGCCAGACATGCAGAGATGCGATTCGCCACCTGGTCATCAGAAGGGGGAAAGGAGAAGATTAATTGTGTGTCGTCTGCATAGCAATGATAAGAGAGACCATGTGAGGTTATGACAGAGCCAAGTGACTTGGTGTATAGCGAGAATAGGAGAGGGCCAAGAACAGAGCCCTGGGTCTCCTCCCTCCCGCCTGTCCGCCCAGAGCTGCCAGAGTCTCCGAGCCGCCTGTCCGCCCGGAGCTGCCAGAGTCTGTCCGCCCGGAGCTGCCAGAGCCCTGGGTCTCCTCCCTCCCGCCTGTCCGCCCAGAGCTGCCAGAGTCTCCGAGCCGCCTGTCCGCCCGGAGCTGCCAGAGTCTCCGAGCCGCCTGTCCGCCCGGAGCTGCCAGAGTCTCCGAGCTGCCTGTCCGCCCGGAGCTGCCAGAGTCTCAGAGCCGCCTGTCCACCCGGAGCTGCCATAGTCTCAGAGCCGCCTGTCCGCCCGGAGCTGCCAGTGTCTCAGAGCCGCCTGTCCGCCCGGAGCTGCCAGAGTCTCCGAGCCGCCTGTCCGCCCGGAGCTGCCAGAGTCTCAGAGCCGCCTGTCCACCCGGAGCTGCCATAGTCTCAGAGCCGCCTGTCCGCCCGGAGCTGCCAGTGTCTCAGAGCCGCCTGTCCGCCCGGAGCTGCCAGAGTCTCAGAGCCGCCTGTCCGCCCGGAGCTGCCAGAGTCTCAGAGCCGCCTGTCCGCCCGGAGCTGCCAGAGTCTCCGCGGACAGACACCCACCCAGACCCTCCCCTATAGGTTTAGGCTTTGCAGCCGGAATTCCGCACCTTTGGGGGGGGGGGATATACTATCACATTCTGACCTTAGTTCTTTAATTATGTCTTTGTTTTAGTATGGCCAGGGCGTGAGTTGGGTGGGTTATCTATGTTTCTTTTTCCACAATACACATGACTTTAGCACCCAACATAGAAATAGATATACTAGATCACCCCCTAGTACCGCCCTGACCTACTACACCATAGAGAACCAACTCTCCATGGTCAGGGTGTGACAGCAACTGCACTGGGTGTGGGCCATACTATCACGTTCTGACCTTAGTTCTTTAATTATGTATTTTTTTTGTATGGTCAGGGCGTGAGTTGGGTGGGTTATCTATGTTTCTTTTTCCACAATACACATGACTTTAGCACCCAACATAGAAATAGATATACTAGATCACCCCCTAGTCACCCCCTACTCTCTATGGTCAGGGCGTGACAGCAACTGCACTGGGTGTGGGCCACACCGTTGAAAAGGCCTGAAAACCTACAGAAAGGTAAACTGTTACGCAGTAATGACAGAAAATGAACCAAGTTAAGACCTAGATGTGATAAAGCCTGAAAATGATTTGCAAAGCATGATCTTTTAGCCATATACAATCCCATCAAAACATGTTTTAAAACGTTTTGCAACAGAAAACAAAAATAAGCCTTTCTTATTGAACAGATAGGCGTACACAACTTCCCGGCTTGTTTTTCTGTCAGGTCAGGTGTTCTCCGCTGGGAATGATCTAATTGTAGTTAGTGTTGTTGTGGATGTAACAGTCAGAGAGGAGAGTTGCTGCTCTCCACATGATCTTCCCACCCTATTTCAAACACCTGATTGCATGGGCCTTTTCTCAATTAGACTTGCTCAACTCTTGTGTCCTCTCTCTTCTCCATCCTCTCTGACCTCTTTTTGAAAAAGGTCAAAGGTAATTGAGGAGAGGCGGCAAGGAGTGTGAAAGTAGACAAAAATGCGCTTGTATGAAATGACTACTCCAATCACGTGTTACAGGGTGGAATCCCAAAATAATTCTAAAGTAATTCAAAACTAAATGTGCAAGACATTTTATAGAGAAAGGGATAAGTAACATAGTTTTTAGCCAATGTTTGCAATGATGATTAAAAAAATAACATTCAATTGCTCATTAGATTGCGAGGCTGTCTTGCTTGTGTTTGATATGCTGCCTAGATAGCTGCATGTAACTCCCCACTTGAGTATTGCACTGGGGCAAAAAACTATCTGCGAGTTTGTACAAACATGATGACCATGTCTTTTGTGTACAACATGAAGTTTATAGGCTGCACCAGACAAAGTGTTCATTGCTGATCAAGGAGGGGGAAGCTGCAGTGTAACACTGAGCAGCACCTACGTGAAAAAAAACCCTGCAAATGTCTTTAGCCATGGCTAAATCGGGTTTACAGAAAATCCGAAACCACAGCCAATCCGTACATAATAATGGGTTGCCTCCAACCTGCACCAATGACTATAGACCTAGACATTGAAAAATGAGTGCCTCTAGCCTATTAGACTAAATTGACTAACTCCTTTAGCAGTAAAAACATGGTTTCCCTTCCAATCATAATAGAGTAATTGGAATGGCTCTGCGTCCGTTATAATGAGCGAGCTATCTCGTGATCATCTACCACTTTAAACAAACACCGGGTGGGAGAGTTTCTCTGCCTCACTTGTGGTTAAAAGCCAAACACTGTTTAGCTGAGGGTCTCCGACAAAGATCTTTGGTGAGGCACACTCGCTAAACACACATGGAAGGCTCACTCCTGGACAATGATGGTAGGCGGAAACCACATTGCCTGCAGAGTACCCGGCAAGCATGCCCCACGGTCAGCTAAGCAGAACAGGTGAACATTTAGGATAGATCTCGGGTCTAATTTGGCTTCTTCCCCTTCTTTCCTACTCCATCTACACACATCTGAAAACACAGGTAAAAGCAATATGGCAGACACCCTACAGGAATTTACGTTCACTTGTCCAGTTCTTTCACACCAGTCTAAATAAAGGAAACAAGGGATGGAGGTAGGGAGCCACTTAGACTATTCAGATGCACCTTTCAAGTTCCTCCATTGAATTCCTCAGTGCTTGGGGAGCGGGCACCGCCAAGGCAAAACTGTGTGGCAGGAAACGGAGGCAGTAAAAGCATTCCTTGGAAAGGACTAGCCCTAGGCTATAGCATTTGGTAAGGCGAAGGGATAAATAACCGTAGACATGGCTTCCACTCTACACTGCACGCACAGCTTACCTGGAAGAACCACCTAGGCTCTTTAGGTTGGTCAGTGTTAAAAGAAAATATCCACCGGACCACCGTCAAATCAAGCTCACAGCTCTTTCCAAAACCTGATATGATCTTAGAAATAGGCTCACAAGTAAATTATAGTCAGCTTGAAGCAATTCCTCGATTATGGCTTCTGAAACCATAATGCTAGGCATAGAATCCACATATGGTCATAAGCAAAGAGATTGATTTAATATTGCTGTCTGCATAATGAAACAGAAAATCTATCATTTTAACATTCATTTAATGAAAAACTCCTAAAAGCTACTCCTGGTGCAGCTGAAACTGCAGCGCCCATGCCCCTCGCATCTGAGGATCTGTCTTTTTCAGCCATCTATTTCCTGTGTTTGAGGGGTGGAAAATTCACTTGTCACTTAAATCTCACTGGATTGACTGCTTCAATTTGACTCTTTTGCCTGTCATTTTTTCCAGTTAACGTTACGACCATGGAAATGTTTGCAATGAACTGTCATGAACCCGGTAATTGCTGAATTGGTTCAATGGAATACATCGTCTTTCCTGTTGCATTTCTAAGAACGGTAAAGCTTCATACGGGATTTAACACACTCTTGACATTTATATCACAAGAAAGAGAAGAAATATAACTTCATTTTGATGTTCAAACGTGTTGATTTTTAAATCGAGGGTATCTACTATTGACACACTTGTTGAATTATGTAAGAGAAACGTGACAACAGTAAGAAATGAAGCAGTATAGACAGAGCAGGTGAGTGCTGGTAGGGTAGACCGAGCAGGTGAGTGCTGGTAGGGTAGACAGAGCAGGTGAGTGCTGGTAGGGTAGACCGAGCAGGTGAGTGCTGGTAGGGTAGACAGAGCAGGTGAGTGCTGGTAGGGTAGACAGAGCAGGTGAGTGCTGGTAGGGTAGACCGAGCAGGTGAGTGCTGGTAGGGTAGACAGAGCAGGTGAGTGCTGGTAGGGTAGACAGAGCAGGTGAGTGCTGGTAGGGTAGACCGAGCAGGTGAGTGCTGGTAGGGTAGACAGAGCAGGTGAGTGCTGGTAGGGTAGACCGAGCAGGTGAGTGCTGGTAGGGTAGACCGAGCAGGTGAGTGCTGGTAGGGTAGACATAGAAAGTGAGTGCTGGCAGGGTAGACAGAGCAAGTGAGTGCTGGTAGGGTAGACCGAGCAGGTGAGTGCTGGTAGGGTAGACCGAGCAGGTGAGTGCTGGTAGGGTATACCGAGCAGGTGAGTGCTGGTAGGGTAGACAGAGCAGGTGAGTGCTGGCAGGGTAGACAGAGCAGGTGAGTGCTGGCAGGGTAGACAGAGCAGGTGAGTGCTGGCAGGGTAGACAGAGCAAGTGAGTGCTGGCAGGGTAGACAGAGCAAGTGAGTGCTGGTAGGGTAGACAGAGCAGGTGAGTGCTGGTTGGGTAGACAGAGCAGGTGAGTGCTGGCAGGGTAGACATAGAAAGTGAGTGCTGGCAGGGTAGACAGAGCAAGTGAGTGCTGGTAGGGTAGACAGAGCAGGTGAGTGCTGGTAGGGTAGACAGAGCAAGTGAGTGCGGGTAGGGTAGACAGAGCAGGTGAGTGCTGGTAGGGTAGACAGAGCAAGTGAGTGTTGGCAGGGTAGACAGAGCAAGTGAGTGCTGGTAGGGTAGACAGAGCAGGTGAGTGCTGGCAGGGTAGACAGAGCAAGTGAGTGCTGGTAGGGTAGACAGAGCAGGTGAGTGCTGGTAGGGTAGACCGAGCAGGTGAGTGCTGGTAGGGTAGACCGAGCAGGTGAGTGCTGGTAGGGTAGACATAGAAAGTGAGTGCTGGCAGGGTAGACAGAGCAAGTGAGTGCTGGTAGGGTAGACCGAGCAGGTGAGTGCTGGTAGGGTAGACCGAGCAGGTGAGTGCTGGTAGGGTAGATCGAGCAGGTGAGTGCTGGTAGGGTAGACCGAGCAGGTGAGTGCTGGTAGGGTAGACAGAGCAGGTGAGTGCTGGTAGGGTAGACAGAGCAGGTGAGTGCTGGTAGGGTAGACAGAGCAGGTGAGTGCTGGTAGGGTAGACAGAGCAGGTGAGTACTGGTAGGGTAGACAGAGCAGGTGAGTGCTGGTAGGGTAGACCGAGCAGGTGAGTGCTGGTAGGGTAGACAGAGCAGGTGAGTGCTGGCAGGGTAGACAGAGCAAGTGAGTGCTGGCAGGGTAGACAGAGCAGGTGAGTGCTGGTAGGGTAGACAGAGCAGGTGAGTGCTGGTAGGGTAGACAGAGCAGGTGAGTGCTGGTAGGGTAGACAGAGCAGGTGAGTGCTGGCAGGGTAGACAGAGCAAGTGAGTGCTGGCAGGGTAGACAGAGCAAGTGAGTGCTGGCAGGGTAGACAGAGCAGGTGAGTGCTGGTAGGGTAGACAGAGCAGGTGAGTGCTGGTAGGGTAGACAGAGCAGGTGAGTGCTGGTAGGGTAGACAGAGCAGGTGAGTGCTGGTAGGGTAGACAGAACAGGTGTTTGGTGGTTGCAGCCCTGTTCCACCCTTTTATGTTAATGTGTTAATATATGCAAATACACCCGGTGTATTTTTGTGCAATAGTTCAGTCAATATCTGATGAATTACAACAATGGTATCAAGAGATTTAAACAAAGAGAAGTATATCAACTCTGCCTTGTAAAACCAGCATGTTATGGTATTCCAACTGGCTTCCATGAAATGTCCTTCAATACAGGTTTTCCCAGGAATGCTTTATCTGAAACTTGCTTGAATCACTGGAGAATATGTTTATTCAGACTGTATGGTATGTTTTGGAGAGGCTTTACCTCTTGAATATATCTCAATAAACAACAATGGCCCTTGAAAATATTGTAACAAGATGAACACAAACACATTTTTTATTATTAAGACATTTCACTGTGTCCCAACTGCAGTTGGATTTAGTGTACAGGATAGCTTTGTAAATGTTGGTACATAATGAACAAAAACTCTTGAAATCAAAGTGAACATATTTACATAATGTATTAAGGCTTGTGTGAGTCTTCGGTGTTGACTTTAAGTTATCCTTACACCATCACCTGCAACAGAATGTGAGTCCAAAATTTAGCTTCAGACATTGCTCCTCTCTCTCTCACTCTCTCTCCTGGCAGGCAAACAGGGCAGATCCCACCTTGTGATACAGGGAGGATACCTCAGCAAAACTGGAGTGTCCTAAAGCTCTGTAGAACGCCCAGAGCATGTAGGCAACATGATTCCCAAATTACACTCAGAAGCCTTTGATCTTGAGAGAGCGCTGCCATTTGAAGATGACAGTCTGGAGTTTGGATCCTTGCATAGGCAAATATTTATGTACCTCTGGAAAAAAACAGGTTCTGACAAATCACACTGAAGTTTTGGTTGGTCATCCATTTGGGAACAGATGACTGCAATATCTCTGTGAGCTGCCTGTGGATATAATATTGCATCTTCCAATTCCACATGAAAACATGACTATACAAATATGCTAGATGATTGCATTGTCTTAGATGGGCACTGATGGCACTGCCTATCTTATTAAAACAAAGTGAAAAGGGGCAACTATCTGAACTGGATACAGATAGTTAGCAATGTATGTGGCAAACATCAATCAATGCTTTGAATCTGTTCATACGGCGCCCTCTTGTGGCTAGCACAGAAATACAAGGTTACCATCCGGCCTTTTTACGTGAGTAAAGTACATGTCGGATAAAAAAAAAGTCACGACAGGCCTGATGGAAACAGAAAATGTGTCCGTAAACATTCCAAATGTCGACAAAACAAAATACACTAGACAAGGTGGGCTCCCCGTGTTGGTAAAATTAATTATGTGAGAACTTTTCAAATGGTGGTGGAAATGCCTTTATGCGCAATGGACTTCTGTGGGCAAATGTTCACCTTTGACAGCCACTGGCACACTGGAGATGAATCTCAGTTTCAACTGTACCGGACAGATGGCAGACAGTGTAGTGTGTATGGCGTCATGTGGGCAAGCGGTTTGCTGATGTCAACATTGTGAACAGAGTGCCCCATGGTGGTGGTGGGGTTATGGTATGGGCAGACATAAGCTATGGACAACAAAACCAATTTCATTTTATTGATGGCAATTTGAATACACAGAAATACCATGACGAGATCCTGAGGCCCATTGTCATGCCACTCATCTGTTGCCATCACCTCATGTTTCAGCATGATAATGCACGCAAAGATCTGTACACAATTACTGGAAATTGAAAATGTCCCAGCTCTTCCATGGCCTGCATACTCAGACATGTCACCCATTGAGCATGTTTGGGATGCTCTGGACCAACGTGTACGACAGCGCGTTCCAGTTCCAGCCAATATCCATCAATTTCACACGGCCATTTGAAGACGAGTGGGACAACATTACACAGGCCACAATCAACAGCCTGATCACCTCTATGTGAAGGAAATGTGTTACGCTGCATGAGGCATATCGTGCTCACACCAGATACTGACTGGTTTTCTGATCCAAGCCCCTACCCTTTTAAGGTATCTGTGACCAACAGACGCATATCTGTATTCCCAGTCATGTGAAATCCATAGATTAGGGCCTAATGAATTTATTTCAATTGACGGACTTCCATATATGAACTGTAACGCAGTAAAATATTTGAAATTGTTGCTTGTTGCGTTGAGTGTATTTGGGATTTGATTAAATCATGGTGAATCAAATCATGTGAATTAAAATAATCTTTTGTGAAACACAAACAGTAATTTTCATAGACTTCCTTAGGGATTATGTGGCTGCAAAACTTGTTTTGTAGATACTTCAAATTGATTTGGACATTTCATTTATGGGACATTTAAACTCAATAGATGCTAGTCAGCCTGCAAAGTAACTTCTAAGGTAAGATAAATATGACTAAACTAGAAAAGGTACATTTCCCGAAGAAAATCTGTGTGCTTGCCTGTCTAAAAATATTTGTTAAAATGTAGAATTCAAGCTGAATAAAAAGTGAAACGTTTCGTCATAGTAAGAATAGGTCTGATTACTTAAGTATATACACTCGGTGGGCAGTTTATTAGGTACAACAGACTAGTACTAAGTTGTACCCCCTTTGCCTCCAGAACAGTTGGAAATTCTTTGGGGCATGGAAACCTAACGTGTGCCAGGAAAACATTCCCCACACCATTACACCACCGCCACCAGCCTGTACCGCTGAACCAGACAGGACGGGGCCATGTCACTAAAGCACCTTATACCACCCACCACTGCGACTTGTATGCTCTAGTCGGCTGGCCCTCACTACATATTCGTCGCCAGACCCACTGGCTCCAGGTCATCTACAAGTCCATGCTAGGTAAAGCTCCGCCTTATCTCAGTTCACTGGTCACGATGGCAACACCCATCCGTAGCACGCGCTCCAGCAGGTGTATCTCACTGATCATCCCTAAAGCCAACACATCATTTGGCCGCCTTTCGTTCCAGTACTCTGCTGCCTGTGACTGGAACGAATTGCAAAAATCGCTGAAGTTGGAGACTTTTATCACCCTCACCAACTTCAAACATCAGCTATCCGAGCAGCTAACCGATCGCTGCAGCTGTACATAGTCTATAGGAAAATAGCCCACCCATTTTCACCTACCTCATTCCCATACTGTTTTTTATACTGTTTTTAACTTGTTCTCAACTAGCCTACCTGGTTAAATAAAGGTGAAATATATATATATTTTTTTTAATGGACTCATGCTGCTTATGCCAAATCCTGACTCTGCCATCAGCATGACATAAGCCTGTAATGCTGGAACCGGGACGCAACAGGAATCGGGATTCGTCGGACCAGGTATATTTTTTCCACTCCAAAATTGTCCAATGTTGGTGATCGCGTGCCAACTGAAGCTGCTTCTTGTTTTTAGATGAGGAGTAGAACCCGGTGTGGTCGTCTGCTGCAATAGCCCATCCGTGACAAGGACCCGCCTATTAGCTTGCACGATTCCGTTCAATTGAAGAGTAACAGAATGCCTCCATGCCTGTCTGCCTGCTTTATATAGCAAGCCACGGCCACGTGGCCACGTGACACAGTCTGTAGGGGCGAACCATTTTTGTGAACGGGGTGGTGTACCTAATGAACAGCCACGGAGTGTATTTCAGCTAGCAAAGTTTTAGGCAATTAACTGCCTAAAACTCCACCGAAACAGGCTTTTAAACTGTGGTCCCTGTGTCTGTCATTCTAAAACTATTATAACATCTCTTGGCACTGGTGGGCCTTTCCAGGTTGGACCACTTCCTTCTTGTTCCCGCCATCGCCCAAGAGGTCCTGCATCTGCTGGCCCAGGCGGTGGGAAGGGCTCTGACAAGGATATAGAAAAGTTAACATTGATAACACTTACCAAATTTTTTTCAAACCCTTTTAAATGTGTTTGCAGTCTTGTCAAAACACCGTTTTATATCTTAGTTAGATAGCTAGTAAGTTGAAACGAAATTCTGCAAGGTGGGACGCGAAGCAAAAATACTTTTGGGTGACAGGATCAAGCTCGCGAGGCTGAAGCATAGTGTCTTGGTTAGTTAGCTAGCTATCTAGCAAATGAGCAAATTATGCACAAACATTTGTATACATTGTAACCAGTGAGCAATGCATTTTGGTTTATGAAACAACCCTATTAATATGGTATAAAGTTGAGCAAATAATAGTTGTGTTAAAATGTTGACATCACATGTAACGTTAGGTTAACTAGGGAACGTTAACTCGCTGCTGGCAATAGACAGCCTCCCATCCACCTCTTTACCTGAGTACCTGCCATTAGCCGCTCGTGGGGATCCAAAAACTGCTGAATTCTGGTTGACAGTCCGTTTCCTGACATAATGTTGTCGAAAGATGATTGCAAATTTCAATTGCACTAGCTAGCTATGATAACGTAACGAGCCTGGGTTTATAAGCGCGAAAATCGACCTTGCCGCACGAGCATGCTTTTGCGGCACAGTCGATAGCGCGCCGGACCTCGGGCTTGAAAGGTCGAGGGTTCGAGACCTGCTCCCTGCTGTTTAATTACACTGGTCTCATAAGTGACCGAACAGTGTGTGCTTGACCGGTGAGCGCGTTCCTGTAGTAAGACGTAGAGTCGCAAGCTAGTGTAAACCTACTCCCTGCTCTTTCATTACAAGCATATACAATTCTATGAATAATGTGTGTTGCTAGATTTCCCGCGGCGAACGTAGCCAAGGGTGCGTTCAGTTCAATCGAACGTTTGCTACTTTGCGTTACGACTTTTACACGTTTCCCCAAAACGTTCAGGTCGTTACAATACTTTGAGGTACGTTCTCTACGTTTGGCGGGTGTGTCCTTTTAGCAATGGGTGACGTTTTAAAGGGCAGCGGTGCATTTTAGAACCCACAACCCAACCAAAGTGGTCCTTCAGAACAGCACCGTTCATACTATTTCCCCTTTTGCACAATTCTTATTTTTCATGTTTGTCATTGGCATAACAGTCTATTGGACATAGATACGCCTACTGTACACATTTAGTTTGTAAGTCTGTTGGAGTACTTTGACATTTTTACGTTGATAAACATATAAACAAAACATGTGCACAAGAACATCAATAGCATAATACATTTTAAAAATATATGTTTTTCTGAAAAATAAATGCTATTAGCTTCCGTTGTAGTTTTAAGAACTGATCCAGCATTTAGCCTATACCACTGAACACATTTTTTAAATGTTTAAACTACAAAAGGCAATAGTCCATGCTAGTAATTTGACAAATGTACAACACACTCAATGTGTACAACACCACTCAAACATATTTAAAATTATACTGTGGCTATACTATTTTATACAATTTCACAGTTTAAGATAAAGTTAAATCCTCAGCGTATACCAAACACAAACAGAATTTCACACAACGTGTCACGGTCGTTCGTAGAATTAACGGACCAAGGCGCAGCGTGCATAGAGTTCCACATGTTTAATTAAAGAAACTCGCCAAAACAATTTAGAACCAAAACTAAACGTGAAGTCAAATGCAGTAGTGCACACTGGCAACTACACACAAACAAGATCCCACAAAAGCCCAGTGGAAAAAGGCTGTAGCTCAGTTGGTAGAGCATGGCGCTTGTAACGCCAGGGTAGTGGGTTCGATCCCCGGGACCACCCATACGTAGAATGTATGCACACATGACTGTAAGTCGCTTTGGATAAAAGCGTCTGCTAAATGGCATATATTATAAACAGCTGCCTCTGATTGGGAACCATACCCGGCCAACATAGATATATAATAACCTAGATAACCCACTCTAGTTACACCCTGACCTAACCAACATAGCGAATAAAAGGCTATCTATGGTCAGGGTGTGATAGTACCCCTCCCCAAAGGACCCTCCCCAAACCTGACTCAATAGGGGAGGGTCCGGGTGGGCATCTAATGTCAGGGGCGGCTCCGGTGCAGGGCGAATACCCACTCCACTCGCGGAAACGTCCGCTTCGGTGGCAGCTCTGGTGCGGGGATCGTCGCCAGAGGAACCGGACCGTGGGTCGTCGCCGGAGGAACCGGACCGTGGATCATCATTGGAGGCTCCGGACCGGGAACCCTCGCTGGAGGCTCCAGACCGGGAAACCTCGCAGGAGGCTCCGGACCGCGAACCCTCGCTGGAGGCTCCGGACTGCGAACCCTCGCTGGAGGCTCCGGACCGGGAACCCTCGCTGGAGGCTCCTGCCTTGGCACGGGACTGGACACTGTGCCTTGACTGGATATCGGCTCAGAGGAAGGCTCCAGCCTTGGAGATGGAGGTTCCGGACCGTGGACCGTCTCAGGAGGTTCTGGACCATGGACCGTCTCAGGAGGTTCTGGACCGTGGACTGTCACCGGAAACTCTGGACTGGGGAGGCGCACTGGAGGCCTGATGCGTGGGGCCGGCACAGGTGGCACCGGACTGGGGACATGCACTTCAGGGTGAGTGCAGGGAGCAGGCACAGGACGTGCTTGACTGGGGACACGCACTTGAGGGAGAATGCGAGGAGCAGGCTCAGGACGTACCTGACTGGGAAGGCGCACTTGAGGGAAAGTGTGAGGAGCAGACACAAATGGTGCCGGAACGATGACACACTCCACACGGTGAGTGCGGTGAGCTAGCACAGGACGTACAGGGCTGTGGAGGCACACTGGAGACCTGGTGCGTAGAACCGGCCCGCATGGTACTGGACAAATGGCACACTCCTCAGGACGAGTATGGGGAGCTGGCACAGGTGGCATCGGACGGCTAACACGCTCCTCAGGGCGAATGCCGTGCATACTACACCAAACCAACAGCTCTCTCGCTTCACTCTCCTCCAATTTGTCCAATAACTCCTCGACGGTCTCTGACTCACACCTCAACTTCGCTGACCACCCCGTGACCCCACCAAAAAAACATTTTTAAGGCTGTTTCTTGTGCTTGCGTTGTGCCCGCGAACTCCGCCATTGTCGCTGTCCCTCCTTCACCACTTGTGTCTGCTTCCATAGAAGGCTTCCGTCTCCCGCCATTGTCTTCTCCCAAGTCCAGGATGTCTTTACCTCCTGGATATCTTCCCAGACCCAGGATACCCTCTCTGTGCACGCTGCTTGGTCCGTGAGTGGTGGGCTCTTCTGTCACGATTGTTTGTATAGAATTAACGGACCAAGGTGCAGCGTGCATAGAGTTCCACATGTTTAATTAAAGAAACTCACCAAAACAATACAGAACCAAACAAAACGTGAAGTCAAATGCAGTGCACACTGGCAACTACACACTAGCAAACAAGATCCACAAAAACCCAGTGGAAAAAGGCTGCCTAAATATGATCCCCAATCAGAGACAACAATAAACAGCTGCCTCTGATTGGGAACCATACCAGGCCAACATAGACATATAATAACCTAGATAACCTACCCTAGTCACACCCTGACCTAACCAACATAGAGAATAAAAAGGCTCTCTATGGTCAGGGCGTGACAATACGGTTATACTGTATACGAGTCATTCCAAGTGTTTTCAAACAGACTTTTGCCAGAGCAGTCTTCCATCAAAGTTTTACTTCATATGCTAATAATTAATCTTTCCCCCCCAGGGTGGGTTAGTGCAGACTAATTTACCTCTTCTAATCTATTTACTGGTGGGGGTGTTAAGCTTTTAGCGCAACACTCCATAGCTAGACATTTGCAAAGATTTTGACTGTTAGAGCATCAAATATACAATAATTTTCGTCTGATGGTCTTCAGAATACGTCCATCATTTAAGAATAGTACATTGATTTGTCTTCAAAAATACCTACGTTTTAATGTCACCCATCACAATTTCACATGGATATCTACACTCTTAGAAAAAAGGGTTATTCGACTATCCCCATAGGAAAACCCTTTTTGGTTCGAGGTAAAATCCTTTTTGGTTCCACATGTTGTGGAAAGGGTTCTACATGGAACACAAAATGGTTCTACTTGGAACCAAAACGGTTCTACCTGGAACCAACAAGGCTTATCCGATGGGGTCAGCCGAAGAACCCAGCTCTCTTGTTTGGAGAGCTCCTTAGTCTTCATGGTGCCACTTGCTTGCTAAGCCCTTGCTTAGTTGCATTGTAGACTCTGGGGCATTTCAGAACAGGTGTATATATACTGAGATCAGGTGACAGATCATGTGACACTTAGATTGCACATGGGTGGACTTTCTTTATCTACTTATGCGACTTCTGATGGGAATTGGTTGCACCAGATCTTATTTAGGGGCTTCATAGCAAAGGGGGTGAATACATACAGTTGAAGTCGGAAGTTTACATACACCTTAGCAAAATACATTTAAACTCAGTATTTCACAATTCTTGACATTTAATCCTAGTAAAAATGCTTAGGTCAGTTAGGATCACCACTTTATTTTAAGAATGTGAAATGTCAGAATAATAGTAGAGTGATTTATTTCAGCTTTTATTTTTTTCAACACATTCCCAGTGGGTCAGAAGTTTACATACACTCAATTAGTATTTGGTAGCATTGCCTTTAACTTGTTTAACTTGGGTCAAATGTTTTGGGTAACCTTCCACAAGCTTCCCACAATAAGGTGGGTGAATGTTGGCCCATTCCCCCTGACAGGGCTGCTATAACCGAGTCAGGTTTGTAGGCCTCCTTGCTCGCACACGCCTTTTCATTTCTGCCCACACATTTTCTATAGGATTGAGGTCAGTGCTTTGTGTTGGCTACTCCAATACCTTGACTTTCTTGTCCTTAAGCCATTTTGCCACAACTTTGGAAGTATGCTTGGTGTCATTGTCCATTTGGAAGACCCATTTGCGACCAAGCTTTAACTTCCTGGTGGCTTGAGATGTTGCTTCAATATATCCTTCCATAGGATGCTATCTATTTTGTGAAATGTTCTTTGGCTTGCAAGCCTCCCCCTTTTTCCTCCATACATAGTAACGGTCATTATGGCTAAACGGTTCTATTTTTTTTTTCATCAGACTAGAGGACATTTCTCCAAAAAGTACGATCTTTGTCCCCATGTGCAGTTGCAAACTGTAGTCTGGCTTTTTTACGGCGGTTTTGGAGCAGTGGCTCCTTTCTTGCTGAGTGGCCTTTCAGGTTATGTCGATATAAGACTCGTTTTTACTGTGGATATAGATACTTTTGTACCTGTTTCCTCCAGCATCTTCACAAGGTCCTTTGCTATTGTTATTATTCTGGGAATGATTTGCACTTTTCGCACCAAAGTACATTCATCTCTAGGAGACAGAACACGTCTCCTTCCTGAGCGGTATGGCGGCTGCATGGTCCCATGGTGTTAATACTTGCGTACTATTGTTTGTACAGATGAACGTGGTACCTTCAGGCATTTGGAAATTGCTCCCAAGGATGAACCAGACTTGTGGAAGTCTACAATTTTATTTCTGAGGTCTTGGCTGATTTCTTTTGATTTTCCCATGATGTCAAGCAGAGGCATTGAATTTGAAGGTAGGCCTTGAAATAAATCCACAGGTACACCTCCAATTGACTCAAATGATGTACATTAGCCTATCAGAAGCCATGACGTCCTTTTCTGGAATTTTCCAAGCTGTTTCAAGGCACCTCTGACCCACTGGAATTGTGATACTGTGAATTATAAGTGAAATAATCTGTCTGTAAACAATTGTTGGAAGAATTACTTGTGTCATGCACAAAGTAGATGTCCTAACTGACTTGCCAAAACTATAGTTTAACAAAAAATTTGCGGAGTGGTTGAAAAACAAGTTGTGACTCCAACATAGGTGTATGTAAACTTCAGACTTCAACTGCACGCACCACTTTCCCGTTTTTATCAGTTTTATTTTTCAAACAAGTTATTTTTTTCCATTTGACTTGACCAATTTGAACTATTTTGTGTCTGTCCATTACATGAAATCCAAATAAAAATCCATTTCATTTCCAGGTTGTAATGCAACAAAATAGGAAAAACGCCAAGAGGGATGAATACTTTTGCAAGGCACTGTATGTTATCATTTGTGCAGAAAACACTCCTCAGAAAGAAGGAGTGACTTGACTGACAACCTGGCTTGTATAAACTGATATCCAGGATAAAAACGAGAAGTTTGTAAAAAAAAATAATAATTAAATAGATCCAGTTGTCTCATGACACTGACATATCTTATTTCACCTGCTCTCTGCAAATTACACGTGAGATTGTTAATATTGTTGCATGATATTATAAGTTATTGACAACAGGCATATCAAACAGAGGGGTGTAAAAATCTATTTGCGATATTGGCTGTCACAGTAAGAAATGGTTTTGTTATTGTAGCTGAACAACTTAAAACCCATACATTAATTTCAGACAGACTGGGTATCTGGGATGAACAGAGTCTATCCCAGCGGATTTGAATTCACTAAAACAGACATTAATTAGTTTAAGTGCATTTTCCTTATATGACCAGTTTTATGGTACATTCATTACCTATAAAACAAGATGTACAGTAGAAAGACCATTTAAAAGTGAACCGTTATGTTTCTCTATGATTTTAAAACAACATGCTCCATAAATGTTAGTTGCAGAGAGGGCTGGCAAACCATTTCAATTACAGGAAATCGGACAAATGCATTCCAATTAACATTACCGAAAATAGCCCCTAATAAAAAATAAAAAAATCTCAATAAATTTACTGAATTGCCTAGTTGGAATAGAATGAACCCCTCCTAAAAAACACTCAACACAAACAAAAGTACATTTTCAGAAAACTTCTAGTTTATCAAAACATACGTTAACATAATACATCAACTTGTCATTAGGAAACGAGTGCATTCAGTGCACTGCGTAGTCAATGAGCATTCCATTCTGGGGCACTTGCTGATAAGAGGGGGATGGTGAGCGCCTTAGAATGTAGACATGCTGCCAAACGAGGTCAGCTCTATTTATTTACCTCAAATCTAATTTGGGGTAAGGTCACAGAACCAACCTCAAACAGCAGCAAACAATTGACAACATCCAGAGAATTTGTATAAATGCATATCTACCGTACTGTGCATGGTTTACATTTCAGAAAATGTTCCCATTGTGGCTCATTTACAGAACTGTATATTAACTGTCAAGTCAATGCGTGTTCTTTTACAGTTTTGATAAAATATCTACAAGTTAAAGGGTATTTTGACCATAAAAGGGCAAATGAACCCAAGCTGTATGCCTCCTTGACCCTCAAGTACTTTCGGTGAGCTACATGCAGACAATTGCATTTAAAGGGCTGTTTCCACTCCTAGGATGCTATGTTCAACCACCACATCTCTGTGTCTGAAGGATCGCCAATAAGACAAATAAGGCCTGGGTTCTATGCTTAGCAAGTGCACTGCAACCTAAAGATAGCTCTGGACCACAAAAACAATTAACAGATCAGCTGGGTTGCAGGTACTGAAGTCAGAGTGTCATTTGGAGGACGCAAAACAGACCGTAGCACTTTATATATTCTGTGCGCCACTTATTGCACCAATTACACAACTATTGCATTGCCTGCATTAAAGATCCACACCGTCATATTCAAGCCTGCTTTTTCCAAGCCTTGCTTGAGGCGATAAGGTTGGAAATGAACTGTTTTGAGGTTTTCCAAATTTTGGTCTCTTACATTACCGCCGCTTATTCGCATTGTCAAAATGGGGCCCTGAGTGTTGTTCACCATTGGTCAAATAGCACCATTCTGGCCACTCTCTCTGTTTTGCTATTGATATGAACAAGAGTAAAACTAGTTGAATAACAAAGTTATTGTACTGAAATCTTGAGTTCTTGTAAGACACTGAAAGATCAGAAACAATAGGTTCAGGTAGAGTAGAGAACCCAGAAAAGTTGAGTCAGGTTATTTCTCTGGAACACCAGTATGAAGAAGACTGTTTGAATGAGTGAGTGTGCACATTTATATAGTGTATTCTTGTAAGCTATGCTATCACTGAGCAGTGGTGGCAACAATGCCATTTTGTCCATTGTGTCCCTCCATGTGGCAATGCATCAGGACCTGAAGACATGCACCGCCCGTACCACGTACTGCCTACAGATGGGGCACTCGCTCATGCGTTTGCCGCACTTGCTGCAGGTGACCATGTGGCCGCACTCCAGCAGAACACAGTCAATGGGAGAGTCCATGCAGATCCGACAGAGGTTCTCCTCCTGGCTCTTGGGAGCCACAGGGTCTATGGTACAACGACAGGGGAAAGAGGAGAGGTCTCTATTAAGTGTATTCTAAATAACTACTTGGGTCATCTTTCATTGTTTCATATTTGGCACGTTGCCCATAAAATGATACATTTAAGCAGTGGGAACAAATATTTCCATTTGGATTAGTGGATGATTTAAGTGATCTTCAAGTACTTCTCAAAAATGCTTTTGATCATGCTTCTCTTGTCTTTAGAACTTGATACAATACCCTTACCTTTACTTGTTGTATTTGAAACTGGAAAAATGAAAAAAAGAATTGAACTGAATTGAACGATATACAGTGCCTTGCGAAAGTATTCGGCCACCTTGAACTTTGCGACCTTTTGCCACATTTCAGGCTTCAAACATAAAGATATAAAACTGTTATTTTTTTGTGAAGAATCAACAACAAGTGGGACACAATCATGAAGTGGAACAACATTTATTGGATATTTCAAACTTTTTTAACAATTCAAAAACTGAAAAATTGGGCGTGCAAAATTATTCAGCCCCCTTAAGTTAATACTTCGTAGTGCCACCTTTTGCTGCGATTACAGCTATAAGTCGCTTGGGGTATGTCTCTATCAGTTTTGCACATCGAGAGACTGAAATTTTTTCCCCATTCCTCCTTGCAAAACAGCTCGAGCTCAGTGAGGTTGGATGGAGAGCATTTGTGAACAGCAGTTTCAGTTCTTTCCACAGATTCTCGATTGGATCCCATCAATTTTAACCATCTTCCCTGTCCCTGCTGAAGAAAAGCAGGCCCAAACCATGATGCTGCCACCACCATGTTTGACAGTGGGGATGGTGTGTTCAGGGTGATGAGCTGTGTTGCTTTTACGCCAAACATAAAGTTTTGCATTGTTGCCAAAAAGTTCAATTTTGGTTTCATCAGACCAGAGCACCTTCTTCCACATGTTTGGTGTCTCCCAGGTGGCTTGTGGCAAACTTTAAAAAACACTTTTTATGGACATCTTTAAGAAATGGCTTTCTTCTTGCCACTCTTCCATAAAGGCCAGATTTGTGCAATATACGACTGATTGTTGTTCTATGGACAGAGTCTCCCACCTCTACTGTAGATCTCTGCAGTTCATCCAGAATAATCATGGGCCTCTTGGCTGCATCTCTGATCAGTCTTCTCCTTGTATGAGCTGAAAGTTTAGAGGGACGGCCAGGTCTTGGTAGATTTGCAGTGGTCTGATACTCCTTCCATTTCAATATTATCGCTTGCACAGTGCTCCTTGGGATGTTTAAAGCTTGGTAAATCTTTTTGTATCCAAATCCGGCTTTAAACTTCTTCACAACAGTATCTCGGACCTGCCTGGTGTGGTCCTTGTTCTTCATGATGCTCTCTGCGCTTTTAACGGACCTCTGAGACTATCACAGTGCAGGTGCATTAATACGGAGACTTGATTACACACAGGTGGATTGTATTTATCATCATTAGTCATTTAGGTCAACATTGGATCATTCAGAGATCCTCACTGAACTTCTAGAGAGAGTTTGCTGCATTAAAAGTAAAGTGGCTGAATAATTTTGCACGCCCAATTTTTGATTTGTTAAAAAAAGTTTAAAATATCCAATAAATGTCGTTCCACTTCATGATTGTGTCCCACTTGTTGTTGATTCTTCACAAAAAAATACAGTTTTATATCTTTATGTTTGAAATGTGGTAAAAGGTCGCAAAGTTCAAGGGGGCCGAATACTTTCGCAAGGCACTGTATATATTTATTTTTTACAGGCTAAAATTCCACACCAGTCATCCCC
This sequence comes from Oncorhynchus gorbuscha, assembly GCF_021184085.1. Lineage (NCBI taxonomy): Eukaryota > Metazoa > Chordata > Actinopteri > Salmoniformes > Salmonidae > Oncorhynchus > Oncorhynchus gorbuscha. The sequence goes on from NC_060174.1 coordinate 84,803,498, forward strand.
ATATATAATATATGCCATTTAGCAGACATTTGGAGTAGTCTACAGTGAGTGCGTACATTTTCATATATGTGACCCCAGCGGAAATCGCACTCACTTCCCTGCGATTGCTAGCGCCACGCTATTACCAACGTAGCCTAACAGGACCACACACTGGAAATGCTCACCTTGGTTCTGGAGGTCCTTCTGGTTGTTGTAGAGGCGGGTGACCCTCTCCATCAGCTCCCACTTCTCGCAGCAGCCCTTGTAGTTGACAAAGTTGCGGGCCAAGATCTCCTTCAGCTGGCGCACGCTCAGGCCCTCGATGTCCTCAACGCAGCTCAGGTCAGACAGAGAGGCCCTCCGGCCGGGGATCAGGGTCTCCTCGTTGTCTGACGACTGCAGCAACAGGACAATCATGGAGGTGGGTATAAATAACAAAGTATATTTTGTCTGGTCTGTTTTTTTTGGTTTGGCCAGTGTGTATTTTGTCTAGTCTTTGTCAACAACAGTGGTTTGCTAAACAAAAAACAACAACCTTTATGGATTTTATTTTGTCTGGTCTACGTGTATTTTGTCTGGTCTTTGAGTCCGTCTCTGCTGCTGTCTGACATTGATTATCCCCTTGGTGGTGATAGGTATCCATTTATCTAACAGCTACTGATTAATCAATCCCAAAACCTTGAACTTAGCAGTTACCTCTTCACCTTCGTCCTCCTCTTCTTCATCATCATCCTCCTCATCAGATATCTGCTCTGACTCTGGCTCTGCCTCGGGGGCTGATTGTTCTGGCTGCTCTGGGCTCAATGTGTCAGGGCTGATAGGGCCCTGTGTCTGGGGAGGGGATGGTGTGCCTGGGGAAGGGACGTTGTTGTGAGCCGTGGGCTGGGAGGACACGGTCTCACTGCTGGTGCTGGTGCTAGGGGTCTGCTGGCCCAAGACCAGCTCAACCAGCTCCTCCTTTTCCCGGCACGTCTGGGTGGGCACCTCATGCAGGTGGAGGTAGTCGCGCAGCTCCCGCACCTAGTTTTGGGGGTTATTGTTGAATTCCATCTAACACTATTTAGATATTCCCTATTCGTCTGTGTAATTACAAAAAAAACTAAAACTCCACTACTATGCACCTAAAATGCAGTTACTAAAACATCATGTCATCTTGACATCTTAATACAATGTCTAACTAATGTAATTAGTGTTATTACACAGATATACGAATAACAGAATGAAAAGTGTTATTGCTTTAGCTTTCACTTGACTTAGCTACAATATACACTACTCAAAAAATAAAGGGAACACTAAAATAACACATCCTAGATCTGAATGCATGAAAAATTCTTAAATACTTTTTTCTTTACATAGTTGAATGTGCTGACAACAGAAATCACGCAACAATTATCAATGGAAATCAAATTTATCAAAATTAAAGTGGAAAACCACACTACAGGCTGATCCAACTTTGATGTAATGTCCTTAAAATAAGTCAAAATGAGGCTCAGTAGTGTGTGTGGCCTCCATGTGCCTGTATGACCTCCCTACAACGCCTGGGCATGCTCCTGATGAGGTGGCGGATGGTCTCCTGAGGGATCTCCTCCCAGACCTGGACTAAAGCATCTGCCAACTCCTGGACAGTCTGTGGTTTAACGTGGCGTTGGTGGATGGAACGAGACACGATGTCCCAGATGTGCTCAATTGGATTCAGGTCTGGGGAACGGGCGGGCCAGTCCATAGCATCAATGCCTTCCTCTTGCAGGAACTGCTGACACACTCCAGCCACAAGAGGATCTCATCTCGGTACCTAATGGCAGTCAGGCTACCTCTGGCGAGCACAGAGGGCTGTGCGGCCCCCCCAAAGAAATGCCACCCCACACCATGACTGACCCACCGCCAAACCGGTCATGCTGGAGGATGTTGCAGGCAGCAGAACGTTCTCCACGGCGTCTCCAGACTCTGTCACATCTGTCACGTGCTCAGTGTGAACCTGCTTTCATCTGTGAAGAGCACAGGGCGCTAGTGGCGAATTTGCCAATCCTGGTGTTCTCTGGCAAATGCAAACGTCCTGCACGGTGTGGGGCTGTAAGCACAACCCCCACCTGTGGACGTCGGGCCCTCATACCACCCTCATGGAGTCTGTTTCTGACCGTTTTGAGCAGACACATGCACATTTGTGGCCTGCTGGAGGTCATTTTGCAGGGCTCTGGCAGTGCTCCTCCTGCTCCTCCTTGCACAAAGGCGGAGGTAGCGGTCCTGCTGCTGGGTTGTTGCCCTCCTACGGCCTCCTCCACGTCTCCTGATGTACTGGCCTGTCTGCTGGTAGCGCCTCCATGCTCTGGACACTACACTGACAGACACAGCAAAACCTTCTTGCCACAGCTCGCATTGATGTGCCATCCTGGATGAGCTGCACTACCTGAGCCACTTGTGTGGGTTGTAGAGTCAGTCTCATGCTACCACTAGAGTGAAAGCACCACCATCATTCAAAAGTGACCAAAACATCAGCCAGGAAGCATTGAAACTGAGAAGTGGTCTGTGGTCAGCAACTGCAGAACCACTCCTTCATTGGGAGAGTCTTGCTAATTGCCTATAATTTCCACCTGTTGCCTATTCCATTTGCACAACAGCATGTGAAATGTATTGTCAATCAGTGTTGCTTCCTAAGTGGACAGTTTGATTTCACAGAAGTGTGATTGACTTGGAGTTACATTGTGTTGTTTAAGTGTTCCCTTTATTTTTTGAGCAGTGTATATAGTTAGACATGTAACTTAACCTAATGCATTTGTCCTCGTTTATTTGCCATCAACTGTTTAAAAAAATTTTTTAAAGAGTAGCGGGCCTCCCCAGAGGCGCAGTGGTTAAGGGTGCTGTACTGCAGCGCCAGCTGCGGCACCAGAGATTCTGGGGTCACGCCCAGGCTCTGTCGTAACCGGCCGCGACCGGGAGGTCCGTGGGGCGACGCACAATTTGCCTAGCGTCGTCCGGGTTATGGAGGGCTTGGCCGGTAGGGAAATCCTTGTCTCATCGCGCACCAGCGACTCCTGTGGCGGGCCGGGCGCAGTACGCGCTAACCAAGGTTGCCAGATGCAATGGTGTTTCCTCCGACACATTGGTGCGGCTGGCTTCCGGGAGACAAGATAGTAGCCACTAAACAATTGGATACCGTGAAATTGGGGAGGAAAAAAAAGGTGTAAAATTAAAATTAAAAATAAAATTAAAATACATTTAAAAAGAGCAGCGGCACACCTTGAGTCGCATCAACTGGGCGCGGTCAAATAGGGTTCCGTGAAAGTGCTGACATGTGTGGCAGAGGCGCGGGCGTGGCGGCTCCAGCTGCACAGAGCAATGGCCGCAGAAGTTCTTCTTGCAGTCCACGCAGACATGCTGGGTTAATGAGAGAGGAGGACAGGACACAGTGAGGGTGAAACTTACCAAGGAATGAACGGTCACAGTAAGGGGTGTGAAAGAATAACAGTGCGTGTAGAATGTGCAGGCTACCTGAGCTCTAGACTAGAACCTTATTGATGGGTAGTGGAGTAGTTGAATCAAGTATGATAGCCATACTGTACAAAAACTTCAACTTTTCTCACCGAAATAATTAACCTCTGACCAACAGCTGTTGGCACATTTATAGAAAAGATAAGAACTTACTTCCATGCACGTTCAGTAATAACTCATAAAATGCAATTAAAAAGTTGCTGTTTACTTTGCAGGTGAGATTGTGTGTGGCAACTGGCAGGCAAACATGTCAGGAGGGCAAGGCCTGTTGGAGAAATAACTGACCTACATTTGCTAGTGATTTAAACAGCCTTCTAAAAAATAGTCACTATTCTAGAGGTGTAGCCTGTTTAGGATTTTCCAGAACATGAGCATCTCTGTGTTGTAAGACTGACTAGTACAGGGTCAGTTACTGTCAGCTACTAATGAATTACTTACCGACATAGTGAATCTAAGAATTGTAGTGAATCATAGAAGTCTAAATTCTAGTAACTCTGTTGACAATCAAATCTGTTACTTTGGAGTCTGTAGCAGCTCATATGTATCAAATCCTCTTGGGTCTATGCTGTTCCAGACTTTCAAGTCACACTCTGTTACACAAATTTCAGATGAGAGCTGACCAGCTAGCCCTCCTTTACAATATTTATCAAGGTATTACCAAGTGCCTCTTACCTTCCGAGCGATGGTGTCGAATTGGCCTCCGCAGGCCTTGCACATATGTTCGGGAGAGGTCAGGGATTGGCTGTAGACCGAGTTTGTGTAGGCCTGGCGCCAGGAGCTGACGTTTTCTTCCACTGTGGCGGTGGGTTCTAAACAAAACCAGCTACAACAGGATGTCCACATGCTCCTGCCTGTTCACACAAAATACATCAACAGAAAATGACATCACTTTCTCATGGAAAGACTTGCACATGGAATTAGAATCTTAATTCTAGTTCTATGGACTTACATCAAAGGTGCATAGAAAAACAGAGTTGCCTAGTAAGGAAATGTAATTGCAGAATAGTGAAGCATGGCTTTCAGATGAATTGTATAGATATTAGTGATGGGGGAGCGAATCGAAACAGTTACAATATATTGTGAAATAATATCCTGATATGTATCGTATTGACAATATCGCAATTTTATTTTGTTCACTAGTTGGCTGGACTGGACCCAAAACTTTTCCTTCATAGCTTGTTCTCTGTTTTCAGCACCTTTATTTCCCTGACTGATCAAAGCGAATTTTCTCATAGCTCTCGCTTGTCCCTCGGCAGCAGACAAATGGTGAGCAATATGTTTGGATCATCGAATCACAATACATATAGAATAGCGAGAATCGCAAAACATATCGTATCGGCACCTAAGTATTGTGATAATATAGTATTGCGAGTTCCCTGGCAATTCCCAGCCCTTGTAGATACAGTTGAAGTCGGAAGTTTACATACACCTTAGCCAAGTAAATTTAAACTCAGTTTTTCACAATTCTTGACATTTAATCCAAGTAAAAAATTCCCTGTCTTAGGTCAGTTAGGATCACCACTTTATTTTAAGAATGTGAAATGTCAGAATAATAGCAGTGATTTATTTCAGCTTTTATTTCTTCACATTCCCAGAGGGTCAGAAGTTAACATACACTAAATTAGTATTTGGTAGCATTGCCTTTAAATTGTTTAACCTGTTAAGTCGACCCTCTACTTTTTCGAACATTCTGTTAAAAATCGCGCAACATTTCAGCGCCCTGCTACTCAGGCCAGGAATATAGTATATGCATATGATTAGTATGTGTGGATAGAAAACTCAGACGTTTATAAAACTGGTTAAATCACGGCTGTGACTAGAACAGAACGTGCGTTTCATCGAAAAGTGCAGGAATATCTGATCACTGAAAAAGGAAATAAATATCCATCCGCGACTTCAAGGATTTGTTCAAAGTGAATCGAATTAAATGAGGCCGAGGTTGCAGTGCCTACAGCTTCCACACGTTGTCTAGAGTCTTGTCATTTGATTCGCAATTGATTCTTGGTCTAACCGAATCAAGGGAATCGATTCCCTCCGGTCTCCGGCCTGATGTTTTGGTTGAGCTCTCTCCAAGACATTTTTTCGAAACAGACACCTATAGAATTTTATCGCTTATTAACGTGTACTAATACCTAAAGTTGCATTACAAAAGTATTTCGAAGTGTTTTGTGAAAGTTTATCGTCGACTTTTTGAATTAAAAAAAATGACGTTACGTTATGAAACGCTATTTTTTTCAGTTTATCACACAGTCTTCATAGATCGATATCTAGGCTATATATGGACCGATTTAATCGAAAAAAAAGACCCAATAGTGATTATGGGACATCTAGGAATGCCAACAAAGAAGATGGTCAAAGGTAATGAATGTTTTATATTTTATTTGTGCGGTTTGTGTAGCGACGAATATGCTAATTATTTTGTTTACGTCCCCTGCGGGTCTTTTGGGGTGTTACATGCTTTCAGATAATAGCTTCTCATGCTTTCGCCGAAAAGCATTTTAAAAATCTGACTTGTTGCCTGGATTCACAACGAGTGTAGCTTTAATTCAATACCCTGCATGTGTATTTTAATGAACGTTTGAGTTTTAACTAATGCTATTAGCATTTAGCGTAGCGCATTTGCATTTCCAGAGCTCTAGATGGGACGCCTGCGTTCCAGGTAGGACCAAGAGGTTAACTTGTGAAAACGTTTTGGGTAGCCTTCCACAATAAGTTGGGTGAATTTTGGCCCATTCCTCCTAACAGAGCTGGTGTAACTGAGTCAGGTTTGTAGGACTCCTTGCTCGCACACGCTTTTTCAGTTCTGCCCACAAATTCTCTATACGATTGAGGTCAGGGCTTTGTGATGGCTACTCCAATACCTTGACTTTGTTGTCCTTGAGCCATTTTGCCACAACTTTGCTTGCAAGTAAGCTTGGGGTCATTGTCCATTTGGAAGACCCATTTTTGCATCATCAAGGCGCTGAATAACCTACAGTCCACAAACTCTGGGTTTGGCTACATTAACAGTGAGAATGTGTTCAAGGTACAGTTCTGTTTCCAAACCTGTCTTTTTCAGTCATTTTAGAACAAAGTTGACAAATGCCTAGCTCTGTTTTGAATGAAAGAAAAGTAAAGAATCTGATCACTGAAAATGGAAAAAAATATCCATGCACCACTTCCAAGGATTGATAAAGGTGAACCGGATTAAATGAGGTCGAGGTTGCAATACCTACAGTTTCCACACGTTGTCTAGAGTATTGTCATTTGCCTACTATTTGTTTCTTGGTCAAACAGACGCAAGGCAGCGCATTTCTTCCGGTCTCCGACCGGATATTTTGGTTGAGATTTATTCGGACAGCATTTCCAGACGGACACCTATAGAATTGACATCGCCTCGTGGTCAATTTTATCGCTTATTAACGTGTACTAATACCTAAAGTTGCATTACAAAAGTATTTCGAAGTGTTTTGTGAAAGTTTATCGTTGACTTTTTTAATTTAAAAAAATGACGTTACGTTAGAAAAAGCTATTTTTTTCCGTTGTTTACACAGTGTTCATATATCGATATCTAAGCTATATATGGACCGATTTAATCGAAAAAAAGACCCAAAATGATGTTTATGGGACATCTAGGAGTGCCAAGAAAGAAGCTCGTCAAAGGTAATGAATGTTTTATATTTTATTTATGCGTTTTGAGTAGCCCCCGGCTATCGCAAAATCTATCGTTAGGTGACGTTGAAGTATTTTGGGGGATACATGCTATCAGATAATAGCTTCTCATGCTTTCGCCGAAAAGCATTTTACAAATCTGACTTGGTGGATAGATTCACAACGAGTGTAGCTTTAATTCAGTACATTGTATGTGCATTTTAATGAAAGTTTGAGTTTTATCAAAAACTATACGTGGCGCACTTGAAATTTCCGCTGATTGATGTTCCCACAGCGGGAGCACTTCTCTAACAAGTTTTAACTATGACAGACAAAATGAGAGAGAGAGAGAAAATCCAGAAAATCACATTGTAGGAATGTTAATGAATTTATTTGCAAATTATGGTGGAAAATAAGTATTTGGTCACCTACAAACAAGCAAGATTTCTGGCTCAAAGACCTGTAACTTACTTATTTAAGAGGCTCCTCTGTCCTCCACTCATTACCTGTATTAATGGCACCTGTTTGAACTTGTTATCAGTATAAAAGACACCTGTCCACAACCTCAAACAGTCACACTCCAAACTCCACTATGGCCAAGACCAAAGAACTGTCAAAGGACACCAGAAACAAAATTGTAGACCTGCACCAGGCTGGGAAGACTGAATCTGCAATAGGTAAGCAGCTTGGTTTGAAGAAATCAACTGTGGGAGCAATTATTAGGAAATGGAAGACATACAAGACCACTGATAATCTCCCTCGATCTGGGGCTTCACGCAAGATCTCACCCCGTGGGGTCAAAATGATCACAAGAACGGTGAGCAGAAATCCCCGAATCACACAGGGGGACATAGTGAATGACCTGCAGAGAGCTGGGACCAAAGTAACAAAGCCTACCATCAGTAACACACTACGCCGCCAGGGACTCAAATCCTGCAGTGCCAGACGTGTCCCCCTGCTTAAGCCAGTACATGTCCAGGCCCGTCTGAAGTTTGCTAGAGCATTTGGATGATCCAAAATATAACTTTTTGGTAAAAACTAAACTAATCGTGTTTGGAGGACAAAGAATGCTGAGTTGCATCCAAAGAACACCATACCTACTGTGAAGCATGGGGGTGGAAACATCATGCTTTGGGACTGTTTTTCTGCAAAGGGACCAGGACGACTGATCCGTGTAAAGGAAAGAATGAATGGGGCCATGTATCGTGAGATTGAGTGAAAACCTCCTTCCATCAGCAAGGTCATTGAAGATGAAATGTGGCTGGGTCTTTCAGCATGACAATGATCCCAAACACACTGCCCGGGCAACGAAGGAGTGGCTTCGTAAGAAGCATTTCAAGGTCCTGGAGTAGCCTAGCCAGTCTCCAGATCTCAACCCCATAGAAAATCTTTGGAGGGAGTTGAAAGTCCGTGTTGCCCAGCAACAGCCCCAAAACATCACTGCTCTAGAGGAGATCTGCGTGGAGGAATGGGCCAAAATACCAGCAACAGTGTGTGAAAACCTTGTGAAGACTTACAGAAAACATTTGACCTGTCATTGCCAACAAAGGGTAGTATAGAGATAAACTTTTGTGATTGACCAAATACTTATTTTCCACCATAATTTGCAAATAAATTCATTAAAAATCATACAGCGTGATTTTCTGGATTTTTTCTCTCTCATTGTGTCTGTCATAGTTGAAGTGTACCTATGATGAAAATTACAGGCCTCTCATCTTTTTAAGTGGGAGAACTTGCACAATTGGTGGCTGACTAAATACTTTTTTGCCCCACTGTATATACTTTTGTACCCATTTCCTCCAGCATCTTCACAAGGTCCTTTGCTGTTGTTCTGGGATTGATTTGGACTTTTTGCACCAAAGTACGTTCATCTTTAGGAGACAGAACGCATCTCCTTCCTGAGCGGTATGAAGGCTGCGTGATCCCATGGTGTTTATACTTGCATACTGTTGTTTGTACAGATGAATGTGGTACCTTCAGGCATTTGGAAATTTCTCCCAAGGATGAACCAGACTTGTGGAGGTCTATTTTTTTAAATCTGAGGTCTTGGCTGATTTTCCCATTATGTCAAGTAAAGAGGCACTGAGTTTGAAGGTAGGCCTTGAAATACATTCACAGGTACACCCTCCAATTGACTCAAATGATGTCAATTAGCCTATAAGAAGCTTCTAAAGCCATGACATAATTGTCTGGAGTTTTCCAAGCTGTTTAAAGGCACAGTCAACTTAGTGAATTTAAACTTCTGACCCATTGGAATTGTGATACAGTGAAATAATCTGTTTAAACAATTGCTTGTGTCATGCACAAAGTAGATGTCCTTACCGACTTGCCAAAACAATAGTTTGTTAACAAGAAATGTGTGGAGTGGTTGGAAAAACTTGTTTTAATGACTCCAACCTAAGTGTATGGAAACTTCCGACTTCAACTGTATGTATGTTATGAAATCCTGAATCACCTGAAAATGTTGGGGGGGGACAAGCAACATTGAAGGGTTAATATTCCATTCTCTAAAGAAGTAATACACTGAGTATATAAAACATAAAGGAACACCTTCCTAATACAGTGGGTCATTCTGACTTTTCTATACAGGTGCCTACCGGTGTCTGGTGCACAAGGCATCTTATTGAGAGAAGCTCAAATTAAATATTATAAAAACACAGCAATGAATGACTATGTCTTGTCTAGGCCAACAGCGGGTGCTAGGTGTAATACAATCGATACTAATTGCTGTTTTAATTAGCCCACAACGTGCCTCTGTGGTAGTCACGCCTAGAATAACTTGGACATTGCATGGGAGGGGCACCTTGCAAAATGCAAATCAAACAATCATCAGTTGATTTTTGGATTCCAAAAGAATGGATAAATAAATCAAGGCATGCACAATACAGAGATATTTAGCCTACATTAAACTATCCCTGTGATTGACGCAAGGGCGTGTGATCGAATGGCCTTGATGCTGCATGATGTTTCATTCCACCCAGCCATTTCGAATGGGATATCCCAGATCCTTGCCAAGAGGATAGGAAAAAAATTAAGGATGGCATCTTCGAACAATAAAGGGGATAAGCCTCCATTTTGAAATGATTTGACATCATGCAACTACTAACTGAGATTTGGACAAACTACCTCACTCTAATTTCTTAGACCCGCCGGCTTGTCTGATCACACTGATGCACAAGCGACCTTACCTGGGTGACCCGGAGCAAATCCTCTTTGTAACGGCCATCTCGGATTGCTGAAACAATCACACACATGCAAGGTCTCAAAGCCAGGATTTTGTCGTAAGCATAAACTTGGTCCACTGTGTTGTTCAATGTCTGGCCATACAACCAACTGGCTGGTATGAAAATCTACGGTTGGAAGACTGTTCGCATCTTCAAGGAAATGACGTCAGTTTAGCGCCAGCTGTTTGGTCCCTGTCTTGGCGGGAATTTTGTGCACCCGAAAACATGGACGTGGCGATGAATGAGGTAGATTCTGAGCAAATTCAAACAGAAGTTCAACTGAAGAAAGATGAGTCCCCTGCGAAGTTGTCTAGTAGTGGATATGAGCTGCCATGGTAAGGTTTACTAGCTAGACTAGTTGGCTAATTGCAGTATTTCTTAGCGGACTGAAATCGCTCAGCACAGCTAGTAGTGCTAATGGCTAATTAGCTAGCTAACATTAGCAAGCCAGCACAAACATGAGTACAGATGCTAGCATTGTACTTAACTACGCAAGGCATACTATTAGCTATGAAAACAAACCCATTCTGCATGCCTCTCAAAAAGTAAGTAGATAGCTTGCTATGTAATGCTATGTCAAATATACTGGTAACTAGCTATCTTTTAAGCATCTCATAGAGCAACAGCTAGCTAGTGCAAGTTATAGCAATAATAATTTGATGGGTGCTAATTTGTCCTGTTTTGCACATGTACACGTGTTTTATACACATACGTGAATTGGAAATGTGTGTTTTTATTGCATATCCCAACCCTGCCTGACACCCTCGCGGAGAGTACGGTCACAGCCCGGCCCTGCTAAAGGGCACAATGACAGATTGTCACCTTGTCGTTTCGGGGATTTGAAATGGCAATCTTTCAGTACTGGCCCAACAATCCAACCACTAGGCTACCTGCCGCCCATATCTACCCTCCATATATATCGTGTGAATCACTATGAATTGCTTGTTGCTGATAGCTATGCGTGTTCTGAATATCTCACAGGGTTGAAAAATACAGACCCTTGAAGTTGAATGAAATAGTAGGCAACGAGGAGACTGTTAGCAGATTGGAGGTAAAGTATCCTTTATTTTATTACAGTAGTTTGACAGTTTCAATACATTTGATGCTAAATAATAGCTACTTGTATGAATTATTGTTCCATTCTTTCTTACAGGTGTTTGCCAGAGAGGGAAATGTGCCGAACATCATTATTGCAGTGAGTGACTGAAATAATTCATTCTTAAATCATAACTATATGCTATTACATACTGAGATGTTGGCGCAGCAGAGTAATAGTATGCAAGTTATGCCATCTTTCATATGCCGTCTCTTTTTAAACACAATTATCAATATTATAGGGTCCCCCCGGTACAGGAAAGACCACCAGTATTCTGTGTTTGGCGCGAGCTCTTCTGGGCCCAGCCATGAAAGATGCTGTCCTGGAACTGAACGCCTCCAATGACAGGTGAGTAAGTGAAGTCTACCATGAAAAATGTTACACTGGAATACTTAAGTGCACAACATGTGAGGCCAGGAGCTGCATTTTGAGTTAAAATCACGTTGTGTTTCTTTAGAAAGTGAAGCCTACACTAACACATTGTCATCCACCTTCCTCAGAGGCATCGATGTAGTTCGAAACAAGATCAAGATGTTTGCCCAGCAGAAAGTCACCCTCCCTAAAGGGAGACACAAGATCATCATCCTGGATGAGGCTGACAGGTAAGTCAACTGAGGGTCACGACAGCTAAGCTGAAAGCTGATCTAGTGTACCTGTACCTATAACGACTGTGTCTGTAACGGCTGTGCTTGTGCCACCAGTATGACAGACGGAGCCCAGCAGGCCTTGAGGAGGACCATGGAGATATACTCTAAAACCACACGCTTCGCTCTGGCATGCAACGCCTCCGACAAGATCATTGGTGACTGTCCTTTTTAATTTATTTTTGGGGAAATAATTAACATCTCTGCAGTGTTGGTTAAGGACTTAAGTAAGCATTTCATGGTAAGGTCTACTCCGGTTGTATTCGGTACATGTAACAAATAACATTTGATTTAACAGTTCAACACCGATGCTGTCGTATTGAATAGAGACCCTTGTGTAAGCGACAGTCGCATTACAAAACCAACCTGCCCTTTTCACTGTTGTGATGTTCTTCCATGTTGCTGTGCCCCCTCTTCCACAGAGCCCATCCAGTCACGTTGTGCAGTCCTGCGCTACACCAAGCTGAGGGACGAGCAGATCATGATGCGTCTGCTGGAGGTGGTGGAGAGGGAGAACCTGGTCACCAGCAACGACGGCTTGGAGGCCATCATCTTCACCGCTCAGGGAGACATGAGACAGGTGGTGGAAAGGGCCAACTGTCCTCAACCTCCATGTTGGCACTAAGGGTTCCATGAGAATAGCATTCTTGTTACCATTGACTAGATTGGGAATGTCTTAGGCGGTTTGGGTGTAAACATGGCACCCTTTTAAACATCTGTAGTTTGTTGAACAATGTATATCCATGGCTCCTCATAGTGCCTTGTACTTTTGGGCCAAGTCTGGCTGAGACGTGTGAAACTATATAACTTAAGCTGTCTTTTTTTGCATCATCAGGCGCTGAATAACCTACAGTCCACAAACTCTGGGTTTGGCTACATTAACAGTGAGAATGTGTTCAAGGTACAGTTCTGTTTCCAAACCTGTCTATTTCAGTCATTTTAGAACAAAGTTGACAAATGCCTAGCTCTGTTTCGAATGAAAGAAAAGTAAAGAATTGTTTTTCTCAGGTGTGTGATGAGCCACATCCCCTGTTGGTGAAAAGCATGCTCGAACACTGTGTCAATGCAAACATTGATGAGGCTTACAAGGTATTGCAATCCACATTCAATAACAGTAGACATAAATATAATCATATGGCTCTCAATGAATAACCCTAATTTCTGTAGCCTTTAAGCATGGTTCTTGAAGTGACCAATAACTGATTAGTTAGAATATAGTATGAGCATATAGCTGATATACAGTGGGGCAAAGTATTTAGTCAGCCACCAATTGTGCAAGTTCTCCCACTTAAGATGAGAGGCCTGTAATTTGTCATAGGTACACTTAACTATGACAGACAAAATGAGAGAGGGAGAAAATCCAGAAAATCACGTTGTAGGATTTTTAATGAATTTATTTGTAAATTATGGTGGAAAATAAGTATTTGGTCACCTACAAACAAGCAAGATTTCTGGCTCTCACAGACCTGTAACTTCTTCTTTAAGAGGCTCCTCTGTCCTCCACTCGTTACCTGTATTAATGGCACCTGTTTGAACTTGTTATCAGTATAAAAGACACCTGTCCACAACGTCAAACAGTCACACTCCAAACTCCACTATGGCCAAGACCAAAGAGCTGTCAAAGGACACCAGAAACAAAATTGTAGACCTGCACCAACTGGGAAGACTGAATCTGCAATAGGTAAGCAGCTTGGTTTGAAGAAATCAACTGTGGGAGCAATTATTAGGAAATGGAAGACATACAAGACCACTGATAATCTCCCTCGATCTGGGGCTCCACGCAATATCTCACTCCCGTGGGGTCAAAATGATCACAAGAACAGTGAGCAAAAATCCCAGAACCACACGGGGGGACCTAGTGAATCACCTGCAGAGAGCTGGGACCAAAGTAACAAAGCCTACCATCAGCAAGGGCATTGAAGATGAAACGTGGCTAGGTCTTTCAGCATGACAATGATCCCAAACACACCACCCGGGCAACGAAGGAATGGCTTCGTAAGAAGCATTAAGGTCCTGGAGTGGCCTAGCCAGTCTCCAGATCTCAACCCCATAGAAAATCTTTGGAGGGAGTTGAAAGTCTGTGTTGCCCAGCAACAGCCCCAAAACATCACTGCTCTAGAGGAGATCTGCTTGGAGGAATGGGCCAAAATACCAGCAACAGTGTGTGAAAACCTTGTGAAGACTTACAGAAAACATTTGACTTCTATATACTCTGTTGTTAATGACAAAAGTATTGAGAAACTTTTGACCAAATACTTATTTTTCCACCATAATTTGCAAATAAATTCATTAAAAATCCTACAATGTGATTTTCTGGATTTTTTTCTCTAAATTTGTCTGTCATAGTTTAAGTCTACCCATGATGAAAATTACAGGCCTCATCTATCTTTAAATGGGAGAACTTGCACAATTGGTGACTGACTAAATTCTTTTTTTGCCCCACTGTATAATATACACACGCACACACAGTACCAGTCAAAAGTTGACACCTACTCATTCAAGGGTTTTTCTTTATTTGCACTGTTTTCTGCATTGTGGAATAGACAGAAAAAAACATGTAATTATGTAACCAAAAGTATAAAACAAATCCAAATGGATTTAGTCTTCAAAGTAGCCATGCTTTTCCTTGTCCGCTTTGCATTCTCTCAACCAGCTTCACCTGGAATGGTTTTCCAACAGTCTTGAAGGAGTTCCCACGTATGCGGAGCTGTTGTTGGCTGCTTTTCCTTCACTCCGCGGTCCAACTCATAGCAAACCATCTCAATTTGGTTGAGGTTGGGAAATTGTGGAGGCCAGGTCATCTGATGCAGCATTCTATCACTCTCCTTCTTGGTCAAATAGCCTTTACACAGCCTGGAGGTGTGTGTTGGGTCATTGTCCTGTTGAAAAACAAATGATAGTGGGACTAAGTGCAAACCAGATGGGATGACATATCGTTGCAGAATGCTGTGGTAGCCGTGCTGGTTAAGCGTGCTTCGAATTCTAAATGAAAAACCAAACGAAAGAAATCACCAGCAAGGCACCCCCACACCTCCATGTAACACGGTGAGAAATTTGGGCTGCAATCGGAGGTGCAGTTAACGTTAAGGAACTTATCCTCTGCAGCAAAGGTAACTGGTTCTTCATTTCCTGTGGCAGTCTTCATGAGAGCCAGGTTCATTATAGTGCTTGATGGTTTTTGAGACTGCAGATAATAAGTTAATTAGAGTTAACTACACCTCCGATTGCAGCCCAAATATCCCACCGTGTTACATGGAGGTGTGGGGGTGCCTTGCTGGTGATTTCTTTTCATTTAGAATTCGAAGCACGCTTAACCAGCACGCCTACCACAGCATTCTGCAACGATATGTCATCCCATCTGGTTTGCACTTAGTCCCACTATCATTTGTTTTTCAACAGGACAATGACTCAACACACACCTCCAGGCTGTGTAAGGGCTATTTGACCAAGGAGGATGGAGTGCTGCATCAGATGACCTGGCCCCCACAATCACCCGACCTCAACCAAATTGAGATGGTTTGGGATGAGTTGGACCGACGAGTGAAGGATAAGCAGCCAAAAAGCGCAAATATATAATGATTTGTTTAACTTTTTATTTTTTTGGTTACATGATTCCATGTGTTATTTCATAGTTGTCTTAACTATTTTACAATGTAAAAAAGAAAGAACCCCTTGAATGAGTAGGTGTCCTAACTTGACTGGTACTGTGTATGTATGTACACTAACGTTCTAAAGTTTGGGGTCACTTAAAAATGTGCTTTGGTTGTTTTGTCCATTAAAATAACATCAAATTGATCAGAAATACAGTATATATTGTTAATGATGTAAATGACTTGTAGCTGGAAACAGCTGATAAAAAAATATACCTACAGAGGCCCATTATCAGCAACCATCACTCCTGTTTTCCAATGGCATGTTGTGCTAGTTAATCCAACTTTATAATTTAAAATTGATCATTAGAAAACCCTTTTGCATTTGTTAGCACAGCTGAAAACTGCTCTGAATAAAGAAGCAATATAACTGGCCTCCTTTAGATTATTGAGCAGCTGTGGGCCCTGGGTTACTCTCCTGAGGACATCATCGGTAACATCTTCAGAGTGTGTAAGACCTTCCAGATGCCGGAGTATCTTAAGCTGGAGTTCATAAAGGTAAGAGACAAAACAAGTCTGCAGTTGTATATTGTTATTTGTCTCTTATGTCAGATCCTTTTCTGAAAGGATTTAGTTGGCTGAAAAGTGCCAAAATGTAAGTCATATCCCCTCTTAATTTCTCTCAATTTCTACTGTCCCTTTTCTCAGGAGATAGGCTACACCCACATGAAGGTGGCAGAGGGCGTGAACTCCCTGCTGCAGATGGCAGGCCTCCTGGGTCGACTGTGCAGCAAGACGGCCACCCCGGATACCAGCTAACACCCCACCCACGCTGCCACCCATCTCAGCACTGTCTCTCCTCCCACCTGTCTGTCTCACCGGGGTTGTGTTCATTAGGGGAAACAACACTTTCCACGAAATGCAAATGTACATTTTTCATTATTGTCCTTCCATGTTTGGCTGGTTTCTGCTTCATTCCTAATGTACACGACTTTGCTTCAAAACGCTGAGTAAGAGTCTTCTGTTTAGACATTTCTGGATGAAATACATTTTGTATTTTATACAAGTTAGTTAATGTAAATACTATTGTAAGTCACTTCTGTAATAAATCAGTGTTGTAATTATGACTTAGGCTTACAACCTCTTTAGATTCCATTAAGGATTTATTATTACAGACTGACATGTTATCTACATTTTAACTGTTTCTGAGCTCTTTTATTCATTTTGTAACACTCCAAAGTACTGTACATGGTTCCCCTACATTTTTAGACTCAAGGGAATTCATTATGAAGTAACACTGTTTGGGTGTTTACCCTTATGGCATTGCTCTGGTACAGCACATTGAAATTTGTATCACTTAGCATTTATCCAAGTATCTCAACAAAGATGGTAAGAACATTCCATTCCCATAGTCATCTACTCGTTGAGCATGACGTTTCCATATCATGCCGTTTTGTTCACATAAACTGGTTCATCTGTGACAAAAGTAAATTCCAAGTTAATTACATGTAAGCAATCATTTCGCACAATGTTTCCCAACTCCAGCCCTTGAGCATCTCCAACAGTACACATTTTGTTGTAGCCCCAGCCAATAACACTTGATTTAACAAGTAGAATCAGGTGTGCTTGTCTGGGGCCACAAATGTACTTTTGGGGGGTACTGGAGGACCAGAGTTTGGAATTGTGGATTTAGCAGACAATCTTACCCAAAGTGACTTACAATTAGTGCATTCATCCTACGTTCATAGCAATTATTATAAAGCACTATGGTGACTTACCGTCCTCTGACCCCATTTTCATTTGGTCCAGGAATTCTGTGTTCTGGTAATCTGATCCATCTGTTAGTTGTAAGGTGTGGGGAGAATAGTCTTAGTTAAATATCAAATGTAATTCAAAGTTCAAAACTAAACTTTTCCAAAAGCAATCTTCATAAATATGACTTAATTCAAGGGATGGACAGGCCTAGATGTACTCCTTTTAATGTGCATACCAGAGTCATGGCTGATTGGTTTTCCATCTAGTGATACATTCTCATATGAACATTGATCATCATCTAGAAAGAAATACATTTTTTAATCAAATTACATTGTCTGACATCCAAATAAGGCAAGTGACAATCAAATAAGTGTTAGTCACGTGCACAGGGTTGCAGATGTAATTGCAGGGAACAGTGACATTTTTATGTTCTTGAGCTCCAACAGTGCAAGTCAAAGAGCAGTGAGTTGCAATTACTAATTGGATATCATGAAATTGGGCAGAAAACAAAAAAGAAAAGTGAGTGAAACAAAAATACTAAGTAAGAATAGAAAAAGATCACAAGACATACACACGTGTAATATATATATATACACACAAAATATACAGAGTGTACAAAACATTACGAACATTTTCTTACTATTGAGTTGCACCCATTTTTGCCCCCAGAACAGCCTAAATTCATCATGGCATGGACTCCACAAGAGGTCAAAGGGATTCTGGCCCACGCTGACTCCAATGCTTGCCACAGTTGTGTCAATTGTGCTGGATGTCCTTTGGGTGGTGGACCATTATTTGATACACAAGAAAATGTTGAGTGTTGCAGTTCTTTACACAAACCAGTGCACCTTGAATGTCCATGTCTCAATTGTGTCAAGGCTTAAAAATCCTTCTTTAACCAGTCCTCTCCTCTTCATCTACACTGATTGAAGTGGATTTAACAGGTGACATCAATAAGGGCTCTGGATAAGAGCGTCTGCTAAATGACTTAAATGTAAATGGATTATAGCTTTCACCTGGATTCACCTGGTCAGTCTGTCATGGATAAAGCAGGTGTCCTTAATGTTTTGTATGCGCAGTGTATATATACATATTTTCAACAAGTTTGCTGCAGTTAAGTGGCAAAGTATGTAAACAAGGATACTTGTCCATAGAGTGATGAGTGAGCAACAAGGATAAATATAATTTGGGGGGCGGAGGGAGGGCTGATAGTCTGGAGGAAGAAGCTATTGGCCAGTCTGCCTATACTGTGCTCTGAGCACATACAAATAAGTTATCTAGAATGTTTTAGTCCAGTGTAGGTAGACTGCCATGTATTGTTGCCTGTACCATTTGATGTGGCTTTTACTGAAGCTTGACATTACTTTTAACTGCAGCAGACTACATTATCTGCGAGGATATCACCTGACCCACCCACTTGCCTCCCCTCCTTTAGGTGTTGCATGTTCTTTCCATTAGCCTTACAGTAAATGGCTCTACTGATCAAAATGCATAAATGGTGGGCCGCCCAACTTTTTTTTCATTATGTTTTGGATTCATAAAAAGGCCCAGGGAGTGGGTGAGAGGTAGGGGGTTGTTCATTTGTTACTTTTGAGTGTTTTTTCCCCCTCATTCCACCTGGTTCCATCTGATAAAACCATAGGCATACAAGTTGTATTCATGTCATTGGATAAATCATACTTACCACTTTCAGAATGTCTGGTCTCTGCATTTGTACTCTCATCAACATTCTGGTACACTAACACTGGGATTGGATCACTGTAAAAATAATAGGCAAGTGTATTATTATTCACAGAAAAAAATACAGATTAATTGTAAGTATATAACGTTTTACATGGAAATCAAAACATTAGCAGATAGATACTTACACATATGTTGCTTCAAAGTTTCCCATCGGAGCTAAGATGACACAATTGAAAAGGCAGTTAGTGCTGAGGAATTTGGTAGTGTGAATTAGCCTGTTCAACCTATGGGGGCGCTATGTCATTATTGGATAAAAAGACGTGCCCGTTTTAAGCGCAATATTTTGTCACGAAAAGATGCTCGACTATGCATTCAATTGACAGCCTTGGAAAGACAAAACTCTGACGTCTCCAAAACTGCAAAGATATTATCTGTGAGTGCCCCAGAACTAATGCAACAGGCGAAACCAAGATGAAGTTTCATACAGGAAATGCCCCAGATTCTGAAGGCGCTGTGTTCCAATGTCTCCTTATATGGCTGTGAATGCGCCAGGAATGAGCCTGCGGTTTCTGTCTATTCCCAGAGGTGTCTGCGGCATTGTGACGTGTTTGTAGGCATATCATTGGAAGATTGACCATAAGAGACTACATTTACCTGGTGTCCCGCCCGGTGTCCTGTGTGCGTAATCTGTAGGTCCATGCACGTTCCATTTCTTCAGAAGAGAAAGTAAAATGCCACGATGGATTTTATCGTCGATAGATGTGAAAAACACCTTGAGGATTGATTCTAAACATCGGTTTGCCATATTTCTGTCGATATTATGGAGTTAATTTGGAAAAAAAGTTTGCATTTTAATGACTTAATATATATATTATTTTTTTCCCTCCCCAAATGTGATGAACAAAACGGAGCGATTAGTCGACACATATAATATTTTTTTGTAAAAACGGAACATTTGCTATCTAACAGAGTCTCCTCATTGAAAACATCTGAAGTTCTTCAAAGGTAAATGATTTTATTTGAATTATTTTCTGTTTTTTGTGGAAAATGTTGCATGCTGAATGCTAACGCTAAATGCTACGTTAGCCATCAATACTGTTACACAAATGCTTGTTTTGCAATGGTTGAGAAGCATATTTTGAAAATCTGAGATGACAGTGTTGTTAACAAAAGGCTAAGTAAGATTGAGAGCAAATAGATTAATTTCATTTCATTTGCGATTTTCATGAATAGTTAACGTTGTGTTATGGTAATGAGCTTGAGGCTGTATTCACGATCCCGGATCCGGGATGGCTCGACGCAAGAAGTAGTGTTACCACACTAACCACGTTTCCATCCACAGTTTTTATGAGATGTAAAGTCATAATGTGTATACAAAAAAGTCACAACAGCTGTGATGGAAACAGGAAGTTTCAGTACAATTTGATGTATGCCAACAGATCATTGAGATCTTGTGTTGGTGAAATACATTATGAGAGAAATGGTGGTGGAAACGCTTTTATGCGCAAATATTGATATAACAACCATCATATCGAGGTAAACTTGGAGTCATGCGACAATATTGTGTGTGGTCCTCTTTACTACTGTGGAAAGCTTTACTACCATTTAAAAAAAATAATTATGGAGTTGGTCCCCCTTTGCTGCTATAACAGCCTCCACTCTTCTGGGAAGGCTTTCCATTAGATGTTGGAACATTGCTGCAGGGACTTGCTTCCAATCAGCCACAAGAGCATTAGGGAGGTCAGGCACTGATGTTGGGCAATTAGACCTGGCTCGCAATCTGCATTCTAATTGATCCCAAAGGTGTTCGATGGAGTTGAGGTCAGGGCTCTGTGCAGGCCAGTCAAGCTCTTCCACACCGATCTCGACAAACCATTTCTTTATGGACCTCACTTTGTGCATGGGGGCATTGTCATGCTGAAACAGTAAAGGATCTTCACCAAACTGTTGCCACAAAGTTGGAAGCACAGAATCATATAGAATGTCATTGTATGCTGTAGTGTTAAGATGTCCCGTCATTGGAACTAAGGGGCCTAGCCCGAACCATAAAACACAGCCCCAGACCATTATTCCTCCACCAAACTTTACAGTTGACATTATGCATTGAGTCAGGAAATATTCTCCTGGCATCCGCCAAACCCTGACTTGTCAGCTGGACTGCAAGATGGTGAAGAATGATTCATCACTCCAGAGAACGCGTTTACACTGCTCCAGAGTCCAATGTCGGTGAGCTGAGCTCTTCGGTAAAGCCATCGTACTGCCAATTTTTGTCTATTGAGATTACATGGCTGTGTGCTCGATTTTATACACCTGTCAGCAACGGGTGTGGCTAAAATAGGTAATCAACTAATTCTATCGGATGTCCACACACTTTTGTATATATACAGTACCAGTCAAAAGTTTGGACACCTACTCATGCAAGGGTTTTTCATTATTTTTTTACTATTTTCTACATTGTAGAATAATAGTGAAGACATCAAAACTATGAATTAACACATATGGAATCATGTAGTAACCAAAAATCGGTTAAACAAATCAAAATATATTTTATATTTGAGATTCTACAAAGTCACCACCCTTTGCCTTGATAACAGTTTTGCACACTCTTGGCATTCTCTCAACCAGCTTCATGAAGTAGAATGCATTTCAATAAACAGGTGTGCCTTCTTAAAAGTTCATTTGTGGAATTTCTTTCCTTTCCTTCTTAATCCGTTTGAGCCAATCAGTTGTGTTGTGACAAGGTGGGGGAGAAACGACAGTCCATCGTTACTTTAAGACATGAAGGTCAGTCAATCCAGAAAATGTCAAGAACTTTGAACGTTTCTTCAAGTTGCAAAAACCATCAAGCGCTATGATGAAACTGGCTCTCATGAGGACTGCCAGAGGAAAGGAACACCCAGAGTTACCTCTGTAACTGCACCTCAGATTGTAGCCCAAATAAATGCTTCACAGAGTTCAAGTAACAGACACATCTCAACATCAACTGTTCATAGGAGACTGCATGAATTAGGCCTTCATGGTTGAATTGCTGCAAAGAAAACACTACTAAAGGACACCAATAAGAAGAAGAGAATTGCTTAGATTAAGAAACACGAGTAATGGACATTAGACCAGTGGAAGCATTCCTCATGAAACTGGTTGAGAGAATGCCAAGCGTGCAAAGATATCATCAAGGCAAAGGGTTATATCCTTCTTGTTTGGCCCTGTCCGGGGGTATCATCGGATGGGGCCACAGTTTCTCCTGACCCCTCCTGTCTCAGCCTCCAGTATTTATGCTGCAGTAGTTTATGTGTCGGGTGGCTAGGGTCAGTTTGTTATATCTGGAGTACTTCTCCTGTCTTATCCGGTGTCTTGTGTGAATTTAAGTATGCTCTCTCTAATTCTCTCTTTCTCTCTTTAGCTCGGAGGACCTGAGCCCTAGGACCATGCCTCAGGACTACCTGGCATGATAACTCCTTGCTGTCCCCAGTCCACATGGCCGTGCTGCTGCTCCAGTTTAAACTGTTCTGCCTGCGGCTATGGAATCCTGACCTGTTCACCGGACCTGTCCCAGACCTGCTGTTTTCAATTCTCTAGAGACAACAGGAGTGGAAGAGATACTCTTAATGATTGGCTGAAAAGCCAACTGACATTTACTCCTGAGGTGCTGACTTGCTGCACCCTCGACAACTACTGTGATTATTATTATTTGACCATGCTGGTCATTTATGAACATTTGAACATCTTGGCCATGTTCTGCTATAATCTCCACCCGGCACAGCCAGAAGAGGACTGGCCACCCCTCATAGCCTGGTTCCTCTCTAGGTTTCTTCCTAGGTTTTGGCCTTTCTAGAGAGTTTTTCCTAGCCACCGTGATTCAACACCTGCATTGCTTACTGTTTGGGGTTTTAGGCTGGGTTTCTGTACAGCACTTTGAGATATCAGCTGATGTACGAAGGTGTTAGCTAGCTACATAGCCGTCTTTGTATCAAAGATAATTGTGTAGTCTAGAGCGATTTTCTAGGTTAGCTAGCCAGCTATTGTCGTTCTTTTAATGCAACGTAACGTAAACAACACTGCTGGCTAGCCAGCTAGCCCCCGAATAGCAGCACTGTCGAAACTATTACACTCAACGGAACGACTTGATTAGTGTAGTGTCAACAACGCACCCACTGCCAGCTAGCCTACTTCAGCAGTACTGTATCATTTTAATCATTTTAGTCAATAAGATTCTTGCTACGTAAGATTAACTTTCTGAACATTCGAGACGTGTAGTCCACTTGTCATTCCAATCTCCTTTGCATTAGCGTAGCCTCTTCTGTAGCCTGTCAACTATGTGTCTGTCTATCCCTGTTCTCTCCTCTCTGCACAGACCATACAAACGCTCCACACCGCGTGGCTGCGGCCACCCTAATCTGGTGGTCCCAGCGCGCACGACCCATGAGTTCCAGGTCTCCGGTAGCCTCTGGAACTGCCGATCTGCGGCCAACAAGGCAGAGTTCATCTCAGCCTATGCCTCCCTCCAGTCCCTCGACTTCTTGGCACTGACGGAAACATGGATCACCACAGACAACACTGCTACTCCTACTGCTCTCTCTTCGTCCGCCCACGTGTTCTCGCACACCCCGAGAGCTTCTGGTCAGCGGGGTGGTGGCGCCGGGATCCTCATCTCTCCCAAGTGGTCATTCTCTCTTTCTCTCCTTACCCATCTGTCTATCGCCTCCTTTGAATTCCATGCTGTCACAGTTACCAGCCCTTTCAAGCTTAACATCCTTATCATTTATCGCCCTCCAGGTTCCCTCGGAGAGTTCATCAATGAGCTTGATGCCTTGATAAGCTCCTTTCCTGAGGACGGCTCATCTCTCACAGTTCTGGGCGACTTTAACCTCCCCACGTCTACCTTTGACTCATTCCTCTCTGCCTCCTTCTTTCCACTCCTCTCCTCTTTTGACCTCACCCTCTCACCTTCCCCCCCTACTCACAAGGCAGGCAATACGCTCGACCTCATCTTTACGAGATGCTGTTCTTCCACTAACCTCATTGCAACTCCCCTCCAAGTCTCCGACCACTACCTTGTATCCTTTTCCCTCTCGCTCTCATCCAACACCTCCCACACTGCCCCTACTCGGATGGTATCGCGCCGTCCCAACCTTCGCTCTCTCTCCCCCGCTACTCTCTCCTCTTCCATCCTATCATCTCTTCCCTCTGCTCAAACCTTCTCTAACCTATCTCCTGAATCTGCCTCCTCAACCCTCCTCTCCTCCCTTTCTGCATCCTTTGACTCTCTATGTCCCCTATCCTCCAGGCCGGCTCGGTCCTCCCCTCCCGCTCCGTGGCTCGATGACTCATTGCGAGCTCACAGAACAGGGCTCCGGGCAGCCGAGCGGAAATGGAGGAAAACTCGCCTCCCTGCGGACCTGGCATCCTTTCACTCCCTCCTCTCTACATTTTCCTCCTCTGTCTCTGCTGCTAAAGCCACTTTCTACCACTCTAAATTCCAAGCATCTGCCTCTAACCCTAGGAAGCTCTTTGCCACCTTCTCCTCCCTCCTGAATGCTCCCCCCTCCTCCCTCTCTGCAGATGACTTCGTCAACCATTTTGAAAAGAAGGTCGACGACATCCGATCCTCGTTTGCTAAGTCAAACGACACCGCTGGTTCTGCTCACACTGCCCTACCCTGTGCTCTGACCTCTTTCTCCCCTCTCTCTCCAGATGAAATCTCGCGTCTTGTGACGGCCGGCCGCCCAACAACCTGCCCGCTTGACCCTATCCCCTCCTCTCTTCTCCAGACCATTTCCGGAGACCTTCTCCCTTACCTCACCTCGCTCATCAACTCGTCCCTGACCGCTGGCTACGTCCCTTCCGTCTTCAAGAGAGCGAGAGTTGCACCCCTTCTGAAAAAACCTACACTCGATCCCTCCGACGTCAACAATTACAGACCAGTATCCCTTCTTTCTTTTCTCTCCAAAACTCTTGAACGTGCCGTCCTTGGCCAGCTCTCCCGCTATCTCTCTCTGAATGACCTTCTTTATCCAAATCAGTCAGGTTTCAAGACTAGTCATTCAACTGAGACTGCTCTCCTCTGTATCACGGAGGCGCTCCGCACTGCTAAAGCTAACTCTCTCTCCTCTGCTCTCATCCTTCTAGATCTATCGGCTGCCTTCGATACTGTGAACCATCAGATCCTCCTCTCCACCCTCTCCGAGTTGGGCATCTCCGGCGCGGCCCACGCTTGGATTGCGTCCTACCTGACAGGTCGCTCCTACCAGGTGGCGTGGCGAGAATCTGTCTCCTCACCACGCGCTCTCACCACTGGTGTCCCCCAGGGCTCTGTTCTAGGCCCTCTCCTATTCTCGCTATACACCAAGTCACTTGGCTCTGTCATAACCTCACATGGTCTCTCCTATCATTGCTATGCAGACGACACACAATTAATCTTCTCCTTTCCCCCTTCTGATGACCAGGTGGCGAATCGCATCTCTGCATGTCTGGCAGACATATCAGTGTGGATGACGGATCACCACCTCAAGCTGAACCTCGGCAAGCGGAGCTGCTCTTCCTCCCGGGGAAGGACTGCCCGTTCCATGATCTCGCCATCACGGTTGACAACTCCATTGTGTCCTCCTCCCAAAGCGCTAAGAACCTTGGCGTGATCCTGGACAACACCCTGTCGTTCTCAACCAACATCAAGGCGGTGGCCCGTTCCTGTAGGTTCATGCTCTACAACATCCGCAGAGTACGACCCTGCCTCACACAGGAAGCGGCGCAGGTCCTAATCCAGGCACTTGTCATCTCCCGTCTGGATTACTGCAACTCGCTGTTGGCTGGGCTCCCTGCCTGTGCCATTAAACCCCTTCAACTCATCCAGAACGCCGCAGCCCGTCTGGTGTTCAACCTTCCCAAGTTCTCTCACGTCACCCCGCTCCTCCGTTCTCTCCACTGGCTTCCAGTTGAAGCTCGCATCCGCTACAAGACCATGGTGCTTGCCTACGGAGCTGTGAGGGTAACGGCACCTCAGTACCTCCAGGCTCTGATCAGGCCCTACACCCAAACAAGGGCACTGCGTTCATCCACCTCTGGCCTGCTCGCCTCCCTACCACTGAGGAAGTACAGCTCCCGCTCAGCCCAGTCAAAACTGTTCGCTGCTCTGGCCCCCAAATGGTGGAACAAACTCCCTCACGACGCCAGGACAGCGGAGTCAATCACCACCTTCCGGAGACACCTGAAACCCCACCTCTTTAAGGAATACCTAGGATAGGATAAGTAATCCCCCCCCCCTTTAAGATTTAGATGCACTATTGTAAAGTGACTGTTCCACTGGATGTCATAAGGTGAATGCACCAATTTGTAAGTCGCTCTGGATAAGAGCGTCTGCTAAATGACTTAAATGTAAATGTAATGTAAATGTGTCAGGATTTGGCCAGGGTTGTTCCGGTTTTTGGTCACTAGATGCCCCCATTGTGCTTTTTGACCTTTTGTTTTCCCTTGATCCCCATTATTATTTGCACCTGTGCCTCGTTTCCCCTGATTGTATTTAAACCCTTAGTTTTCCTCAGTTCTTTGCTCTGTGTTTGTATGTTAGCACCCTGCCCTAGTATTCTGTGAACTCTTGTTGATCCCGGTAGACTCTCTTGTGGAATTCTGTTTTTTTGTTCTTGTTTATTTATTTTTGAGTATCTTTTGAGGCTTCTTATGCTATACCTTCCACCTTGTGGATTTACCTTTTTGTCTTGGAGGATTACCTTTGTTCTTGTGGAATTCCTTTTGAGGTTGTGGAGTTACATGTTTTCCTGAAGTACTTCACTTTTTACTGCTGTGTCTGCCTCATCTTCTGGGTTCTGCCGACTATTCGTGGCTCAGTTGGTTAAGTGACTGTTTCTCACTCCGGAGACCCGGGTTCGTAACCAGGTCCTGACACGAAGGGCTATATAAATAAATTTCATTTGATTTTGCTACTTTGAAGAATCAGTCAACTTTACAAAAGTGGGATATTTTTGTGTCATAAAATGATCTATCCAAGACATTTCGGTGGAAACGCTTTTAGGACGAAATATTGATATAAAAAACAATCATATAGAAGTAAACTTGGAGCCACGCGATGACTCCCACTACGACTCGTCGGGAAAGCATGCAGATTATTAGTGTCACGCCCTGACCGTAGAAATCCTTTTATTCTCCATGTTTGTTTGGTCAGGGTGTGACTCGGGTGGGAAAGTCTATGCTTTCTGGTTCTTTGTTTTTGGCCGGGTATGATTCTCAATCAGGGACAGCTATCTATCATTGTCTCTGATTGGGAATCATACTTAGGCAGCCTTTTTCCTTTTCTCATTTGTGGGTTGTTGTCTCGTTTGATGCATGTATAGCCTTACGGAACATCGTGTTTGTTGTTTTTTGTTTTGTTGGCGACATTTAAAAAATAAAGAAATGTACGCTCACCACGCTGCACCTTGGTCTGGTCATTTTCAAGACGACTCACGTGACAATTAGGCTACAGATTAAATAAATTATGATGAACTTTACAAGGTGGTTAAAATGCAAAGTGATGAGCTTGATGCTTCTTTTCAATAAATATAGAGGGTCTTATTCTGTTGACATAATTATAGATGCTTGACTACTGTTGACTAAGAAAAATAATCTGGATCTTTTGTCCATAATAGTATTGTCATGTTGGCTAAACCCGCACTGTATCTGCAAGCTGCTGGAAGCACTCGCTATATAAAGCAAAACGTTTTTTGTGAGAAACCCATCAGTCGAGTTGAAAATGTCATGGAAGCCCATATAACTTGTATTTTTTTATTTGGTACATAGGAATTTAAAAGGAAAAGGTATTTTTATGTGCACTATGTCATCAGGCACAGCCTTTTACACACAGCATATGTTTGTATGTAGAACTTTGAATATTTGCATGAAAATCTGTCTCCAATTAGATGGAAACCTAGCTAGTGTTTCCTAAATTGAAAAGTTTGCATTCATATATACCTAATACAACTACAAACAGATAGTGTTTTTCATTTACAATGTTTTGATACTTGGGTTGCTCCTCATTCACAGCTGTACATATTACAAGATAGTATTACACGCATACTATGTTGAAATATATGTAATGGTAGTAATCTTGAATGACTGTTCATATTCTGGGTCCAGTTGTTTCAATTTTGTCTACAGACTCTTTAGACACTGGCACCATAGAAGTCAATGGAAAGGTCTTCATTGTACATTAACAAATACATACAACGTACCTTGTGGTATTGGTTCCCTGTAAAATAAAATACATTAAAGTATTTATTGTGAGTGTAGAGTATCTGTTGTCTGTTACTAGCATATCTGGTGACAATGATAAAGTGCTGAGAGGCCACCGAAGGTAAAACAGACCATAGCTAATATGTGGTCAGAAGTAAATCTGTGGTCATTACATGTAAGAACCAAAAGGGGTGAGCTGGAAGGTAAAAACTGAACTCCAATTTATTTGAAGCTATTGTTTGCTTGTATTCATATTTGTACAGGTATATATTTTGCCACCCATCCAGTTTTAAGGAACATTTCAATTGTCATGTTGAAACAAGACAAAAGCAGGGTGGGCATAAGACCTTCATGTATGAGTAAAGTTACTTACACTGGTGTTGGCGGCAGCTCTCTTTTAATCTGGTTGGATCGTGTGACTACAAAAGACCAAGACATTCAATAGAGAACGATTCAGTAGTGAGAACATGTCATTTACTGTTGATCAGCACAAAAGCCACATATATGAATTAGATTCATTCAATCATTCAATATGAGACGAGATATCACAATAATTGAGGACAATTGTGAAATGCATTTTTTTTAAATTCTGGATTATTTTAAGTAGAATAAGGCTACTCCTGCAGGTGAAACTGACTCAAAAGGTATGATGAATCAAAATGTCCGTTTACCTGTTTGAGATCGCATTACTGCAAATCTGTTACCTTCGCTTTGGCTGTTGCGTGGGTAGAGTTACGGGATGTAAAATCATATTGTAATATATTAGCCAATAATGAGGTTAAATTGTTTTACAACATGTATTTAAACTGTAATGTTAGAATAGAAACAGCTCTTTTATGAATGATAGAAAATTCC
The DNA here is from genome assembly GCF_021184085.1 of Oncorhynchus gorbuscha. Taxonomy (NCBI): domain Eukaryota; kingdom Metazoa; phylum Chordata; class Actinopteri; order Salmoniformes; family Salmonidae; genus Oncorhynchus; species Oncorhynchus gorbuscha. The sequence continues at coordinate 84,832,659 of NC_060174.1, forward strand.
TATTTTATGAATTTCACATTAGAAAATACATACACTCATTTTTCTATTCTTCTATGTAATATTCACCATATCCATATCCATAAGATCACAATCGGTCGGTCCTACAGTGCATCAATTATTTCATATCTATGTTTATGTTATACTTACAATATTTGAGGGTCATAAATTTGATTCTCTTCATGTATTATTTCTACAGATGATGAAAAGCAGGACAATTGTATTTAATGGCACTTACACTACACTGACTTATTCTGTACAATTATTTCACAAATCAAAGTGGCAAACTAAGGAATTAAGTATATTGATTTAGCTTTAGTGCTACATGACAAATTGATTTCATGACATTGTACAGGTTGATTAGTGTAACATGTAATACATTGTAATAAATTTCATAATATTAAATACAGTGCTACTCACTGGTTTTCCTCCTGCACCACAGGCAGAAAGCGGAGAAAACACTGAGCGATGCCACAGACACAACTGTGAGGACAGATCCTTGTAGGCTGAAGATTGCTATCATACTTAAAGGGGAAAAGTAGCACAACAATGCATTTTTCTTTGGGATAATCTAATGTATTTCCTTCATAGTTTTCATCTCTATCAGTAATTCAAGAACAGTTGCTTACTGCTGTTTTTCACTTTACTAAAAAGAACTTAGAATATTTGTTTGGCATCACCATTAGAATGTATTACTGCTTTCTCTCTTCCATAGGTGTTGGCCAAACTTGTTCCTTATTCAGCTGTAACGGCACAAATCTCCTGCTCACCCAATAGTGTCTTAAAAAGAATGTAGAATACCCCTCACTTGGTATAAATTGTTGTGTTCATGTGTTCCTTGTGTTCCTGTAAAGAACCTAAGCCTACAAATAACCACAGCACTATAGCCAAATGCCATTGTGTCAAGTCTTGACAGTTTTCAAGAACAAATGATGATGGTATTGTATTCAATACATCCCTGTTAGTTCAGTGATACTGTATCTGCATCAGAAGATAAGAACACTTTCAGCTTTAAAACATTAAACATTAAACACAACAACACTAAACTTTAACATCATACCCTTTTTCACACATTCAGCTGAACATCATCCATGATTGCTGGTTGATCTGTTTGACATTTCAAAACTGAAGTGGTACATTATTGAAAGCTATAATTAAATCAGGATGAAGAGGATGAAAATAACACAACATAATGCGTCTAAAATTGAAGCCCTTCAAATAGTCTATCTTTCTCCAACCAAGTTGCTCCTACACTCTTAAACATGAGACAAAAGAAGTACATGTATTGTGTTGTTCTCACCTTCAGTAAAGCCTCTTCAGGCCACCTCCATCTCACTGACAGCTCCACTTACAGACAGGCTGCTGTGACAGAGCTGTTAAGGGGGAGAATAGAACGAGCTTCCTGTTTCTAACTGAACTCCACACCACATCCGTTCTGATCAGCAGGCTGGACAGAGAGTCTGGTGGACAACCTCTGAAGGGTGCCCTACATCACTGTAGTTCAATGAAGGTGCGAGAAATGATACCGTTCAGCGAGGTGCTTTAGTGACAGTGCCCTGATGCATATAGAACATGGCCCTGATGCACATTAAACATGGCTTTTAAATGGACTTTGGAATTTGCTTTGTCGTAACTGTAGAAATAGTTCAGTGCTCTTCACAACTGGTCCTAGGGGTCCTCACATTGCAGGTGCTGTAGTGTGGCCCTCTGGGACCAGGGATGAAAACCACTATGCAATGCAATACAGCTTGAAGTAAAAAGTATGTTCTTCATGGAAAACAATGCTAATGACTGTGGCAGAAAAACACTTGTCGCTGTAGTTTATGAAGAAGTCTGTGGAGGCCTCCCGGGTGGCGCAGTGGTTAAGGGTGCTGTACTGCAGCGCCAGCTGTGCACCCAGAGACCCTGGGTTTGCACCCAGGCTCTGTCATAACCGGCCGCGACCGGGAGGTCTGTGGGGCGACGCACAATTGGCCTAGCGTTGTCCGGGTTAGGGAGGGCTTGGCCGGTAGGGATATCCTTGTCTCATTGTGCACCGGTGACTCCTGTGGCGGGCTGGGCACAGTGCACGCTAATCAAGCGTGGACTGTGTTTCCTCTGTGCAGTGCGGCTTGGTTGGGTTGTGTATTGGAGGACGCATGACTTTCAACTGTCGTCTCTCCCGAGCCCGTACGGGAGTTGTAGCGATGAGACAAGATAGTACCACAAAATTGGGGAGAAAAAGGGGTAAAAAATTAAACAAAAAAAACACACAGAACAAACAAATAAAATTCTGTGGAGAAAACGTCCAGTTATAAAGAGAAATGTTTCCAAACAGATGCCCTTATTATGTGATGTATATAAACCCTGGATTGCTGATTATATGATTATATTGGCCAATGACTTTGAAGCCACCAGTCACCATATTGGTACTACTCAGAAAGGAATTAATGTCATTCTACAGTATTTCAATAAAACTTTTCAAAGACAAAATGACATGTGGGGACAGTAACATTCGCATCAGAGCACATACGAAGAAGCTACCACGCTTGTCTTGAGAGGATGTGTTAGATTGTGTTAGTGTATGTAGATGTATTGTATTGCCTGTACCTTTGATGATGGTTTTTACTGAATCTTGATATTACTTTTAACTGCAGCAGACTACATTATCTGCGAGGATATCACCTGACCCACCCACTTGCCTCCCCTCCTTTAGGTGTTGCATGTTCTTTCCATTAGCCTTACAGTAATTGGCTCTACTGATCAAAATGCATAAATGGTGGGCCGCCCAACTTTCTTTTCATTATGTTTTTGTTTTGGATTCATAAAACGGCCCAGGGAGTGGGCGAGAGGTAGGGGGTTGTTTATTTGTTCCTTTTGAGTGTTTTTTCCCCTCATTCCACCTGGTTCCATCTGATAAAACCGTAGGCATACAAATTGTATTCGTGTCATTGGATAAATCATACTTACCAGTTTCAGAATGTCTGGTCTCTGCATTTGTACTCTCATCAACATTCTGGTACACTAATACTGGGATTGGAAACACCCACCAGTTGAAACTAATTTACTGTACTTCTACACAATTTTAAAACTCTAAAATGAAATAACAAACAAAGATGTCCCCCAGACATCATACGTTTATATTAGGTTTAAAGGTCTGTGGAATGGCGTGTAAAATGTACTACTCAACTTCATCATATATAGGCTGCATTGACCGATTTAGCCTTCTTGTGAAACACTGCATACAGTGCAACAGGAAATGGATTCATAATACATGCTATCAAGGCCAACTTCATATACAATGTGAAAGTAACCGGAGCATCATCATGGTTTGGGTTTGGCCGGTGTAGGCTGTCATTGTAAATAATCATTTGTTCTTACTTAACTGGCTGCCTAGTTAAATAAGGGTTAACATTTTTTATATATAAAACAGCTGACTGCGAATGCAAACTATACCAGATAAATCCTACACATGCATTTAAATAAAAGGCATACATTAAAGGAATTACTTAGGCCTAAAATCGAGAAGGACGCATAAAGACAAACAAACTCGACCAAGGAATCTCCAAATTAAAGCAGAGCCTGTGATTCAGAACCGCTGAATGGACACAGCCTCGGTACAGGTACGCATAGTGGAGCTCCGTGGGGTGTGGCAACGTCTCAGTCTAGTAGCCAGCTAGAATTAGGCAATTCAGTTTGTGGGCGGTTAGATATTTTCTGGGCACAGTTGAGTAGCCTACAATGATTATATCAAAATCATAACTGGCACGCAGATCTTAAAAAATGGTATGATCAATTGTAATTGAGCAAATGCCACTGTCCATAGCTGCGGATATATAATAAAATATATATTTTATTAATATATTATTTTTTCACAAAAGTAGTTCATTGGGATTTACTAGCTCTGTATTTAGCGGACCGATATAGCAGTCTTTAGCTCGGGCAAAAACATTTCTCTCTCTCACAGAAGTAGTGCACTGGGCCTTTACAAGTCCTAATTAGCTGACTGATAGAGCCTTCTGTTGCGAGGCCCCCCCAAAAAAATATATTACCGCAATAAACAGCGCTAGTCAAATGTTTTGGACACACCTACACATTCAAGGGTTTTTCTTTATTTTTACTATTTTCTACATTGTAGCATGTATTTGGGGCGGCAGGTAGCCTAGTGGTTAGAGCTGTTCCTAGGCCATCATTGTAAATAATAATTTGTTCTTTTAACTGACTTGCCTAGTTAAATAAAGGTAAAATAAAACATTTAAAAAACACCAAAACTATGAACTAACACATATCATGGAATCATGTAGTAACCAAAAAAGTGTTAAACAAATCAAAATATATTTTAGAGTCTTGAAAGTAGCCACCCTTTGCCTTGATGACAGCTTTGCACATGCTTGGCATTCTCTCAACCAGCTTCATGAGGAATGCTTTTCCAACAGTCTTGAAAGAGTTCTCACATATGCTGAGCACTTGTTGGCTGCTTTTCCTTCACTCTGCGATCCAACTCATCCGAAACCATCTCAAATGGGAAGGAACACCTACTGTATTTGAGAATGCTATTCATTGACTACAGCTCAGCGTTCCACATCATAGTGTCCTCAAAGCTCATCACTAAGCTAAGGACCCTGGGACTAAACACCTCCCTCTGAAACTGGATCCTGGACTTCCTGACTGGCTACCCCCAGGAGGTAGGGTAGATAACACCACATCTGCCACGCTGATCCTCAACATGGGGGCCCCTCCTGTACCCTCCTGTACTCACTGTTCACTCATGACTGCATGGCCAGGCACGACTCCAACACCATCATCAAGTTTGCCAATGAATCAACAGTGGGTGGCCTGATCACCAACAACGATGAGACAGCCTATAGGGAAGAGATCAGAAACCTGGCTGTGTGGTGCCAGGACAACAACCTCTCCCTCAACGTGATCAAGACAAAGGAGATGATTGTGGACTACAGGAAAAGGAGGACCGGGCACGCCCCCATTCTCATCGACGAGGTTGTAGTGGAGCAGTCATAGGCCCCAAAAATTGTCAAAGAATCCAGCCACCCTAGTCATAGACTATTCTCTCTGCTACCGCACGGCAAGCGGTACCGGAGCACCAAGTCTAGGTCCAAAAGGCTTCTTAACAGCTTCTACCCCCAAGGCATAAGACTCCTGAACAGCTAATCAAAGGGCTACCCAGGCCCCTCTTTTACACTGCTGCTACTCTCTGTTTATATCTATGCAAAGTCACTTTACCTCTACCTACATGTACATATTACCTCAATTACCTTGACTAACCGGTGCACCCACACATTGACTCTGCACCGGTATCCCCTGTATATAGCCTCGCTATTGTTATTTTACTACTGCTGTTTAATTATTTGTTACTTTTATTTTATATTTTTTACTTATCAATTTTTACTTATCTCTAGTTGGTTAAGGGCATGTAAGTAAACATTTCACTGTAAGGTCGAATCCTTGCGCATGTGACAAATACAATTTGATTTGAGCTGCAATTTCTGAGGTCCAGTTAACTCTAATGAACTTATTCTCTACAGCAGAGGTAACTCTGGGTCTTCCTTTCCTGTGGCGATGCTCATGAGAGCCAGTTTCATCATAGCACTTGATGGTTTTTGCGACTGCACTTGAAGAAACTTGTAAAGTCCTTGAAACGAATAAGGCAAACCTGTTAATTGAAATGCATTCCAGGTGACTACGTCGTGAAGCTGGTTGAGAGAATACCAAGAGTGTGCAAAGCTGTCATCAAGGCAAAGGATAGCTACTTTGAAGAATCGCAATTATAAAATATATTTTGATTTGTTTAACACTTTTTTTGGTTACTACATGATTCCATATGTGTTATTTCATAGTTTTGATGTCTTCACTATTATTCTACAATGTAGAAAATTGTAAAAATAAATAAAAACCCTGGAATGAGTAGGTGTGTCCAAACTTTTGACTGGTACTGTATCTCTGTTTATTGCATTATTCGTAAATTACATCATAATTTCCTCAATCAAAGTTTGTACCAATTAAAAAGCCTATCAATACAGGGCTCTCCAACCCTGTTCCTGGAGCACTACCCCGGTTGTAACCAATGTTTCCTCAACTTTTTGGGGGGACTGAGCAAATTTTAGGTCTTGTGAGCGGAAACTTAAACATTGTGAGAATTTTGTGCAACTTCGGCGTGTGTTTACAGTGAACACTGAGGCTGTACACTTACAGTTTTAGACATTAGCCAATAGGCTATTGTGGCAATTTGATCATAATGTAGGCCTATCAACAACACCAATGGAGCAATTCCCATAACATTTTCACATGGAAATAGCTTTTGATTTGTATGATATAGCCTACAGTAGCCTATATGTGGTGTTCAATGCAGGCCGACATTACATTAGACTTTTAAAAACGTTTTTACATTATGAAGGGCTTGACATTAATGATGATTTACATGGTCTGTAACACCATGGGCCAAATATGTGACTGTAAATTGCATTGTATTGTGTTGTATGATGCAAGAAACCCCTTAACAAAATACAATGAATTATTACCATACAGAGAATTAGATAATGTCCCTCGGCCTATTGGCTTATTTGCATATTCAAGCCTGTCTCAAAACACAACACTGCCGCTTTAATTAAGACATAAGCTTTTTTTTCCTAACGGACTTTTCAAAGAGAGCTTGAAATGTACCCTACACGTGTTGTGCTCTTGTAGAAAGCAGTAACTCCCCATTGCTGACCTATAATTATCTAGAACTGGGATCACAATTTGCTCACTTGCAAAGAATACCAACAAATGTACACATGCGCGGTTCTGCGTTCTGATCTGAAAAGGGCATTCACTCACCGGTGATTGAAAGACCGCTCTAGGACGAGCCCCGCCAATAGAATTCTACTCCATTTGTGCTCTGTACTCTGGCTCTGCATACAACAAAATCACAGATTCAGTCTTGCAAAGTTAGATCTATTTTGGTTTGTTGCATTGAAAAGGGGCTGATAATATGTTGATTTGATCTCAGAAAAAAAACGTTGATCTATATAGTGCAAACTAATGGGAGAACTCAGTGAAGTTCAATATCTTGCATCGCTGAGCTGCAAGGCATTTGTTTCGCACCGCAGTCCTGGAGAAAGTGCTCGACCGCACGCAGTTTAGAGTGACCATTGGTTGTAACTTACTCCATTAATTGTATAAACTAGCTAATAAATTACAATCAGGTGCGCTAGATTAGGGTTGGAATGAAAACCTACAGAATGGTAGCTCTCCAGGAACATGGTTGAAGATTCCGTTTATAAAATATGCATAAAATGCATCCTCCAATTGCAACGTCTGCCTATGCCCAGCCCACACATATTGCCTCAAGAAAATGTTATATTTTTAATACCCTCAAACACTAATTTAGGCATACCTACGTATTCAGGTTTTACTGGTGAAACTGCATCTACATGGCAATAATTTGATTGATCTCAGTCAGTTAATGGCAATTGCCTATGCAATTCGATCTTCTTGAACGACTGTTTTGTGAGCCAATTAGAGTAGATGATGTGAGCGGAAACTTGAACACTGTGAGAATTTTGTGCAACTTCGGCGTGTGTTTACAGTGAACACTGAACCATTAGCCTTTTTTGTATTTTGTTTAAATCAAAGCATATATCTTGCCTAGTTTTGGCGCATGATACAATATATATATATATATATATATATATATATATATATATATATATATATATATATATATATATATATATATATATAAGCATACTTCCAAAGTTGTTGAAAAATAGCTTGACAACAAAGTCAAGGTATTGGAGTGGCCATCACGAAGCCCTGACCTCTGCAGTGCACACACGTAGCTCACAGTTCTTGATTATTCGCCAGAGAGATTAGGGAAGAACCCACCATAGGCTACAGCAACCTACCTACCTCTAGGTTGCTGTAGCCTAGATATTTATTTGGTTTGTAATTCTATTGTTTTTCATGGAATTTGTGTGGTGATTAAATATAATGTATTTAGAATTTATCAGAATAAATGTTCTTTGTATTCTCAAATGGAAAAAAAGTGAGGTCCGTCAGTACACACCTGCTTACTTGTGAAGTGAAGGCAGCTGCACCGCGCTACTTCATCAATACATGTTGTTGATGTTTTTTGAAGGGGGGTTATTTGTTGCGCAGCATAAAGTTTATTATGCTACAGGTGAACACAGGGTGGTGGAAGTAAAAGGTGATGAGTTTAATGCTCCTTTCTAATTAATGCAAATTTCTAATTCTTATTCTGGTGACATGATAATCGATGCTTGGCTGCGGTATGACAAATAATCTAGATGTTTTTGTCCAAAATAATCTCATGATGTAGTAGGCTATACCCGCACTGTATCTGCGTGCTGTTGCCTAGAGTGGGCACCAGAGTATGAGCCAATACCAGAGTGGGCACGATTGCTATGTAACGCCACATTTTTCGTGGTCAGTATAGTTGACTATGCGATGGAAACCCATTTAACCTTTTATTCGGTACATGGGAATTTAACCGCAAAATATACCCAAAATACCCCTATGACACCAGGCTGCGACCACAGACCAACGTCTGGTTCATTCTTGGGAGCAATTTCCAAATGCCTGAAATGCCTGAAGGTACCACGTTCATCTGTACAAACAATAGTACCCAAGTATAAACACCATGGGGCCACGCAGCCGTCACACCGCTCAGGAAGGAGACGCGTTCTGTCTCCTAGAGATGAGCATACTTTGGTGTGAAAAGTGCAAATCAATCCCAGAACAACAGCAAAGGACCTTGTGAAGATGCTGGAGGAAACACGTACAAAATTATCTATATCCACAGTAAAACGAGTACTATATCGACATAACCTGAAAGACTGCTCAGCAAGGAAGAAGCCACTACTCCAAAACCACAATGAAAAAGCCAGACTACGGTTTGCAACTGCATGTGGGGACGAAGATCGTACTTTTGGAGAAATGTCCACTAATCTGATGAAAAAAAATAGAACTGTTTAGCCAAAATTACCATCATTATGTTTGGAGGAAAAAGTGTGAGGCTTCCAAGCCAAAGAACACCATCCCAACTGTGAAGCACGGGGGTGCCCGCATCATGTTGTAGGGGTGCTTTGCTGCAGGAGGGACTGGGGCACTTCACAAAATAAATGGTATCATGAGGAAGGAATATTATGTGGATATATTGAAGCAACATCTCAAGACATCAGTCAGAAAGTTAAAGCTTGGTCGCAAATGGGTCTTCCAAATGGACAATGACCCCAAGCATACTTCCAAAGTTGTTGAAAAATAGCTTGACAACAAAGTCAAGGTAGAACTGAAAAAGCGTGTGCGAGCATTGAGTCTGATAAACCTGACTCAGTTACACCAGCTCTGTTAGGAGGAATGGGTCAAAATTCACCCAACTTATTGTGGGAAGCTTGTGGAAGGCTATGCAAAACGTTTGACCCAAGTTTAACAATTTAAAGGCAATGCTACCAAATACTAATTGAGTGTATTAAACTTCCGACCCACTGGGAATGTGATGAAATACAAGCTGAAATAAATAATTCTCTCTACTATTATTCTGACATTTCACATTCTTAAAATAAGGTGGTGATCCTAACTGACCTAAGACAGGGAATATTTACTACGATTAAATGTCAGGAGTTGTGAAAAACTCTGTTTAAATGTATTTGGCGAAGGTGCATGTAAGCTTCCGACTTGAACTGTATGTTGCGTTTGGTATTTTTACTTAAGACAGATGGTTACTGAAGGCAAAAACAAAAGTAGGGTGGCTGGTCGGGGTGGATTGGTAGGTGCTTAACATGAACCTCTGGAAACCTAAAGGTTGTGAGTTCGAATCTCATTAGGGACACCATTTTATCTAATTAGCAAATTTTCAACTACTTACTACTTTTTAGATACTTTGCAACTACTTAGCATTTTAGCTAACCCTTCCCCTAATCTTAACCCTTTTAGCTAACCCTAACCTTAACCCTTTTAGCTAACCCTAACCTTAACCCTTTTAGCTAACCCTAACCCTAACCTTAACCCTTTTAGCTAACTCTAACCCTATCCTTAACCCTTTTAGCTAACTCTAATCCTAACCTTAACCCTTTTAGCTAACCCTAACCCTAACCTTAACCCTTTTAGCTAACTCTAACCCTAACCTTAACACTTTTAGCTAACCCTAACCTTAACCCTTTTAGCTAACCCTAACCCTAACCTTAACCCTTTTAGCTAACCATAACCCTAACCTTAACCCTTTTAGCTAACCCTAACCTTGACCCTTTTAGCTAACCCTAACCCTAACCTTAACCCTTTTAGCTAACTCTAACCCTATCCTTAACCCTTTTAGCTAGCCCTAACCCTAACCGTAACCCTTTCACCTAACTCCTAAACTTAACCCTAACCCCTAACCTGAATCCCTAGCCTAGCTAAGGTTAGTCAGCTAGCTAACGTTAGCCACCTAGCTAGAATTTGTAACATACTGTATCATACGTTTTACAAATTCGTAACATATTGAACATTTTGCAAATATCATAACATATAACACGAATGATAATTTATAACATATCGGTTTTGGACATCCACAAATGAATACACACCATACTAAACATAACATATCATACAAAATGGAGTGTCACGGATATAGATACAGAACAATACGAAATCCTCAAAGACCAGGTTGTTACACTGGTGTTGGAGGCAGGTCTCTTATTGTCTGGTTGGGTCATGTGACTAGAAACCCCCCTCAAAAAATTCATTGACAATGATTCAGTGGTGAGAACATATCATTTACTGTTGATCAGCACAAGATAGCCATGGCATATTAATTAGATTCATTCAATCATTCAATGTGAGAAGAGATATCACAATCGGTAAAATCCATTATTAATCTGGATTAATTTAAGTAGAATAAGACTGGTCCTGCTTGTGAAACTGCCCCAAATGGTATGATGAATCACAATGTCAGTTTACCTGTTTGAGATCGCATAACTGCAAATCTTCTACCTTTGCTGTGGAGTGGGCAGAGTTATGTAAGCTAAAATCATATTGTAATATATTAGCCAGTAATGAGGTTAAATTGTTTTACAACATGCGATTAAACTGTAATGTTAGAATAGAAACAACTCTTTTATGAATGATAGAAAATTCCTACTTTATGAATTTCACATTAGAAAATACATATACTCATTTTTCTATTCATCTATGTAATATTCACCATATCCATAAGATCACAATCGGTCGGTCCTACAGTGCATCAATGATTTCATATCTATGTTTATGTTATACTTACAATATTTGAGGGTCATAAATTTGATTCTCTTCATGTATTATTTCTACAGAAATGGGTGACAATTGTATTTAATGGCACTTACACGGAGTGTACAAAACATTAGGAACACCTGCTCTTTCCATGACATGACCAGGTGAAAGCTATGATCCCTTATTGATGTCACCTGTTAAATCCATTTCAAATGTGTGAAGGGGAGGAGACAAGTCAAATAAGGATTTTTACGCCTTGAGACAATTGAAACATGTATTGTTAATGTGTGCCATTCAGAGGGTGAATGGGCAAGACAAAATATTGAAGTGCCTTGAAACGGGGTATGGTAATAGGTGCCAGGCACACCGGTTTGAGTGTGTCAAGAACTGCAACTTTGCTGGGTTTTTCACACTCAACAGTTTCCCGTGTGTATCAAGAGCAATCCACCACCCAAAGGACATCAAGCCAGCATTGGAGTCAACATGGGCCAGCATCCCTGTGGAACGATTTCCATACCCCGACTAATTGAGGCTGTTCTGAGGGCAAAATGTGGTGCAACTTAATATAAGGAAGGCGTTCCTAATGTGTTTTTTACATTACACTGATTGATTCGGTACAATTATTTCATAACAAGTCAAAGTGGCAAATTAAGTAAGTTAGGTACATTGAGTTAGCTTTAGTGCTACATAACAAATTGATTTCATGACATTGTTCAGGTTGATTAGTGTAACATGTACTACATTGTAATACATTTCATAATATTTAATACAGTGCTACTCACTGGTTTTCCTCCTGCACCACAGGCAGAAAGCGGAGAAAACACTGAGCGATGCCACAAACACAATGTTGAGGACAGATCCTTGTAGGCTGAAGATTGCTATCATACTTAAAGGGGAAAAGTAGCACAACAATGCATTTTTCTTTGGAATAATCTAATGTATTTCATTCATTGTTTTCATCTGTATAAGTAATTCACCAAGAACAGTTGCTTACTGCTGTTTTTCACTTTACTAAAAATAACTTAGAATATTTGTTTGGTATCACTATTAGAATGTATTACTGCTTTCTCTCTTCCAAATCTCCTGCTCACCCAATGTTGTCTTAAAAAGATCTCAAGTTAATCAGATACTGATCAAGGGTTTAATGATTGCCTCCATCGCATTTCTATAGGCACCCAAACTAAGTGAAACGGAAGACAAAACTGTAGAAAACTCCACACTAAAATTGCTAATGTGTTCCTGTAAACAACCTACGTCTACAGATAACAACAAGATGTGTGTGGTCATCACAGAGCTATAGCCTCATGCCATTGTGGTTTCAAGGAAGAATGATGATGGTATTGTATTCAATACATCCCTGTTGGTTCAGTGATACAGTATCTGCATCAGAAGATAAGAACACTTTCAGCTTTGATGAAAGACATTGGTTCAGTTAAGGGAAATTATAGCAGATTTTGTGATAAAAGGTATAAAAGCCACATTTATAGAGATAGGGAAGAGGCATATCATGTATAATTGGTATTGATCAAACTTAGGAATACATTTAGTATGTTTAACTACCTTGAGCATAATAGTTACTATGATCTACATTACTAATAAAAACTAATAAAGTATTAATGACTGGTCTATAATTTTTATTCCAAAGAGAAGATACAGTATTTGACACATGTAGGCTATGACTATACAGTTAAACAGAAATAGTTACATTGTATTAATTGTACAAAACCTTACCATCAAAGTATTTTTGCAATGTGAATGTTCTTTTCTTTACACGCTCAGCTTTACTTCATCATACCAAATAAAATCAAGTCTTCACCCTGATGTGAGGATGACAACAACATGACATGATGTGTCTCTCTGAAGTTGAACCCCTTCAGTAATTGTTCATCGGGGGGGGGAGGATTTTGTAACTTTAATGTGTTTGAGTTCATGTCAGTATGTGGCAGGAGTTTTGGAGCCAGTATGAGACTGCTATTCACAACAATGATTCACTGTGTAAAAAAGAGAAGTTTATCTATCTGAAAACATATCTCACTGGACCAGCTGCTAAGGCAGTAGTAGGACTGATGTTAACAGACAGTAACTATGATAATGCAATCACTCTACTCAAGAGCAGATTTGGAAGGAAAGACCTTGTGATTAGTGCTCATATGTCAAAGCTGCTGAATCTCACACCTGTGAAGAAATCCTCTGATCTAAATGCATTGAGGCAGCTATATGATGAATGTGAAATTCAGATTAGGAGCTTGGAATCACTGGGTGTGGTGTCAGAATCCTATGGAAGCCTACTATTCCCAATCTTACTGCAGATGATTCCAGAGGACATAGCTCTTGACTATAGTCGTCAGAGGGGAGTAGATGATGAATGGAAAGTGTCTGAGATGATCAGTTTCCTACAGAAAGAGGTTCAGAGCAGGGAGAGAGCGCTACAAATGACAAGATCATACAACCAACAGAAAGAGAGCAAACCATGGAACAAGTCATGCTTCTCCAACGAAATTAAACCAAAAAGACCCAACATGCCCTCTGCTGCAGCACTGCATACAGCCAGCCAGAAGGAACAGCAAACGTGTCTATTTTGTGACAGTGCAGACCACAAATCAGAAAACTGCCCTGACTACAATATTGCTACACGCAAAGATAAACTAAAGAACATGGGAAGATGCTTTGTATGTTTAGGACAGAGACACATAGCAAAATTATGTAAAGTCAAAGATGTGTCATGTGCAACATGTGGAAGCAGACATCACATTGCGGTGTGTACCAGTGAGAGGAGTGAGGTGCAACCCCCTACTGTTTCTGTAGATGCTGTTGTTTCCTCAGTTATTCCCCATTCAGTGAAGATGAAACCAGATGGACAGAACACTGTGTTGCTACAAACGGCAAAGGCATGGGTAGAAGGCCCATCGGGCAGGAAGATAGCTCGTTGCTTACTAGATGGAGGCAGTCAGAGAAGCTTCATACATGAAAACCTTGTGAAGGGCTTGAAGCTACCAGTAATCAGACAAGAGGCACTCACTCTTCACACGTTTGGCTCCTCTGCCCCAGCAACGTCCCAACGCAACACAGTGAAAGTCATCTTGGAGAATGTCTGGGACAAACAGCAGAGAATAGAGATAGAGGCAATTGAAACCCCACAAGTGTGCACAGCTGTGATGAAGGTTCCTGGTGAACGGATTCAGTATGAGCTCAGTAAAAGGGGACTGCAGCTCGCAGACTTTCCAGGAGATGACAATGAACCTGAACTCTCTGTCCTGATAGGAGCAGACTACTACTGGCAGATAGTATCAGGCAGAGTGGAGCGGCTGACAGACACGCTAGTTGCTTTAGAGAGCACCTTTGGATGGTCGGTGCAGGGACCCGTGTCCATGTCAAGTGTCGCCGAGGCAACCTGCATGTTCATCCCACTTGATGAAGACACATTAGTCTCCAAGCAACTGCATGCATTCTGGGAGCTTGAGTCGCTGGGTATTCTAAGCGAGAAGACACAGAACTCAGAGGAAAACGAGGCTCTTCAAAGGTTTGAGGAAACAACCACCTTCAAAGATGGGCGATACCATGTGGAGTTGCCATGGAAACGAGAAATGCCAGAACTCCAAGACAACTATAGAATCGCCAAGAAACGGCTTGAATGTCTGAAGAAAAGACTGAAGAAGGATGTGACGTTGTACAGCAGATACAATGAAGTAGTAGAAGACTACTTACAACAAGATATGGCAGAGGACGTGCCCAAGGACAACGCATCAAGTGCAGACAACGTAAAATACTACTTACCTCACCATTCAGTACTCCGAGAAGATAAGGTGACAACAAAACTGAGAGTGGTGTTTGATGCCTCGTCCCATGAAGATGGCTGTCCATCTCTCAATGACTGTCTACTCACAGGACCGAACCTGGATCTGCTCAGCGTTCTGATAAAGTTCAGACTACATGAGATTGCATTCATGGCAGACATCAAGAAAGCTTTCCTGCAGATATCCCTAGCAGAGAGAGACAGAGACGCCGTGAGATTTCTATGGCTCACTGGCCCACCAAGGGGAGAAAATGAAGAGGAGCTGCGTGTGCTGAGGATGAAAAGAGTGGTATTTGGAGCTTCCCCAAGTCCATTTTTGCTGGCAGCTACAATCAGGAAGCACCTGAAACAATATGAAACAGAACAACCAGAAGTTGTAGAGATACTGAGAGAGTCACTCTACGTAGATGACTTCATTGCAAGTTCACGCAATGTTGAAGAGGCTTACCTTGTGACAACAACTGCAAAGCGAATGCTGTCGATTGCAGGCATGGACCTCTGCAAATGGATGACCAATTCTCCTGAATTGAAAACGAAATGGGAGGAGAGTACGACAACTGACCACCCGTTGACGTTACAAACACAAGGATTAGTGCTGAAGGTTTTAGGTTTAGTATGGAGGCCGGAAACGGATGACTTTGTGTTTGACCTCAGGCCACTACTGAACATTCTAAGGCAAAAGGAAAACACAAAGAGAAGTGTTCTGCAGTCGTCTGCACGTATCTTCGACCCTCTTGGTTTCTTAACTCCCTTCACCATCAGGATCAAGTGCATGTTCAAAGGAAATGTGGGAGAGGGGACTCAGCTGGGACGAAGAATTACCACCTGATCTGACACAAGAATGGCAACAGTGGTGTTCAGAACTACCCCAGTTACACCAGCTCACCATACCAAGGTGATACAGAACAGACATGCGGCCACAGAATAACCACACCCTGAAACTACACGTGTTCTGTGATGCAAGTGAAAGGGCTTACAGTGCAGTAGCTTACTTACAAGGTGAGTCACAAGACAGGGAAACAACAAGTCTAGTCGCATCCAAGTCCAGGGTAGCCCCACTTAAGAAAATGACGCTGCCACGCCTGGAGCTCATGGGAGCTGTGATTGGAGCGAGACTAGCAAACAACTTGATGACCACACTGAAAATGGAAGAAAAACAGATCAAAATGTGGACAGACTCGATGATCGTGCTGCATTGGATTTGCAGCTCAGCTCAGAAATGGAAAGAGTTTGTTGCGAACAGAGTGACGGAGATCCAGTTCTTGACCAATCCAGAGTCATGGTCACATATTGAAGGGAAAACTAATCCAGCTGACCTCCCTACCAGAGGACAAATTGTTCAAAACTTGACACAGAGTGAGCTATGGTGGAATGGACCCAGAATTCTAACATCACCCAATCAGTCAGAAGAGACTGATGATAACAAGGTTCCGGATGAGGTGAATATAGAACTCAAGTCCAGTTGCCAGGTTACTGTACAACTCGCAGCAAACAGCACAGACAGCACTGAACCTGTGTTGGAGCTTGAAAGGTACAGCAAACTGAAAAGAGTGTTCAGAGTCACCGCCTGGATAAAGAGATTCATAGCCAACTGACTGCTGACGAACTGTTCAATGCAGAAAGGTACTGGATTAAGGTAACACAACAACAGAGTTTCGGACAGGAGATCAAACTACTGAAGGCAGGAAAAAGCCTAAACAATGACTGTAAAATCAGAGAACTGAAACCTTTCCTGGACGAACACGAACTACTCTGTGTAGGAGGAAGAGCTGCAACAGTCCAACTTCACATTCAGAGAGCAGCATCCATGGGTTCTACCCAATAAGTACAGATACTCAGAAATGCTGATACAGTACCACCATGAGAAGGTGATGCATTCTGGAGCAGCTGACACTCAGCACCCAACGTTAAACAAGGGGGAAATGACACGCAGATGGAAGTACAGGCAGAGACTTGTGACCAGTTTCTGGAACAGTTGGCGAAGAGACTACTTGCTGGATCTAAAGTCAGCACACCGCTGTGACACACCACAGCCCACCCCACTGAAGGCGGGTGACTTTGTACTCATTGGAGAAGATAACACACCCAGACAAACCTGGAAACTAGGAAAGATTGAGGAACTGTTTCCAGGCCGAGATGGCTTAGTTAGATCATGTTCAGTTCGTACTGCTTCAGGGACTTTGTTGAGGAGACCTATTCAGTTGATATACTGCCTAGAGATCTAGATGAACATAATTGTTCATCGGGGGGAGGATGTTGTAACTTTAATGTGTTTGAGTTCATGTTTAAGTTTATTCTTTGAGCTGTATTTGTAAAGATATTTCTTTAGATTTATTTGCATATGTAATTGTATTGGGTTGTGTTAAATTACGTTTTTTGACTGCAAGTCCCAGAATGCCTTGTGAGAGGAATGAGTGATAACGCGCCAATTATGTGCAGGTGTGAGGGGTGATTGTAGCTGACTTTCCGACAGCATCTTACCTGCATTGCTCTGTACCAAAACCATTGTTGTTAAATGTAACGTAAACAAGTATTCTTACTAAAAGAAGTTTTCTTATCAAAACCGCCGTCCCGAGTCATTAATTTGAAGTTAGCAAATCTAAAAAGAAGTGTTAAACAAATATCTTTCCCCAACCAAGCTGCTCCTGCACTCTTAAACATGAGACAATAGAAGTACATGTATTGTGTTGTTCTCACCTTCAGTAAAGCCTCTTCAGGCCACCTCCATCTCACTGACAGCTCCATTTACAGACAGGCTGCTGTGACAGAGCTGTTAAGGGGGAGAGTAGAACGAGCTTCCTGTTTCTAACTGAACTCCACACCACATCCGTCTTGATCAGCAGGCTGGACAGAGAGTCTAGTCGACCACCTCTAAGATATTTCCTACTTAACTGTGTTTAAAGAGGGTGCGAGAAATGACACATTTCACCATGTGCATTAAGGACAGTGCCCTGATGCATATAGAACATGGCCCTGATGCACATAGAACATGGTTTTTAAATGGACTTTGGAATTTGCTTTGTCGTAACTGTAGAAATAGTTCAGTGCTCTTCACAACTGGTCCTAGGGGTCCTCACATTGCAGGTGCTGTAGTGTGGCCCTCTGGGACCAGGGATGAAAACCACTATGCAATGCAATACAGCTTGAAGTAAAAAGTATGTTCTTCATGGAAAACAATAGTAATGACTGTGGCAGAAAAACACTTGTCGCTGTAGTTTATGAAGAAGTCTTTGGAGAAAACGTCCAGTTATAAAGAGAAATGTTTCCAAACAGATGCCCTTATTATGTGATTAGGTTATTACCAATGATGTATATAATAGTGAAATAGTCCAAATAGTCTGTGAATCTGCAAATATGACCAAATGTACAGTACCAGTCAGAAGTTTGGACACACCTACTCATTCCATGGTTTATCCTTATTTTACCATTTTCTACATTGTAGAGTAATAGTGAAGACAGCAAAACTAGGAAATACCACATATGGAATGATGTAGTAACTTAAAAAGTGTTAAACAAATCAAAATATATTTTATATTCGAGATTCTTCAAAGTAACCAGCCTTTGCCTTGATGTCATCTTTGCATACTCTTGGCATTCTATCAATCAGCTTCATGAGGTATTCGCTTGGAATGCATTTCAATTAACAGGTGGGTCTTCTTAAAAGTTAATTTGTGGAATTTCTTTCATTCTTAATGTGTTTGAGACAATCAGT
Organism: Oncorhynchus gorbuscha; assembly: GCF_021184085.1. NCBI lineage: Eukaryota > Metazoa > Chordata > Actinopteri > Salmoniformes > Salmonidae > Oncorhynchus > Oncorhynchus gorbuscha. Next base: position 84,851,381 of record NC_060174.1, read on the forward strand.
TGTGTTGTGACAAGGTGGGGTGGTATCCCTATTTGGTAAAATATCATATTCATATTATGTCAAGAACAGCTCAAATAAGCAAAGAAAAACGACAGTCCATCATTATTTTAAGACATGAAGGCCAGTCAATCTGGAAAAGTTCAAGAATTTGAAAAGTTTCTTCAAGTGTAGTTGCAAAAAGCATCATACTCTATGATGAAACTGGCTCTCATGAGGACTGCCACAGGAAAGGAAGACCCAGAGTTACCTCTGCTGCAGATGATAAATTCATTAGAGTTAACTGCACCTCAGATTGCAGCCCAAATAAATGCTTCACATAGTTCACATAACAGACACATCTCAACATAGAGTGTTCAAAGGAGACTGCGTGAATCAGGCCTCCATGGTCGAATTGCTGCAAAGAAATCACTACTAAAGGACACCAATAATAAGAAGAGACATGTTTGGACCAAGAAAAACGAGCAATTTACATTAGACCGGTGGAAATCTGTCCTTTGGTCTGATGAGTCCAAATTTGAGATTTTTAGGTTTCATCCACCGTATCTTTGTGAGACGCAGAGTAGGTGAACAGATGATCTCTGCATGTGTGGTTCCCTCCGTGAAGCATGGAGGAGGAGGTGTGATGGTGTGGGGGTGCTTTGCTGGTGACACTGTCAGTGATTTATTTAGAATTCAAGGCACACTTAACCAGCATGGCTACCATAGCATTCTGCAGCGATACACCACCCCATCTGGTTTACGCTTAGTGGGACTATCATTTGTTTTTCAACAGGACAATGACCCAAAACACACCTCCAGGCTGTGTAAGGACTATTTGACCAAAAAGGGGAGTGATGGAGTGTTGCATCAGATGACCTGGCCTCCACAATCATCCGGCCTCAACCCAATTGAGATAGTTTGGGATGAGTTGGACCGCAGTGTGAAGGAAAAGCAGGCAACAAGTGCTCTGCATATGTGGAAACTCCTTCAAGACTGTTGGAAAAGCATTCCAGGTGAACTAAGTTGAGAGAATGCCAAGGGTGTGCAAAGCTGTCATCAAGGCAAAGGGTGGCTACTTTCAAGACTCTAAAACAGAAAATACATTTAGATTTGTTTAACACTTTTTTGGTTACTACACGATTCCATATGTGCTATTTCATAGTTTGGTGTCTTCACTATTATTCTACAATGTAGAAAATCGTCAAAATAAAGAAAACCCCTTGAATGAGTAGGTGTGTCCAAACTTTTGTCTGGTACTGTATATTTTGCTTCATATGACAACTGTTACAGATTAGGCTGCAGAAGCATGAGTTCAAAGATGTTATGCTGAGTAGCCATTATCACCATACACCACAGTATAGGCTACAACGGCTGTGTTTACACAGGCAGCCCAATTTTTATCCGTTTCCACTAATGTGTCTTTCTGACCAGTCCGCTCAGTTATTTTGCCAATAATTGGGTAAACGGTCCGAATTGGGATGCCTGTGTAAACCAGCAAAGAGCTGACAAAAGCTGGATGGCTCGTGAAGAAAAGGGACTTCCTTTGAACCCGGAAGATGTGCGTTTTTTTTTTAGATGCTGGGGTCATGCACGTTTTTCTCCAAATTGTCACATGGCATGCATGGCCACTACGATGCATTTAGATATGGGGGAGATAGAAAATGAACCAGTGCGACCAAAAATTAAGGATGCAAAGGGTATTCTCCAACAAAACCGCGAGTTCCTGGACTTCTTCTGGGATATCGCTAAACCTGAACAAGATATACGGCTGAAAGCCATTGAAAATCTCATACAATATCTGAAGAAGAGTGAAAAGGTTGGTGTGTTTGGGTCTGCTCTCAGTTGCTAGCTAACAGTTAGCTAACATAGCCTACTTATTTTGCTAAACTATCGACCGTAGTTAGCTAGGCACATTGTCACATTATGATATTGGTGGGTGTTTGCAATTTAGAGTAACCCATAACGTTATCAATTTCCAGATTAGTACAGCTGTAAAACGCTGAGCAGTATGGCTAGCTAGTGAGGCTAATGTTGCTAACTACTGGAGATGCCCAGGAATATTATTTCACACATGGCCATGTGGGTTGAATTGTGAGCTTTGATTGCTGGCGTGCGCCTTACTCTAATTCTATCAATTTGAGTTGTCAAACTCTCTTTGGAAGGGGTAGGTGCTACCACACGTACATTTTATGTTAACTTTATGGAGCTACCCAGTTATTGACATTTAGCCATAAGGTCTTGTCTTTCCTTTCTAGTCAGATGAGCTGAAGTACACTCTGAAGAGACTGGTGGATGGCTTGGCACACACCAGAGAGGCTGCCCGGCCAGGCTTCAGTTTGGCTTTGGGACAGGTAATGCAATCAAAAATGCATATTTTGACAAATGGGTAAAACAATGTTAATTGTGTAGATAGTCCTACAAGAAAACCAATGTCCAAACCTCATGTTGCTATTATAAGCCGTTCAAAGTTATTGGCGTTTTTCAGTGGTGGGAAAGTACCAAATTCTCATACTTGAGTAAAAGTAAAGATATGTTATTAATAGAAAATGACTCAAGTGAAAGTCACCCAGTAAAATACTACATTAGTAAAAGTCTAAGTATTTGGTTTTAAAAATTCTTAAGTATCAAAGGTAAATGTAATTGATAAAATGTACTTAAGTATCAAAATTAAAGTATAAATTATTTCAAATTCCTTATATTAAGCAAACCAAAACAATTATTTGTGTAATTTAAAAACAAAACATTTGTGTTTGGTGAGTCTGCCAGATCAAAGGCAGTAGGGATGACCAGGGATGTTCTTTTGATAAGTGTGCGAATTGGACAATTTTCTGTCCTGCTAAGCATTCAAAATGTAACAAGTACTTTTGTGTGTCAGGGAAAATGTATGGAGTAAAAAGTAGATTATTTCCTTTAGGAATGTAAACGTTGTCAAATAAATATATATAAATAATGTACAGATACTACTTTTTGGAAGCCAGTACTTTCAACTTAAGTACTTTACTCCATTGGAGTTTTTACCCTTGTAAGATGGCCAAAATTAGGGTGACTAAGTCAATGAAGGCCAGAGGGGGAAACAGGAGGGTTTTTTTGTAACCTATGGAAACATTGAAGAGGACGACATGTAAAAACCTCAAAAGTTGCCGTGAGAAAGCTGCACTGCTCTGTCAACATAGTTCTGTGATTATCGGATGTATTAGGTTACAAAATCTGACTTTATGGATATATACGGTGAATTAAAAGACCTGCTGAACGATTCAGAACAGGAACAATCATATTTGTCTTAGTAAACTATTTTATAACATAAGGAAGTGAAATTTCATCACCAAAGTGTGTTTTCACCCACTCATGGCAGTGGGTGTCCACCCTACTATAAATCTAATGGCTCAGTAAAATCCTGCGTCTCTTTGTACATGTCTAACGAATGAGTTATTAAGGTGTCATTACATAACATGTTAGAAGATGATGTGACTTATGCATAATTTCTCTTTCATTGTTTTGGTTGTCAGGTCCTGAGCGTGTTTGAGGAGGTATCTCTGCGTACCGCATTTGATCAAATCAAAGAGAAGCACAACTTGGTGACAGTGAAAAAGGTGAGCATGTGATATGACTGAAGTTAGATGCTGTGTACCATGGTAAATATTTATTAGTTATTTTACTAACACAAAACTTAATGTAATCTGTCAATAAAGAGCTCCATTTTATACTGTATCTTGTGTTGACAGAAACTCATCAGAAATGCTGCTTTTGGGAACTTCTTTGGTGTGCTTGCCTTGTCTCAGTCCACACGCCTTCCAAAGGTAAGAATGACACCAGGTAATCCAAGGGCTTGGCAGAGAAGATTAGTATACCATGTTTGGTGCAGATAATGGAGGAGCACATAGACGGGTTGGTTGTTTAGCAACAAAACTGACGGGTGCGGAACTATGGGGCAAAACAGACTGGGTTGGCTTAGACTGTTTACAACATGTAAACTACACTGAACAAAAATATAAACGCAACATGTGAAGTGTTGGTTTCATGAGCTGAAATAGAAGATGCCAGAAATGTCCCATTTGCATAAAAAGCGTATTTCTCTCTATTGTGCACACATTTGTTTACATCCCTGTTAGTGAGCATTTCTGCTTTGCCAAGATAATCCACCCACCTGACAGGCATATCAAGAAGCACACCTGTGCTGTGGACAATAAAAGGTCACTGTAAAATGTGCAGTTTTATCACATAATCCAAAGCCACGGATGTCTTACATTTTGAGGGAGTGTGCATTTGCCATGCTGACAGCAGGGCTGTCCACCAGAGCTTTTGCCAGATAATTTAATGTTAATTTCTTTATCATAAGCCGCCTCTAACGTTGTTTTAGAGAATATGGCAATGCGTCTAACTGGCCTTACAATCGCAGACCACGTGTATGATGTCGTGGGGGCAAGAGGTTTGCTGATGCAAACAGTGTGCCCCACGGTGGGGTTATTGCATGGGCAGGCATAAGCTACGGACAACAAACACAATTGCATTTTATTGATGGCAATTTAAATGCACAGAGATACCGTGACAAGATCCTGAGGCCCGTTGTTGTGCCATTCATCCTCAGCCGCCACCGCAGGTTTCAGCATGATGATGCACGGCCCCATGTCGCAATGATCTGTACAATTTCTGGAAGTTGAAAATGTCCCAGTGATTCATGGCCTGCATCCTCACCAGACATTTGATTTTTATTTATTTACTTAACCCGTTTTCTTCCTAATTTTGAGATATCCAATTGGTAGTTAGTCTTGTCCCATCGCTGCAACTCCCGTACTGGCTAGGGAGAGGCGAAGGTCGAGAGGAATGTGTCCTCCAAAACACCACCCTACCAAGCTGTACTACTTAACACACTCGCTTAACCCGGAAGCCAGCCGCACCAATGTGCAACAGAAAAAGTACAACTGGCTACCTAGCATGTGCCCGGCCCACCACAATACTCAGACATGTCACCCATTCAGCATGTTTGGAATGCGTGTCCTAGTTAAAGCCAATATATATCCAGCAAATACTCACAGCCACTGAGGAGTGGGACAACAGTCCAATGGCCACAATTAAGAGCATGATCAACTCTATGTGAATGGGAGATGTTGCACAGCATTTCATTTTTTTATTTAACTAGACAAGTAAGTTAAGACCAAATCTTGTTTACAATGAGGGCCTACCGGGGAACAGTGGGTGTGCTTGCCCTGCCTTGTTGAGGGGCAGAACAACATATTTTTGCCTTGTCAGCTCGGGGATTGTTATATCTATATTGTTATATCTGTATATATCTGTATTCCCTGTCATATGAAATCCATAGATTAGTGCCTAATGAATTGATTTCAATTGACTGATTTCCTTATATGAATTTTAACTCTGTAAAATAGTTAATTGTTTCATGTTGCTTTTTATTTTAGTTAAATTTATATTTAGTCTCAATGTTTTATTGTAGCCATATTGGCATAGACCTGACATCAGTCAAAACTAAAAACAAGATGTATCAATAGCAAGATACAATGAGCTGAAACGAGCCACCTTTGATTCCCTACATTGCAGTTTCTTGTCATTGTTGCTTCTTGTCATTGTTGCTAGATATCTGACCATTCAGAATCATAGTAACGCATGCCTTCCAGCCTCGTCATGCTTGCATAATTTTCGTGAAGTCAGCCAACCCAGTCGATATGTCCATCTATTGTTACTGCGGAACCTAGCTCTGTCTCTAATTTTCAGTGTGTGTTTGGTATGCTTACTTACCTGTGTGTGTGACAGGAGCCGCAGGTGGTGCTGGAGTGTGTCCAGCTCCTCCAGAGCCTCTCGCTTCACAGAGAGCACCTGCGGGACCTTCCCAGGAAGACCATGGTGGACATCTTGTCTGAGGTGAGTGACTTAGCCAGCTCTACTTCATACTTCATAGATAATCTACTGGCCCGAACATGGTGTAGTTTTTAAATGCATTGGGACCATGCAGGGCCTACAGGTTGGAATGCTTTCTCTCTGTATTCAGCAATTAATAAGCTATCTGGTTATTATGGTATTGAAGTTGTGTAATATTATCTAGCAATCTAAGTCATTACTCCATTCTCTAGAATTGTATTAATTGCATACATTTTTTATTCTAAAAAAAATGTTAAGAATTTTTTCCCACTTTCCAAAATAGGACGCTGCCCCTTTTTAAGACGTTCTGCATTCCAAAAGAGATATCGTCATGGCTACAGTAGGCTAGCCAAGACGAATGCCAGGTGTCTTTTTGTAGCTTTCTTTGTGCAGACTATCAACACTAGCCAGCATACTGCTAGTCTGTTCACTATTTCTCTAAAATAAATACGCTCAGCCAGTAGATTGGGGCTCCCGAGTGGCGCAGCAGTCTAAGACACTGCATCTCAGTGCTAGAGGAGTCACTACAGACACCCTGGTTAGAATCCAGACTTTATCACAACCAGCCGTGATTGGAAGTCCCATAGGGCAGCACACAATTGGCCCAGCGTCATCGGTGTTTGGCCAGAGTAGGCCGTCATTGTAAATAAGAATTTGTTCTTAGTTAAATAAACAAAAGATTGATGGATTGATGGACAGCTTGCGTGTGCTGTTTGTAAAGGCATCAACTCATGTACTGCTCAGTGCTCAACAAGTTTTGACTAGCGGTAGCATCGTCATGTTTGAATGAATGGCCAATCATATGGCTCAAATTCAAATAGCATGACTTTCTGCGTGTAGTCTTCAATGTTTTAAAATGGTGGACTACGACATAGCAGGTAAATGTTAATCTGGAACATGCTGAGAAGTTACTGGCCCTGACAAGATCCACTGGCCCTGATTTTACTCACCATTTTATGTGACATCTTTAATGTCGGACCCTGCTTCTCATGGGGTCCCAATGTGATAAATCCTGGTGTGGAAGGGTGCAGTCAATATGACTTGTGTTTGGTGGTGTTTGTGTTTCTCCAGACGTCAGAGGAGGTGTTTGAGGAGGTGTTGCTGGGAGCTCTGCAGACAGACCTGTCCTCCGCCTTCAGCACCCCTGAGCAGCTGCAGCTCCTCCTGGTGGCCATGCAGAAGTTCCCCCAGGTGCTCAAGCCCAAGAAGCTGAAGAAGCTGCTGGGCACCTCCACAATCATTACCATGGACAATATCCCTAAGTGAGCAGATTGTTACCACTATGTCTAGGTTTCTTCTTTCATGGTCACACACACACACACACACACACACACACACACACACACACACACACACACACACACACACACACACACACACACACACACACACACACACACACACACACACACACACACACACACACACACACACACACACACTTTGACTAAATGTACAATCAAAACCTGTGTTTCCTCTCCCCTAGGTTAACAGAGGTACTGAAGATGGCTGCCCGCTCTGTCAAAAAGGACCGCCTACTGCCTGCGGTGGCTCTGGACCTGCTGCAGATCTCTCTGAAGGAGGACAACTTTGATCTCTTCTGGAGGGAGACAATAATCAAGGGAATGTTAAAAGACCAGCCAGGGCCCACACAGTAAGCACAGAACTGGGGTTAAGACTATTGCTCCCCACTTACATTTGGACCCTGAACCTGAGAATTAGATGATTGAACTATGTTCTGTTGTCAAGACCCCTGTCATTTTAAATTGTTCCTGTCATTTTTCAAATTTATTGCAAGCACCCCGCCCCACACAATGTACGTGTATGTTCCTGTTTTCCTTCCTTTGTCGCAAATGTCCATAGCTGTGCCAACATGCGGTCTTCTCTCTGTGCCACAGTTACCTGAGCTACCGGCTGCTGGGCAGTGCCCTGCCCTTGCTGACCCTGATCCAGCTGAAACAGGTGCTAAATGGAGAGGTGATGAGGGCCTACGGGGAACACGTGGTCTCTGCTCAGGTCAGTCTCCCATCAAATGTCTGACTCACGACGGCACCAGGTCAAATGTCTGAGTCACGACGGCACCATGTCATAGAAATACATAGTAATGCTTCAGGCGTCTTAGTTAGTCACAGAACATGTGTAGCAAGATGCTCACTTATCCAAAAAGTTACTTTTAAGTCAATATATTAAAAACTAAGGCTCACCTCGCTCCCTCAGCTCCCAGACCGCTTCAAGTTTGCCCCCGAGATGGAGACGTACGTGGGTGACTTCCTGCAGGGCTGCGTTGAACCGGAGAAGCAGCTGGCGGTGGTGGTGGCCTTCTCCCTGCTCACCAACCAGGGCTACCCCGTGGTGCCCTCCTTTTGGAGGGTTGTGCAGCACCTGCGGCCCACCGCCCTGCAGAGCTACGTGGACTGGCTCAAAGACATGTTCCTCAACCCCCAGCTGGAAAGCTGCCTGGACTTCAGCACCCGCAGGCAGAAGGAGAACCAGGAGGGCGGAGTCCAGTGAGTAGAACCCTTATAGCATGTCACATTAGAACTTAATATATGCCTTTCCAATTAATTGCTGACTGTCTCTATCCTTAGGAGAGAGAACTGTATATTCCGCCTGAGGAAATGGATCATTCCGCGCCTCACCTCCATCGTGGAGAACAACCAGGTGAAGAGAGAGGAGGATCTAGTGATGGATGTAGCTAGGTGAGAGATCTCACTGCAGGGAAAACATGTCACTGGACTGTTTGCTGCTCCTCCAAGTGATTTTAAATAATGCCTTGGTGGTATCACTTGTGGGAGCAGCAAAGGGTTATCTTTTTCCTGTGCCAAGTTGGATGTAATAATATTAACATTTATATCACTACAACCAATGTATTCTGAAGGGCAGTTTATATTCGTAATGTAGCGATTTGCCGATACGCAGTTTCCCGATTCAAATGTTTAACCTCCCAGGGATATGTGGGACCTCGCCAACAGCCAGTGAAATTGCAGGCCGCCAAATTCAAACAAATCTCATAATTAAAATTCCCCAAACATACAAGTATTATACACCATTTTTAAGATAAACGTCTTGTTAATCCAGCCACAGTGCCTGATTTCAGAAAGGCTTTACAGCGAAAGCACACCTTGCGATTATGTTAGTTCAGTGCCTAGCCACAGAAAACCATACAGCCATTTTCCAAAGAAGGAGAGGTGTCACAAGACAGAAATGGCATTAAAATACATTTCTAACCTTTGATGATCTTCACCGGATGGCACTCCCAGGACTCCATGTTGGACAATAAATGTGTGTTTTGTTCGATAAAGTTTATCTTTATGTCCAAAAACTTCATTTGAAATTGGTGCGTTATGTTCAGAAATGCATTGTCTCAAACAAACATCCAGTGAAAGTGCAGAGAGCAACATCAAATTACAGAAATACTCATCATAAACATTGATCTAAGATACAAGTGTAATGCATACAATTATAGATAAACTTCTCCTTCATGCAGCCGCTGTGTCAGATTTTAAAGAACTTGACGGTAAAAGCACACCGTGCAATTGTTAGGTCAGCGCCTAGCCACAGAAAAACATACAGCCATTTTTCAACCAAGCAGAGGTGTCACAAAACTCAGAAATAACATTATAAATATTCACTTACCTTTGATCTTCATCGGAATGCACTCCCAGGAATCCCAGTTCCACTATAAATGTTTGATAAAGTCCATAATTTATGTCCAAATACCTCCTTTTTGTTTGTGCATTTAGTTCACAAATCCAAATTCACAAGGCGCATGCACTTAGTCCAGACAAAGTCAAAAGAGTTCCATTATAGTTTGTAGAAACATGTCAAACGATGTATATAATCAATCTTTAGGATGTTTTTATCATAAATCTTCAATAATATTCCAACCGGACAATTCTTTGTTTTTAGAAATTAAAGGGAACGCAGCTCGCTTTCACGGCCACGCATGTGTGATTTTTAGCTCCTGGCATTCTGCCAGACACCTGGTTCATTCAAACAGCTCTTATTCGCTCCCCCTTCACAGTAGAAGCCTGAAACAAGGTTCTAAAGACTGTTGACATCTAGTGTAAGCCTTAGGAAGTGCAATATGACCCCATTTACACTGTATATTGGATAGGCAAAGACTTGAAAACCTACAAATCTCAGATTTCCCACTTCCTGGTTGGATTTTCTTCTCAGGGTTTTGCCTGCCATATGAGTTCTGTTATACACAGACATCATTCAAACAGTTTTAGAAACTTCAGTGTTTTCTATCCAAATCTACTAATTATATGCATATTCTAGCTTCTGGGCCTGAGTAGCAGGCAGTTTACTCTGGGCACCTTATTCATCCAAGCTACTCAATACTGCCCCCCAGTCCCAAAGAAGTTAAGACGAGTGCATTGGTCTGCGGACCCCAACCGGATCCAAATGTAGTATGGTCACTATGCCAGGGTTCTCCTCAAACAAGAGGGGTGCTGCACCACCACGTTGGCTTGGCTGAGTAACTATCTTTGCTCACCAATGATGTTGTGAATTGCGAAACAGGCCGTTCATAAATTCAGAGTTTTCCTCAATGAATTCCGCCTACTGCTGAAATGTGCTATCTCAACACAAATCCAAAGTTCTATATATTCATTGTTCATAGCTAATTTGTAAACAATACATATTGATACATTACCAACGCAACCACTTTCTGTAATCTGCAAAAATGACAAGCTAATTAGTGGGCGATGGTGATTTCAGAACTAAAGTGGGGAGACAAAATAGGCTACATCCCTCTGGTAGTGCGGTGGTACATACCCAGTCTCCCTTACGGCTCAGCTCAGGTGCCTACATAGTACAGACACCATATACACACACAGCTCAGACAGATCAGGCTTAGAGAGCCCAGCTCCATCAGCATCAGATTGAAAAATGAATGTGTTTATGCAACACATTTTGGTGCATTTGAATTGTTTCAAACTAAAACGTATCGGAGCCCATTTATCGAATCATCTTGAAAGGGAAAGATGCACATCGCTAATAGATGCTAAGCCATTGTTTTGTCCTCCATTGCACCAGGTTTGTCTTTTTCCACGCATTCTTTAACGCTAAGAAAGCTACCCCAGACATACCTGAGACAGAAGCCACTCTGTCAGTGCCGCTGGATGAGAAGACCAGAGTCGTCGTCATCAACTCCTTCTTTGGGTGAAATAACACATTACACTATCACTTTAACAAACACAAGCTGTGGGGTAGTCAAATATGAAGAGCATGGCTGGAATAGTCACTTGAGCTTTAAACATGTATGGTTTTAAAGGTGCAATTTCATGAAAAGCCACAGCATGAGTTAATTTATGTTACTCTACACACCCTATCAACACGTCTCTAACCTCCCAACTCCTTCAGACTCCTGCAGCACATGAACCACCTGCCTTTGCTGGGCGACTCCCCCGAGGTGGCGGCCCGCAACCAGAGGCACGTGCAGGGTGTGACGGGTGAAGGCTCCATGTGGATCTACTGCCTCGTGCAGTATGCCGACGCCCTGCTCAACCAGCCAAAGTATGCCCAGAGCACCCAGCCCTTCAGCCCTGAGCAGAGACGGACCTGGGACAGGTATGGACCATGTAGAGATGGGGGATTTAAAGGTTGGTGTAAGAAATGTAAGCCAGTAGTGAACCTGTTGTTATGATATCTAGTATGCTGGCGTCAGTAAGGACTCTAATGAAGAAATCTAAGAAAGGCCAGACTCCAGAGACCTCTGCATTCCAACAACTCTTCCTGCTGGTTGGCATTCACCTGTTCAAGGTAAGCAATAAACTAACAAATTGGGGAATAAAAATAATTGTTATAGTATTATGGACATTTTTAAATTATATATTTTAAAAAATGTGTTTGCTTGTACCGCAAAGGCTCCAGAGGATTTGGTGGACCTGATGCAGGATCTGCAGAACTGCATGGAGAAAGCCCAAGAAAAGAAGTCCAAGAAGAAGGCAACAGGTAAGACCACACATCTGTAGGCCATGTGTCAGAGCCAACAAACTTTACAATCCACCCCGGTCTTACATTTACATTACATTTAAGTCATTTAGCAGACGCTCTTATCCAGAGCGACTTACAAATTGGTGCATTCACCTTATGACTTCATCTCTGACAGGGAAGGAAGTACTCATCCTCCATAAATTGGACAATGTAAACAATCTATTTATCTAGTACCCCTCCATACAGTCATTGTAAACCTGTTTACAATGACTGTAAGGTTTGATAAATACCACCCTCTGTTTCATGTGGCAGCCCTTGGTGTGATGTCTCTGTAACCACATGTCCTCCATTGATCCAGGTTCTGCAGGAGGAGAGGAGGAGCCCCACTGGGCTGAGGTGGTAGTGGACATCCTGCTCTCACTCCTGTCCCAGCCCAGTAGACACATCCGCCACGTCTGCCGGACTGTATTCTCCAACATCTGTCCCCACGTCACCGCCAGAGCCCTCACCGCCATCTTGGATGTAAGTGTAGACTAAAATAGACTAAAGAATACTTTACTGTTGCAAAGCTGTAGTTTTTGATATATTACATTGTGTTCACTGATGGTAAAACTTTAGTTGATTTGTAAAAGTGCTTGTGGATATATTACAGGAATGTCCATTAATTAGAGGCATTGTGTATTTAGGTTCTGGACCCAGATAAAGATGAGGAGGACAGTGCCGTCGTGGTGACGGATGATCAAGACTCAGACAAAATAAAGAAGAAAGACATTAAAAAGAAAGGAGAGGAGGATGAAGGAGAGATTGAGGTCAGATCAGTTGTTTCACACCTGATCAAGTCCACAAAAGTGTACCGTAATTGCTGGACTATAAGCCGCTACTTTATTCCCACGCTTTGAACCTCGCGGTTTATACAATGACGCGGCTAATTTATGGATTTTTCCCGCTTTCACAAGATTCATGCCGCCAAAAAACTGAGCACTGTCACATAATGTGACGTAAAATCGAGCGCGCTCAAACTTCCCATCATTCTGATTACGGTAGTAATTTTGTCACCCTCATCATGGCAAAGACACTGAGAAATGCATATGATGCAGCTTTCAAGTTGAAGGCGATCGATCTGGCTGTTGGAAAAGGAAAGAGCTGCTGCACGGGAGCTTGACCTTAATGAGTCGACGATAAGACGTTGGAAACAGCAGCGTGAGGAACTGACTCAGTGCAAAAAGACAACAAATGCTTTCAGAGGGAAGAAAAGCAGATGGCCCAAAGTATTTGCAGCCACTCGACATCAGTGTAAATCGTGCATTTAAGGTGGCGCTCCATGTTCAGTGGGAGGCTTGGATGACAAGTGGGGAGAAATCCTTCACTAAATCGGGCTGCATGCGAAGAGCAATTTATGGTCAAGTCTGCCAGTGGGTCCTGACAGCGTGGAGCATTGTCAAAAAATCCACTATAATCAACGGGTTTCGAAAGGCTGGACTGCTGCGTGTTGAAGGGGCAGCATGAGCTCAGCGGGGTATTTGCTTCTGGATGAAAGTGACGAGAGCAACAATGAAAACGATCCAACATCGGATGAAGCAATTCTGAGGCTATTCATCTCCGACACCAAAGGAGATGACTTCAGTGGGTTTAGTGCACATGAGGAGGAAGATGGTGACCAAGTTAATTTGTTTCAATGTACCGGTAGGCACCTGCGGCTTATAGACATGTGCGTTGTATTTATGTACAAAATACATATTTTTTAAATAATTCAGTGGGTGCGGTTTATATTCAGGTGCGCTTAATAGTCCAGCAATTACGGTATTCTAAAGATTATGAACCGGGTAGTTTGAGCCCTGAATGCTGATTGGTTGAAAGCTGTGGTATGACACATGACTTGTTTACTGTTCTAATTATGTTGGTGACTAGTTTAGATGTCGACTGATTATGATTTTTCAACACCGATACCAATTTATTGGAGGATCAAAGAAAGCCAATACCGTTTAATCGTCCAATTAAAAATAATATAAAAAAATATATTATATATAATTAAAATGGTTCTGAACATTTTAAAAATATTTTTATTTATGTATTTGTAATAATGACAATTACAACAATAAAATCAATTTGGTCTCAAATGAAACATGTTCAATTTGGTTTAAATAATGCAAATGTTAGGAAGAAATGTTCTTCACACAGTTCACAACGAGCCAGGCGGCCCAAACCGCTGCATATACACTGACTCTGCTTGTACGGAACGCAAGAGAAGTGACACAATTTCCCTAGTTAATATTGCCTGCTAACATTAATTTATTTTCACTAAATATGCAGGTTTAAAAAAATATATACTTGTGTATTGATTTTAAGAAAGGCATTGATGTTTATGGTTAGGTACATTGGTGCAACAATTGTGCTTTTTTTCGTGAATGCGGTTTTGTTAAATCACCCATTTGGCGAAGTTGAAGTAGGCTGTGATTCAATGATAAATTAACAGGCACCGCATTTATTATGTGCAACGCAGGACAAGCTAGTAATAACATAATCACTCGTTAACTACACATGGTTGATTGTTTTTTTTTAATACGTTGCAGCCACCAGGTCCTTTTGATGCTGCACTCGTGTAACAGGTGATCAGCTTGCCACGCAGTCTCCTCGCGGATTGCAATGTAATCGTCGTCTAAAAATGCTGATTAGCAATTATGAAAACTTGAAATCGTCCCTAATTTATCGACCATGCCGATTAATCGGTCGCCCTCTAGACTAGTTTAGGAATGTGTTTTAAATGAAGGATATATTAGTATATGGCCAATATACCATGGCTAAGGGCTGTATCCAGGCACTCCACGTCGTGCCTAAGAACCCTTATCCGTTTATATTCCACCCCCCGGGCCTTATTGTTTAAATATATCCTTCATTTAAAATGCATCCCATAAGAGTGATGGCTAATATTTAAATATATGTATTACTTGCTTCCAGTCGGATGCATCAGACGACGACTCTGAGGAGGGTGAAGATGAGGCCATGGAGGAAGGGGGCGAGGTGGATCAGAACTTCCGCATTGAGCTGATGAAGGTCCTACAGAACCAAGGTGCTCTGGTAGGTGTCTTTCATGTCATTGATATTCTGTTCTGTCTCTGGGTTTGTATTTACTGGTAACTAAGGTTGTTATTAGCCTTGATTTTAAAAAAAAAATGAATTTTGTAGTAAGTCTCTGAATAGGTTTCAAGGTTGAAATTCTCATTCAGTAAATTGGAGGATTAAAAAAAGGACATTGATACACAGCGCCGGGGTATTCTAGACATTAACTGGATTGGGTCTTTCTTCCTGCCCGTCACAGGCCACAGAACAGGATGGCAGCGATGACGACGAACTGGATGATGAAGCCATGATGAAGCTGGACGGCAGCATCGCAGCGCTGTTCCTTGAACAAAAGAAGAAGATGCAGGCTAAGAAGGATGAGAAGGACAAGCTAAAAAAGGAAAAGACCCTCGTCAGAGACTTCAGGATCAAGGTCTATTTCTGTTTCATCTGTTTGGATAGAGAGATGAGTTCTATGAGTGGAAGGTGTGATGTTTCCAATGCTCCTCCTAGTGCTGGCTTCAGGGCACATACTAATAACTGTTACAATAGCTGCGAGCAGTGCTATTTCTAACACTGCCTCTTGTTCTTCTGGTGCTGGTCCCCCCCTATGTACATGGTGCGCTGACCCTGGTTCTTTGCTGTGTTCCAGGTGCTGGACCTGGTTGAGGTGTTCCTGGCCAGGCAGGGCAGCAGCCCCCTGGTGCTGGGCATGGTGGAGCCCCTGCTCAGCGTCATCGAGAGCGGCATGAGCTCTGAGTGTGACCAGCAGGAGCAGGACTTCCTCCGCAAGGCCGCAGACATCTTCAAGTACGGCATGCTGGTGCCATTAGACACACAGACACTATCATTTTTTCCCACATGTAATTTATATAGGCAGTTAAATATTTGATCAAATAAAATCAACATATGAGCCAGGATCAGAACGTCACTAGCGCATCTGTGTTTGCACACATCACCTGCATAGTGCAAGATGAGTGGGCCATTGCTCAAGGACAGAGAGACAGTCAGACATTGTGTCAGCAGGTAGGCCTATAAAATGATAGAGAACAGATTAACTAGGTAGCCAATTAAAACATATATTGTACCCTCTAGTTATTATTGATGTTCCAAAAAAACGTTCCACCGACTCGTGAATAAGGCCATACAAAGTTGATTTGCTTTTTAAACATTTCATATGACTAATTTAAATGATTATTTTTGACAAAACTAACTATTCACGTTACCATGGTATTAGTTGGGATTGGGTTCAATCGCTGTGAATCTAATCATGAACATTTAATTGTAGAAACAAATATTAGATGTTGCCTTTTGGATTATGTGGCTTCAAAAGTTGTTTTATAGATACTTCCAGTTGATTTGAGCATCCAATGTATGGGACATTGTAACACAATAGTCAGCCTGCAAAGTAAACAACTCTAATGTAGCTAAGATAAATGACTAAACTAGAAAAGGTTAATTTCCTGAAGATGTGTGGGCCTACCATAGCCATTTCACCTCTTGATATTTTGAATGAGCAAATTATTTCAAAAGGCATAACTTATTTGTAATGTTGCAATGTTTTACATCAAGGGTGCTCAACCATCCTCCAGGAGAACTAATGGTTGTGCAGGTTTTTATTCCTGTCCCCCTCTAACAAATCACAGTTTAGAAATGAACTGCTCAACCAGACCTTATTAAAGGGCTTGATCAAGAGCCTGAACACCCAGTAGCTCTCCACACTGAGGGCTGAACACATGTGTTTCATACAGTTGCCTAGCAGGGGTTCTACTTTGGGGGGGGGGGTTAAGTGCCTTGCTCAATGTCATGGGATCAGAGAGCAGCCTCCCTGTGTCGATACCACATTACGCATACTTTTTTTATACAGTGCCCTCCGTAATCGTTGGGACCGTGACATTTTTGTTTCGGCTTTGTACTCCAGCACTTTGGATTTGAAATGATACGATAAGTGAGAACGTTAGACGCGCACGTTGCCCCCCCCAGACATGCTAATGTCTCACCATTGCAACAACAGGGGAGATTAGGATTTTTGAGTGGGTATGATATTTGTGCATCTAACTTTCTCACTCATCCTTATTCACGTTTCTTTCAGGACTATCCGCAGTCATGGTAGCGTGTACTTTTAATATAAAAGTGTTTACAATCATATTATATTCTTATTTACAATTGAAGTGACTCCAATGACAATACATTATTATTATACCATTCATTTCTATTGGGCACAAAATAGTCTACAACAATCCAAAGTGCTGGAGTACAGAGGCAAAACAACAATGTGTCACTGTCCCAGTAATTACTGAGGCTGCCATAGTACTGAGGCTGCCATAGTACTGAGGCTGCCATAGTACTGAGGGTGCCATATGTACATGGAGACGCCTCCAATAATTGTTGATCATGGAAATTTGGATAAGTCATAATGTGTATGAATCCTGCATATCAAAATCATTGACTGAGTACATAATACATCCCCACTCGTCATACAAAAAAAATTATATCAAACAAGAGTTCAGAGTGTGATGTTAGATATGTCCTATCAGGAAGTCAAAGGTAGTTTTGTGAGCCAATGCAAACTAGTGTTAGCACAATGACTGAAAGGCTACAGATACAGTAGCATACGCTAGAGAACAATTACAAGTGGATTCATAGCTTCCAATCATTCCTCCTCTTGTCCCAAATGGTACCGCATCCATATATACAGTCGTGGCCAAAAGTTTTGAGAATGACAAATATTAAATTCCGCCAAGTTTGCTGCTTGTCAGATGTTACTATGGAATACTGAAGTATAATTATAAGCATTTCATAAGTGTGAAAGGCTTTTATTGACAATTACATGAAGTTGATGCAAATAGTCAGTATTTGCGGTGTTGACCCTTTTTCAAGACCTCTGCAATCCACCTTGGCATGCTGTCAAGTAACTTCTGGGCCACATCCTGACAGATGGCAACCCATTCTTGCATAATCAATGCTTGGAGTTTGTCAGAATTTGTTTTTTTTGTTTGTCCACCCGCCTCTTGAGGATTGACCACAAGTTCTCAATGGGATTAAGGTCTGGAGTTTCCTGGCCATGGACCCAAAATATTGATGTTTTCCCCGAGCCACTTAGTTATCACTTTTGCCTTATGGTAAGGTGCTTCATCATGCTGTAAAAGGCATTGTTTGTCACCAAACTGTTCCTGGATGGTTGGGAGAAGTTGCTCTCGGAGGATGTGTTGGTACCATTCTTTATTCATGGCTGTGTTCTTAGGCAAAATTGTGAGTGAGCCGACTCCCTTGGCTGAGAAGCAACCAAACACATGAATGGTCTCAGGATGCTTTACTGTTGGCATGACACAGGACTGATGGTATCACTCACCTTGTCTTCTCTGGACAAGCTTTTTTCCGGATGCCCCAAACAATCGGAAAGGGGATTCAGCAGAGAAAATGACTTTACCCCAGTCCTCAGCAGTCCAATCCCTGTACCTTTTGCAGAATATCAGTCTGTCCCTGATGTTTTTCCTGGAGAGAAGTGGCTTCTTTGCTACCCTTCTTGACACTAGGCCATCCTCCAAAAGTCTTCGCCTCACTGTGCGTGCAGATGCACTCACACCTGCCTGCTGCCATTCCTGAGCAAGCTCTCTACTGGTGGTGCCCCGATCCCGCAGCTGAATCAACTTTAGGAGACTAACCTGGCACATGCTGGACTTTCTTGGGTGCCCTGAAGCCTTCTTCACAACAATTGAACCGCTCTCCTTGAAGTTCTTGATGATCTGATAAGTGGTTGATTTAAGTGCAATCTTACTGGCAGCAATATCCTTGCCTGTGAAGCCCTTTTTGTGCAAAGCAATGATGAAGGCATGTGTTTCCTTGCAGGAAACCATGGTTTACAGAGGAAGAACAATGATTCCAAGCACCACCCTCCTTTTGAAGCTTTCAGTCTGTTATTCGAACTCTCAGCATGACAGGGGGATCTCCAGCCTTGTCCTCGTCAACACTCACACCTGTGTTAACGAGAGAATTACTGACATGTCAGCTGGTCCTTTTGTGGCAGGGCTGAAATGCAGTGGAAATGTTTTTGGGGTATTCAGTTCATTTGCATGGCAAAGAGGGACTTTGCAATGAATTGCAATTCATCTGATCATAACATTCTGGAGTATATGCAAATTGCCATCATACAAACTGAGGCAGCAGACTTTGACAAATATTCATTTTCATTCTCAAAACTTTTGGCCACGACTACTACCTCTACTACCTCTAACTTAAAGGGGCAGCTGAACATTTCTCTCACAAGTGACTCATGAGAGTACATTGTGCCTGATTGAGCATGGAACCCTCATACAGTTTATTCATGAAATTTGAGTGATTTCCTGTCCTCATCAAATACTTTTATTGTGCTCCCAAATGTCAGTGCATTAGAGCCATGTATAATAGTGTTAACGGTATTAAAACTCATTAACACAAAGCTATGTAATAGATGTAAGCCAGGATTTGTTTTACTTCTTTATGCACCGATATAGAACAGCTTGTCAGATGCAGCTTCATTGAAGACTGAGCTATTCCTGTCAAGTTTTCAGTATTATTCTGCTATACAGATCAGTCAGTAACGTTATCCTCTACTCCCCCAGGAACCAGCTATGCCGGGCCAAGCAGTACTGTAAGACCGTAGGTGACAGACAGGGGGAGCTCCACGACCTGCTTGAGAAACTCATGACCAAAGCCCAGAAGCTCTCGGACTCCTCAGTGTCACTCTACTTCTTCAGTGCATCTCTGTACCTGGTCAAGGTGCTGAGAGGGGGGGTGCCCGGGGCATCCGCAGACGGCAAGACAGTTCTATCAACTGAGGAGGTAAGTAGCCTAGTGGTTAGTGGCGGCAGGCTAGCCTAGTGGTTAGAGCATTGCACTAGTAACCGAAAGGTTGCAAGTTCAAATCCCCGAGCTGACATGGTACAAATCTGTCGTTCTGCCCCTGAACAGGCAGTTAACCCACTGTTCCTAGGCCATCATTGAAAATAAGAATTTGTTCTTAACTGACTTGCCTAGTTAAATAAAGGTTAAAAAAAATAAAGTATCTTTACTAACGCTGAGTATTTACTATTATTGTGTCTTTTGTGTAAAACCAACCTGTTGATATGCTGAAATCTCCTTATGCTGCAGTTGAGGTTCATGGGCAACGTGGACGTGGAGAGGGTGTCTGACATCTTTAAAGGGGCTCTGCGCTCCTTCATGACACGCAGGAAGAGCCCTCTGTCAGGTCTGATGTTCATCGACCTCTTCACCCGCTTCCCTGTGAGACAACGGCAACAACTCTTATTCTATCTACACTACCCTCAAGGGACTGTATAAACACTTGAAGATGTATAATTATTTTCCTCTTGTGTCTGGTGAAACCGTGATTATCTTCTGTTGTGTGTAGGTTCTGTGTGTGAACCTATTGGAGACTGCAGTGGAACACATCACAATAGGAATCAGAGAACACCAACAAGTAAGACTAGCAGGCTCCTCACCTCAACAATTAGGAGTAAAAATAAGCATCTAACCATGGGTCAACGTCTACCAGCTCCACTTTTAAAACAATGACTAATCTAACTCTTCCCAATTATCCTTTCAGCCTGATGGTAAATACCACTGATCTGTAGAATAACATCTGCACATTGAGGGTTTGACTTTGTGTTCCACAGAGCCAGGCTAGTGCCATGGTGCTGCGGGGGCTGCAGAGCAGGGAGGTACAGCAGCTGTTGGCGGGCGATCCCTGGGCAGGGCTGCTTCAGAAGGCGGTGGGCCAGGTGGCAGCGGTAGGCATCAAACACCTCGCCCAAGCTTAGACATTAGAGAACGTGAAATTGCAAACCATAGGAATCAATCTCTACATCACATTAAACTCAGATCAACTAGCAATTGTTTTCATGCAGTTCAATCTATAGGTTTGTCTTAGATGATAAATCACCTCTCTCTCCCTGGGCTGTCGATTTTAGAAGACATTACAGATATGGTTGTGGATGTTGTTCTCCTCAGAGTCTGGAGACTGTAGTTGAGACAGCTAAGAACAAGGTGGTCCAGGAGAAGTTGGTCAAAGCCCTGGAGCTTGGCCTATTCCTGGTCAAAAATGTCAACCAGCAGGTAAACCAACTCTAATTTCACCACATTTCCCTGTCCTACTAACATGGGAGGATTTTTGTAGGTTCTTTGACCTACCTTTGTCTCCTGTGTTTTTTACAGAAACTGTCTGTGGCTCTGGAGCCCCTCAAGAAGGTTCTTCAGTCCATGAGAGAGGTTCTGGGCTTCAAAAAGACAGGGCAGATGGAGGACACCTACTGGGCTGTCATGAAACACTTTGGAGTCATGTGAGTAACTCTCTCACACGATCACTGTCTGCCGTTACACTACCATGTCATAGTGAATTAAATGTACCAACAATACTCATAGTAACATATAATCATTGAGGCCTACTTGACAGGTTTTTTTGTTGGATGTGAGCAATGTTGCTACTTTCCACTATTTCAGATAATTGGTAAGAGCTGCAGTGGCAGTATACCCATAGAGCAGGTTGGTTACTTGTCCTTCAAGGGGATCTCCAACTTTTTGGGGCAGGGGACCCCTTTTTACACTCATCCAGAGTCTTAAAAGAGCAATTAGGGTTAAGTGCCTTGCTCAGGTGTATATCAGATTTTTTTAACCTAGTCTGCTCGTGGCTTCGAACCAGCAACCTTTTGGTTACTGACCCAACGGTCTTAACCGCTAGGCTACCTGCCGTGAATTCATCTGGAACCCCGTCATATTCAGAACAACTCGAGTGAGATACAAGGAGTTTTACTATGACTTCTTTGGCAGTGAATGACCAGACAAACCTAGTCTCGGGCCCTGGGAAGGAATATTGTAAATGCCTGCCTCTTGGCATTGGAGAGAAGATTTAGCAGTTTAAGCTACTTTCATGCAATTCTACACATTTTGCCATGAGGCAGAGAGAACTTGGACTAATTTAAGCTTTAAAACTGCCGTTTGTGGATACCAATATCCCATGTTGCTCACCAGCCTCATACATTGTAAACTACAATATATATATTTTTATTATTACTAACATTTATTTTGAGGTCTGGATGTGGACCCATTTTGAGAACCTCTGCTCTAATACCTTGTTTTTGTGGCTACATCTTTAACAGAAAGCCCAAACGGGACAGGATCAGGAAAACCAAGGAGGACCAGGCTGAGCCGACCGCTCCCAAGAAGAAGAAAGGATTCCTGCCCGAAACCAAAAAGAGAAAGAACCGCAAGAAGCAACTGCCTGTCTCTGAGAAAGGGGCAGCAGATGCCAACACAGTCCCCTTGGGGAAACCAGAGGGAGGAAAGAAGAAAAGGAACAAAAATAAGAAACAGCCAGGAGAGACACCTGGACAGGGGCTGGCCAAGAAGGCCAAGATGACACAGTCTGCAATCAAACAGAAGAAAAAGAAGCAGCAGGGAGGCAGAGAATAAAGTAGTATACTATCTAGACTGTATATGTGTGTACGGGGCCTCACTCTGGTTTTGTAACTTTTCTGTTTATATCAATTTTTCATAAGGTCAGGGTGAGAGAGGTTTGTGGCCTGTGCTAGATTGTCTATGAACTAACAAGATGTCATTGGCCAGGATTCAATCAGGTTATGCACATTTAAAAGGCATGCAACGGTTACCTTGAATGAGCTCCCCGAACATTGCCTTTAAAAGATGCATAGTGGACATGGTGTGAATCCTGACCTTTTGGCATTATGCTAGTAGACCTCAAGCCCATTGAATGTGGTACATGGTAGTGCTTTTATTGATATGTTAAATGTGTTGTATCACCTGATGTGGAGATGGGGCCTCACTCTGGTTTTGTAACTTTTCATAAAGTCGTGACGACAGGTTTGTGGACAGTGCTAGATTGTCTCTGTAATCTTTGCTTCCCCCTACATTTTAGGTTCTCTGGAGTGTTCAAGCCTTTGAACTAGTATTACCAAAGTTTACCTTGAATGAGCTCCCCAAATGAGGGAACATTGCATGAATCCTGACCCCAAGCCCATTGAATGTGGTACATCACAGTGCTTTATTGATATGAAACACTTCATACAGTAAGTCACAGAACAGAATTTGGGACAGTGTTGACTTTATTGAGTTGCTATTGGTTAGTAATCCTGCCAAAACAAGGTTCCATCTCAACCCTATGGAGCTGGGTCTCTAGGCAGATTCTCCCATCTGTCCTCAGTATATTGAGATTGAATGAGGAAGGGTCTGCCTTTTACCTCAACCCCAAATAGAAAGATAAGTACAGCATGTTTTTCCATGTGAATTTACAGTATCTTGACATTTGATTACCTATTAAAATAATTTTTCAGGATACACAATACTAGTTCATAGAGATGGGAGCTGTGCTCAGGCTGGAGGACATGTAGCTTGCTCCTCCAGAGCCGGCATGACCGTGTCGGACTTCAGTCTGAAATGATACATCACAGATGTAGAACTTCAATCAATTCTTAAATGGTTGTGGGTGATGTATGAGACCATCCTCACTGTCTAGGAGCTTGTATGCGGTGATCTCGAAGAGACATTTTACTGGACAGGAGTTCCTGGTACTCTGGACTATAGTGTTATTTACTGTAAGAAGAGCATGATTCATGGGTTATGTTGCACATGAAAGTGCCTCATATCTAACAGGTGTGTACCCCATTCTTATGTCATCAAGCTGCGACTTGCAGGTGAGCGTCTGGGACGCTGCCTCATCCAACGGGAGAGGTCAGGTCTGATTATTTAACACTGGTGAGCATTTATCAGGTTAACCCAGAACTACAATTGTGCGGAATTTGGTTAGCTGCTCCACGAGATACTTAATGAAATCAAAGAAATAAACATTTTCTTTGAGACAACGGTGCATATCCACAGCTCAGATTATCTTCAAGATAATAATCCTACCAGGGTCTTGAGCCTGTCTCTGCAGTTTGTACACGCGCAGCTCCTCTTTGGTTAGAGTCTGGGTACTGGGTTGGAGATGTTACACCAGTCTTCCAACCAAATGTTCTACTAGAAACAGTCCTGTGGAGGCTACAGCATATTCTGAGTGCAATACTAAGAACATCCACTTGAGGAACTAATCCGGTATAAGAATGACATAATGGATGTTGTACTGATTCCAATGGTGTTTGCAATCAGTTATAGTTAGATACTGCCTGGCAGACTTCAGATAACTTTATATTGCGTTAACATAATACCAGCTTAACCAATTGAGAAAATGCAGACAAGATAATACTGTAGGTCACTGCAGGGTAAATACACTGTCCTGCACAGACACCAGGGCATCCTGCTTGATGGGCCAGGGCTTTGTAGTGGGCCTTGATGTCCGTCAGGGCATGTCCTGGGCCTGGTCTGCGTTGTCCATGGCGATGGAGAAGGCTGACCTGTCACGATGTCCCTCGCCTCCACTTTCTACAACACAAAGCGCAACAGGACATGTGTAATGTCTGTACAATTGTTTTAACCTTCCTTGTGGATATGACAACACATAATAAGCTATTGTTTAATGTTCATACCACTATCTGAGCAGTGATTTACAGTCACAACTGAACTGGAAACACATTGGGCATGTAGCCTTTATTTGAACACGGTTCAATATGACTGGTAAATGTTCCCTACTCTTTGTTGAGCCCCATTATACTGTAACAGTGTTTTTGTTGCACTTACAGACCCATATTGTCCCTCCTGTGTACCAAAATGAAGCTGTTTTTAAGGATGCAGAAAGGGTATAGAGAGTCACAGGATCTGTAATGTAAATTCTTAATGTTGTGAACACTTATGGAAGGTCAGGTTCTGCAGTGGTGATCATCTGGGTGATTTAGTGAGAGAGACCAGCAGTGGTGCTTAGTGTTGAGTGCTGGCTCTCAGCTTGTCTAAATCTCCATAATTGATGGGGAGACATTTTAATGCAGCGCCTGGGCAGGGGAGCATCTTCAGAAGACTCTGGAAGGGATGCTTTTACTGGTTGAGTACAGGAGCAGGTAAGGAATGGTGCATATGTAGAATTTGAATAAAACTATCACCGGGAAAGTGTACCAAGAGGAAAACATGCTCAATGTTTTCATGTTTGCTCATTTTTGAGAGCCTAAATGTGCACTGAACCCCCCCGCCTTGCAAGGTTAGAGAATGTTTCAGTAAAATAGTTATGTCATCATGTACTCACAGCATCATACAACTGCTTTGAGTGACTGATCTGAACTTCCAGTCCACCAATGTTGGTTTGAAGCTCAAATGCTCAGGTAGAGGTTGTTCACCTCCTGTTAAAGTATGGGAATAGTGGTTTTCGTAGCCATAACAGAATGTCATTCATTATTTCAATTGTTTAAATCAGCAGAGGCTGGTGAAAGGAGTGATAGGAGGACATGCTCATTGTAATGGCAGGAATGGACTAAAGGGAACAGAGTCAAGCGTGGTCTCCATATGTTTGATAGTATTCCCTTCCAGCTATTACAATGAGCCTGTCCAATAGCACCTCCCACCAGCCTCTGACTAATCTTTCCATAGTTTGATGATAACACCATGATGTATCCATACCTCTTAAGGTGGTCCAGTCCATCTCTAATGACTTGGTTTGGACAGTCTCCTCAAATCTTAACATCACAGTCACATGTATGCATTAAGTTTCATATATTATCAATGTCTACAATTCTGCTTCATGAGTTTAAAGGATAATATACTGTATACTCGGCTGAAACAAAATGTGGGTATTTGTTATTTTCGCAGTACAATTGAATCTCAAGCTCTGTGAAGATTGGATACAAATTCTCTTTAGAACAAAAGTCTCAAGACTCTGCTGCTGGAGAACAACGAAGGCTATTATTAGATTTTGCTCCAACTGAGCATTAAAAGCATTGATCTGCCGAGGTAATTATAAAGCAAAGTCACAACACCTACATGAGGCTGAGAGACTTCGAGCGGCAGGTAGCCTAGTGGTTGGAGCGTTGGGCTAGTAACCGAAAGGTTGCTGGATCGAATTCCCGAGTTGACAAGGTAAAAATCTGTCGTCATGCTCCTGGACAAGGCAGTTAATCCACTGTTAGGCCGTCATTGTAAATAAGAAT
The DNA here is from genome assembly GCF_021184085.1 of Oncorhynchus gorbuscha. Taxonomy (NCBI): domain Eukaryota; kingdom Metazoa; phylum Chordata; class Actinopteri; order Salmoniformes; family Salmonidae; genus Oncorhynchus; species Oncorhynchus gorbuscha. Next base: position 84,877,288 of record NC_060174.1, read on the forward strand.
TTGCTCTTAACTGACTTGCCTCGTTAAATAAAAATATAAAAATCTTTAGACCTGGTGCGGCCAGCAGATTATTAATGTATTGAACACTACAGACTAGTAGACCCAACTGTATGTACTGTACTGTTTAACTTATTAATGTATTGAACACTACAGACTAGTAGAACCAACTGTATGTACTGTACTGTGTATTATGGGGTCACAGATTATTAATGTATTGAACACTACAGACTAGTAGACCCAACTGTATGTACTGTACTGTGTATTATGGGGTCACAGATTATTAATGTATTGAACACTACAGACTAGTAGACCCAACTGTATGTACTGTACTGTGTATTATGGGGTCACAGATTATTAATGTATTGAACACTACAGACTAGTAGACCCAACTGTATGTACTGTACTGTTATTAATGTATTATGGGGTCAACTGTAGATTATTAATGTATTGAACACTACAGACTAGTAGACCCAACTGTATGTACTGTACTGTGTATTATGGGGTCACAGATTATTAATGTATTGAACACTACAGACTAGTAGACCCAACTGTATGTACTGTACTGTGTATTATGGGGTCACAGATTATTAATGTATTGAACACTACAGACTAGTAGACCCAACTGTATGTACTGTACTGTGTATTATGGGGTCACAGATTATTAATGTATTGAACAGTAGACCCAACTGTATGTACTACAGACTAGTAGACCCAACTGTATGTACTGTACTGTGTATTATGGGGTCACAGATTATTAATGTATTGAACACTACAGACTAGTAGACCCAACTGTATGTACTGTACTGTGTATTATGGGGTCACAGATTATTTCATTATGGCCCCACTGTATTGTGAGGTAATCGACCCTAACCCCACTCCACCTGCTCTGGATGTCGTCGATGAGGCTCTTGAAGTGCTCAATCTCGGTGATAATGGCCTCCTTGGTGGTGGACAGGCCATCGATCTGGGTCTTGTAGGTGCCCGATGACGAAGGTGAGCAGGATAGAAGTGCTTGCAGGGCCGCCCTCCCCCGGGTTGGTGAACATGGAGATATTGGCCCTCAGCACAGCGTTGGTCTGCTCCAGAGAGCGAGCGAGCCTGGGGACCACAGAGAGTGAGAGGCCAGATCGATGAATACTGTACACACATTGATTTCTATTAGGTTAACACACAGACATACAGTCTGGTGATGTTCCTCTCCATGAATGGGTCTGAATTTCAATGAGCTTGAATGATTTTGGACATTGATGTTCAGGACATTCCAATGGGCCCGTTTTATTTTGCCAGACCAAATCACATGCACAATATACAAACAATACATGAGTAATATGTTTTAGCATGTTAACAATGTTGAATGCATACATGAGCATTGCTATCAATTCCAAAACAAGGACAATCTGATACTATCCTCAATTGGGTTTCGATTGAAGCACAGACATTAATTATGGTAGGTCAATGTATGAAAAATACTCACAGGATTGGGTTGTGGAGGATGTTGATGGGTAGATGGAATACTGATAAACATAATGCTAATAATTGTGTTTGTTCAAGCAGAAATACAAATATTGAGTTTAATTTGGTTGTTCGAGTACAAATGCACTTAAAATATTACTGTGATAGAAAAATGTATACAATTTCATTAAAAGTCTGAAACAGTGGCTAAATACCAACATCAACTTTCACTGATGATTGATTATAGTTATTAAAACATAATGTCTGTATGACGTGTAATGTTTATGTGACATACCTTGTCAATAAAGGTGGCAAACCTTCAGCTCCCCCTTTTCCTTTAGGCAGGTCACCTGGATTGTGTTGAGGGAGGGCAGCGAGAGGTCGATGCTGGGCACGGGGCTGAGACCACCCACGTCACCACCCACTGCGGTGGTGGAGCTCAGGAAGGACGGGTTGCCTCCGATCTTGAAGACCCGGCCACCCAAATGAGCCCTGAGTGGGGCCACTCCAGCCCTGAACTCTGCTGCCCCTCCACCACCTCCTCCTAGAGCCAGGGCATGTCCACCTATTCCCATCCCAAGACCACCTCCTCCACCTCCTATTCCCAGCCCTCCCCATCCCCGAGCCCTCCTCTCATGCTGAGCCCCGCTGGTCCACCCCCCCAATTCCAAAAGATCTGGAGAGGGCCAGTTCGGCCCCTCCGCCACCAGCTCCACCGCTCCTGCCCCCAGAGAAGAGCCTGTTGCCCCCATAGGTGAACCCCAAACCTCACCGCCCCCCACTGATTCTCGGGTTAGTCTCCGCCATGTCAGCAGCCTCAAAGCTGGGGTGTCCAAGATGAGTTCCCTAGTTATAGACAGACGGACTGCCAGCCTCCCAGGAGTTTATATACACTAGGGCTGCCCATTTTCTGGGGAGGCGGCTCACGTCACTGCAGGTAGCTGGGCTTACAGACAGGCCAGCGTCTGCCCGACAGGCCATCTAATCCTACAGATGTCGGGAGAGATACTGCTGCCCCCCAGGCGACCAGGGACTGATGTATTTCCAGAAGCTCAGCCTCCCTGACTCGTGTTGCCTTGGCACTGGATGGATGTTCTTCTTGACAATAAGGGTGCACTTACTTTGGCTCTTTCACTAAAGCCTTTTAATTGCCTGGCAAGGACTGATATCCGTTTTATCTTCCAGTGTCGTGCTATCGAGCCGTCGTCTTTGGAGATTGTACCGCTTCACTGAAGGCGTCGCTCATAAATCATTCACAGGGATCACTGCACATTCTTGGATTATCATCCCCTAAGGATGAGCAGCAGGGCCTTTGACAGATGTATATGGTATGCAACATACTGCAACAGACTATAGGAGCTTCAGCATTCTACCCACCAGGAGGGTGGTAATGGATGTGCAGCTTTCCACAATATACAATGTACAGTAAAAATGTTTTTCATCATCTAGAAAAGTGCATTCCAAATCCATCATCCTTTTGAATGGACCGAGTTCAGTTCTAGATCATCTCCTTTGTCCAATCCACTAGGCTCAAACTTGTCCATACACATATCAGCCCGAATGGCGAAAAAGTAAACATGCAGCTCGTGTTGAGTTTTTGCTTCCTTATAACCTTGTAATGCAAATCCAATTACAGAGAGTAAATAGCAGGGATCTATTTGTCCCCACAGTCGCCAATGAAATTAGTCTGTGGACAGATCCGGTGAGAGACTCCCAACAGCAGGGTTTTATTTTATTTAACCTTTATTTATCCAGGCGAGTCAATTAAGAACAAATTATTATTTACAATGACGGCCCCGGGCTGATTTTTAAGGAAACTATTAGGAACATGCTCTTCTGGCACCTGGCAAAGGGCCTTAGCCTCACTAGTTACCACAGCCACAAGGTCATTAAGCTGCCAATTTCTACAATGTATTATTAAAATTCTATTCTAACCCTAACATTAACCATACTGCCAACCTTATGCCTAACCTTAAATTAAAACCAAATAGCACATTTGTTTTCAGGAATTTTTATGATAGCCAATTTTCACTGGCTGTGCTATCCAATGGAAATCCACTGCCATAGACTCCTGTTAGAGAACCTGTCAAAGCACTCAAATACCCAATGATCCAATCAGGAGAGGTAGGTGTGACTTTAGATTCAATAAGATCAAGGAACCCCTTGGGTTACTGATAGAGCCCAGGTCGATTTAAGACACATTTTGGTTGAATGCGTTCACTTGTGCAACTGACTAGGCATCCCCTTTCTTTGAGAGGATCATCCATTCTACCCTCAAAGTGAGGCTCAGAATGCACAAGTGTTTTCCAACATCACAATGTTCCATTAATATTACAAGCTACCTGTAATGGTAATATTTAAGATGAATAAAGTTAATATTCAGTTTAGAGTAATTAACACAATGCTTAGCATATTTATTTTCCGTTTCTGTAATATTCATGATTTCTAATGTTCTATTTGTTACTCATTTGTGTAGGCTGGGTTGATGGTCACTAGACTTGATAAGGGATGTTCTCATATCGTTTGATAGTGATTGACACCAGAGTTACTGAAGGGACAAGGACCGATGACACTATTATTGTATTGACGATATTATGAACACTGTGTGATTCTGTTGCAGCTGGCAAAGTCAATGGTCATGTCCGAATACCCATAGGCCTACTTGCGTTTTAAATAGTCAGCATTTTAGGTAGACCTATGTGACAAAAAGCTGTATAGTAAGCCTATGTGAAATGTCAAATTCAGCATGCTTTAAATGCTGGGATGTCATACTTATTTTGGCTTCTCCTCCAGTTTTCGAATTTGCTGCACACTATTGAGGACGATTATCGTCTTTTCGAGATTTAAGTGTCTGACAACAGGTAATAATCAGCTGAGGGGACGTGCTGTACCAAACTGACATTCTCAGTAGTATGAGCCGAGTGCAGCCCATACATCTTACTGCGGCTATAGCCTAACATGCTGATATTTGTTGCTTAATGCATTCGTTAACAGAAGGGTATACTACAAAGCAGGATCAAGGAGTTCGTTATCAATAGTTATTTCTGGTTGCTCATCAAAGTAGCAGAGCCCTCAGTACGTTCTAAATTATATGTAGCACGATTAGTACACATCGGAGGCTGCTGCTGCTGGGAAGAGCTGTAGGAGCACGGCTCATTGTATTGGCTGGAATGGAATGTGAAATGAGTCAAATGTGTTTTTCATGTGTTTTATACAGTTCCATTTATCCCATTCCACTCAATAGAATGAGCCCGTGCTCCTATAGCTCCTCCCACCAGCCTCCTCTGGTACATAGTATTCAGTAAGTAGTAGCCTAGGCAAGCCAGATTTTGGACAAGGCCACTGTCTTTGGTTTTGACTGACTTTGTACAAGCGCCTTGCGCTGATAACTTTTGGTAGCCTACTGTCTGATTAGAATTGGTCTCCAAGAGACCCGTTAGACATTTTCTATGCTTCTGCTCTGGAGGCGTCTCCCTGAATTATTGTATTAAACTCTATTGATCTTTGATTGGTATTATCAATGACTGCTCTCCTTTTTGTTCACTTGGAAATGTTTTGTTACACCAGTATTCTGTTTGACGTAACGTGGCTCAAGGTAGAAAAGGAGACAAAATAGGACTTTCATGACAAAGAAAATAAGCATGAAGAAATATTTATGATGCCCCATTTATTACATTTCAGAGGGTACATTATAAATACTGGTCTGCTATAGGCTATTAGGACTCACAGCTATCTGGCACATGAAATAATTAAATCTGGAACAGTGCATTATTACAAACCAAACGCATTGTGCCCTACATGAAGTCACACATGCTAGAACCTACAGTCATCTTCAAGACATTAAAGAAAAGATTGATGTCCTTTATATCAACAACCAATAAAAATGCATCATTTTAATTCAACTATGTATCTCTGAAAATAATTATTTGAGGCCATTTCTAAATACAGTCTGCACTGCCTCACCGCAACAAATGGCAACTTAAACCGCTTGCCACACTTTTAGCCAAGCTAAAAGCCCGAAATAGGTTTGTGAGACCTTGTCAAACATGACATAAAAGCTTTATTTGATAGCTCCTTCAAAACGTTGTGAGAGGGTGCCAAAGCCCATGCCAATCAGAGAGTCTGGTTCCTCTTAAGGTATCTTCCTACATCTACTTGCTCTTCGTTTGAAAGCGTTGTACAAATAAAATCAAATGGATTGAGACTAAGAGGAATGCATGGTCGCCAGAGCATATTACATAAAATAATAATGTATAAAGTGAAGCTTGTTCTGTGGAACTGGTTAAGAAGTTTGATTGAACTTTTGGGGAAATATTTCTTTAGATAAAAATCTAATTCTACCATTTGCAAGTCCAGTAGTAGAAATAGTCGCAGAAATAAATACTTTAGAATACTTGGACAACTAGCAATTTACATCTACACAACGAAATTGTGCTAGGGGCACATGAACGTATCTACATTTCAGCACCATGGACAGCGCTCTTTCGAGTGGGCCTGGGATTTCATAACCACGGACAGCGCTCTTTCTTTGTGGCCTGTCTTCAATTTACAATACTCTACCAAATGGTCTTTTGCTGAAATTTTCCACAAATGTATTCCAATATACGGACGGACTCTACTTTTATACGCGATTTACAAACGTGGCACATATCAATCCACTCGGTGTGATTTATGATGAAAATGGCAAACATAGTTCCTTGAGGTCATATTGTTTGTTTTTGTGCCATATTGCTTTCCCAGTTAATCCCAAATTTATGTTTTTTGTCAGTTACACCTGAACTATAACGTGGATGTTGTTTATTTACAAAGTCCCAACACTTTCAATTGCAGCGTTATCAAGACAAGATGACCGTTTCCAGCACTTGTCCATCTCCTTGCTCAATGTGTGCCATATCCAATTCTGACGCATTATTTGTAATGGGTAAGGTACCGACGTCCTCCTGAATGTGATAACTGGTATTTTGGACAGCGGAGTGTGGCCGGTGTTCGCCATCTCGAGGCGATGGTCGGACAATAATGCATGGTCTCATAGGCTCTCTCTTCGCCTTGGTGGACGGGTTGAGGTTGTCACGCTCGTATTCCTCCTGGGCACGTTGGATCTTCCTCTTCTTCATTCTCCTCTTGTTAAAGTGAAATGCTGCCAGGGAAACCAATATTATCCCAATTATCATGGCCACCAGCACCATGAGCGCAAAGGTCGAGGAGAACGGTTGGAAGAAGCGGCCAATTTGGTCCATGCAGGTACCATTGGTTTGGGAAGCTCCGTTGTAGATGCACAGTGGTATGGAGAGACCCACATCCTCGGACTCCTTGTTTGTCATTTCGTTGGGCTTTGATTTTCACTTCGGGGTAGTAATATGTCCTCTCCAACCTCAGCGCGACGAGGCAAATGGAATCAAAGGCCTTGACTGTCCCATTAGATTTACCTAAATGGAAATTAAAACCCCGTTGAGAACAGTGGCAAGATGTTAAGAATACAATAAGGCAATGACATCTGCATATGCCATCAGTGTATAGGCTCACCATTCACGGCACGCCCGATTAAATTATTTAAATAATTGAGAGAACTATTAGGCGTGCGTAATTGCGCGTCAGTTTTGAGATTACAAAAAATGTATGGCTCCAGAACAGAAATCATAATTATATTTGGATGCCAGAGCCATAATTAAATTCCATACAATTCCAATCAGTTTACTGCAAAAGTTCCTATGTGAATAGGGAAAACACGCACTTGAGACGTGCATCTGCAGCATCCAGGCTACTACAATTACAATCAAACGAATGCACTTACATGAAACAATATGTGGTCACCATGATTTGAGCTAGGCTATTTTCAAGAGTCAGAAATTCAAAAAAACAATTGGAATATTTCAGTCTGTTCGTTTATGTTTGAGGGAAAAATAGATGTTTTAATCTCTTACCTGGTGAAACTGTCTAGTCGAAGCCGTTTCAGAGTCGAGGACCGGCCGGAGTGGCGATATGGGGAGCAGAGAGAATTATCATGGATCGCAATGACGTATCACACAATGCGAAAGCTGTACTCTGTCCACACACACCCACAGTGGATGCACATCTGTGTTCCACATTCATCACTTGAGTCTACATTGCAGGCTCCTCTGCCTTCTGAAAAGCTTAGAGGAAACGTATACAGTAGAACATCAAGCGTAGCCTATACGACCTACAGATACGCGATCAATAAACTGAAAAAACGCCTTGAACCCCAACGTACATTATATTGGTCACATGCACGCATTTCAGCAAAAGCATGCAACATAGTGTGGAGCTGTTCCCACGACACTGGTGCTGAAATCATCTGCACAGCATCACGACTACAAACAGACATGTCTACCTAAGACTATCGACATTGCATTTCACTCACTTTTACTTCTCACACGGTCATATTTGACCCTGATGCATTGGGACTGCCATGGTGATGCAGGTTGTCTAAAAGGAAAGCTGGCGTCAAAAGGAATTGATAGAGATTACTGGCATTCATAAGGGAGGGGGGGGGAGCAGAAATAACTCTAAATCAATCACTTCACATAAGTAAACTTGAAGTATCACTGGACTGTATTTGTAGTAGACTAAAGCAGCATTTCCTTGTCAAGATAGGCTAGTGGGCCCAATTTTACACAGCAAGTTACATTAGTAAGGTCGGCCTAAGTGGCCCATCGTAAAAACAAATGCTTGACTTGGCCAACAGTAAAAGCAGATCTTAGAACTGTCAATGCCAGAGTTTACAGTCAGGATCTTATAAAAATGGTTTGAGTCTACTGGGGGAGCTGGTAAATCAAATGACACCATTTCCTGTGGTAAAGGATACATACATGCAACATGATTTCACGAACTCACTGTAAAACTGATGTTTAGCCAAAAGATGCAAACATCATACTGCGAGGCTCCAGCAAGACATAATGTAAGCTAAATGTTTTCAAATGTGCAAACAGGTTGCCCAAATCCCCGACTAATATGCAGGGCTCATTCGCTCCTGAAAATTATGACATTATCCGTGTCCAAATTATGACTTTGAGGATGCAAGAACCTTGAGGGCCATACATTAGAAAAAGTTTAAGTTTTACCTGGACCTCTGTCTCTTAAAACCGTTGACGTAGTTGCACGTGGTCAAACACTGTTAGCTGTTCCCATCAGATAACCTGACAGATTTAGCCCTGTGCTAACCTGAGAGCTTGGCGGGATTATATCCGGTTGAAATACCTTATTAGCCAATTAAAATCGTTGCTGTAGTTGGACGTGATCTAACACTTGTTCATGAAAGCGCACTTAACAGCAGTCCAATGGCACATTCTGAAAATCAAAGCACTAGATCACATGCATTTGTCTGACAGGTCATATAGCTGGCTTCACACTGTTGAGCGCCTAGAACTCCTCGTATTTGTCGTAGACGGTGAATGGGTTCGAATCCCACTTTAGTCCCCCCCGATTTGAAATGTATAATTACATTTGTGATAGTGTGTTAAGAGAAATGCAGCCAAAACCGTGTAAATGAAGATTTACGAATGCATTTAATAAGGAGCTTCTTGTTAGAGTCCCTCTTGCAGACCAAGACACAGGCTACTGGTACTGCTACATAAATAATCGTCCCTACTATAGGCTATAGTACATAGACGTGTATGCTACACTTACATGTACAACATTTCATATGGATTATTATAATCATCCACTGTCACATATGCATTATTTTAATGAAGCGTCGAGGAGCAGCAGTGAACAGTGTTTTCACTGTAACAAAAATGCTTGCTGCAAGGGGGGCTAGAAGCAATGATTAAGATTGTACATGACAGCTATTTGAAGTCCATAAGGCTCTTACATTTTTTTAAACGATGTATGACAAACTTAAAATGCTATAGACCTCCTTTATCTTTTTTTCTCCATAAAATCACATGGGTGTGTGTGAAATGGATTAGGACAATCGTGGTATTTTGTCATATGTGAATTTGTCTAAAGTTAGTAGCTAATAGCAATATTGGCACTCTACACTTGAGACAGATGAGCGGGACAAAAGTAAACCTTGAATTTAGAGGTGTAAAATATCCCCCTGGTGGCCAAGTTAACCTATTTTATGTAAAGCCATTGGTTGGTGGATATAAAGTCTGAAATATTTTATTGGCTGATGCAGAATTTGTGACAAGAAAAAATCACTGTCAGCTGGTGAGATTAGCATAGGGCTAACGTATGCCAGGTTATTTGATGGGACCAGCTACAATGTAGCGTTCTATCACCTGCAACTACGTTGACGATTGTAATTGGCAGATGCACATTTTGAGAAGGAGGTTTAATTTAATTTTTCAAATGTTTGCAAGTATGGACCCCTGTCAGAGTCAGATAAGGAAAGGTAAAAGCTGAGCTCGCACAACATGCTGACCACACCACTTGCGTTACGTGCGCGAGCATCGCAAAATAAATGTACACAATCATGTTATTCAATCATTGCACCCACACTGCTTTCGTTTGCGTTGACGTTCGACGTGCTGCAAGTCCTGCCTTTCCCATCTCCTCATTGTTTTTTAGGAGCATATACCCATGTGGGTGATTGAAATATGAACTGGGGTCTACACTCCATTCGGTTGTGGTAATGCACCTTAAAGTTGGTTGCCAACCGCCATATAAAGTCCAAAGAATAACCCTAAAGGAGGAGAGATTACTAGAAGCTGATCAATTGTTGGAGTAGAGGACCTTGTGCATTTCAGATAAAATAACAACCCAATGTTTATATCCAAGGACAAATTAACTTGCAACAGCAAGCTAGCCAACTAAATTGCCATAAATGTTTAATGCTTTATGACCTGTCCCCAAAATGAATATAGTTGGTTCAGAGTTTGTTTTGATATTTCAACCTGCATGTCCGGATTGTGTTTGGTGTGGGGGGACAAAATCAACATGCGCGCAATAGCAGACACACATACGCGGTTTGGTCAGCTTGTAAGGTGAAGCAGCAGCACTGATCGCTCCAGGCAGATTTTGTTATAGTTTTTTAAACAGAGCAGAGGAGCATCTTGCATCGTAGTAAAAAATAAATAGAACAGTAGTGTATGTAATATTACGCGTGTGTAGCACATGGGGATGTGTGAAACTTACGCCTCATTATCTAGCTTTTGAGGTGGCGCGATCGGCGTAAGATGCTTGAGGGCGGTGGTCACGTGTGTTTGTGAAGGAGAGGTACTGCGTTGGTGCCAGGTATGGGCAGAATTGGGAGGAAGTGGTACTCGCTAAGCAAGCATCGTGACATCCTTTTCAAGTGCAATGATGTCAGAGGGGAAAAAAACGTCTGTTGTTGCAATATCGCAAACGGACGTTGCAGTTTAACTGCTATGGATTCCAGAAGTACAGTGTAAAGAAGGTTCAATGAGTTAGCCAGCTAAATATTCTGAAATAACTTCTTATTTTTAATAAAGATAAGCTTGACATATGCATGGTCTAATTGATTCCACAAACGAAAAAACATGTTTAGCTTCCATAATAAATCAGAAAATCAACAGCTATTTTTGGTTGTTTATCAAAGTTAGCTGGCTGACTCATTTATTCTGCTTTGCAGTATACCCCTCAGTTTCAAGATCACGGGAGAAGTTAAAATAGAAAACACCATTTTGTTCAACTTTGACTTCATTTTTATTTTTAATCTCAAATCAAGGAAGTGCCTGCAAACCAATGGAAACTTTTGTCAATCCCATTTTGGTGTCAAAACTCCTGGTTGGGAACCCCAAACTAGAGGATAGTAGAAGCAAACACTCCTGAGTCAATACACACATTAATAAATTATTGTTGCATCTTGGGGCCTGGCAGAGGTTCTCTCTCCACTGTGTTCAATCATTAACAAGGTGAACTCGTTAGACAAACACAGATAGAATCATTGTTTCTCATTGCCGTGACTGATAATGACTAGGAAAATGACACACTATTTACAAAGACAGGGAGATTTTCTTTCCCCCACAAAAATGCCTGAATTGAACTCATCACAGTGAAATGTGACTGATATTTGAGTCACGCTGCATTACAGCAATCTTTACTCCATTGAACACTTCCGAGGAGCCACAGCAAACATTACCATCAGATGTGCATGGAATATCAACATACCGCACACTCAAGATGACAAACTAGACCTTATAACATCAACAAGGTAAAGAGGAAAATACAAGTCTACAAATGGAACAATCTACCCAATGCTATACCATGGCAATGGTATATAGGGGCAGGGTTATTTTCTACCCCTCTACACTATTACAAGGGCCAGTTCTGAGAAGCATTGGTAATACTGAGACAAGGATGTTGATAATAAGTGACCAAAGAGGAGCTTGAGGGCTATGGTCTTTTGTCCGTATGAGTGGATTGGAGTGGGTCAAGCTTGTCCTCTGTGCATAAAGAAAGGAAGATAAGGATGGAAAAGGTTGGAAAAATTGGGGCAAAGTGGATGGCGAGGCGAGTGGAGGGCACACAGCCCTGATGGATGACTGTGGACACAGACAGCTTAAAACTTAAGGAACTGCCTTCATCCGCCCCATCACACACAACTTCATCCGCCCCCATCACACACAACTTCATCTGCCCCCATCACACACAACTTCATCAGCTCCATTTGTCACTGCCGTGAGCAGGGCCCGACTGTTTGCTGCTCTGGCTAAGTTTGATAAGGTCATTGTGGGAGAAACTCACTTTGCTGATCGGTCTTCTGCAGTCTATATTTTCCCCCCTCTCTAATTATGTAGATTTAGTTGGAAAGGACAGGCAGAGGACTCTGAGCTAAAACCCAGTAATCCAGCCTTCCCTGGATAACTCACTCTCTCAAAGCTCGGCAAAAGGGGGAGTCAACACCACAAAAAGGCGATCTCCTTCATTCCCCAAATTGTTGACCGATTTAAAGGCCATATATTATACAAAGGGCAAAAGCCAGATACGCTTCTAATAAGTGGGTAGCATCTAAACATTGCACCTTTAGTCTTTTACTGTATAAAAACCCAGACTGCATTGAAAAGGGGATTTACGGCTGTACAACTTTCAGGTCTCTTAAGAGGTATATTCAATTAAAACTCAACATTGTTCCACACTTGTTATAAGTAGATATTACCATATATCTTTCAATAGCTTTTCCACAAAAATGATGGAATGACAAAAGGAGGCCATTTTCAGTACTGAAGCAACAATAGAGATTGGCTGACTTTCTATTTTGAGAGTGTATTACTGTAAAATACCTGTGAAGATAATGCTCCCCTGGTTAACCACTGACCACTGACATGTTAAAGGGAGAGTAAGACGAGTGCCTATGGGCTTTACAGAAAGGAAAAACAAAGTACTGCAGAGGAAGGTGACCTCTCAAGCACATTAAGTGGGTTTAAGACATCTTTCATACATAACTACTCATAGAAATAAATGAAAAACTATTGGATTTTAGGAAGTTAAATCTCTGTCCCAAATATTTTCAAGTGATCAGTTCTGTAACAGGAGGAGACAACAAATGTCAAAAACACTAAAATACACTCTGGGGTGGCAGATTATGAAAAAGCCCATCCTGGTCCCAGTTCTTCCATGGCCTGCATACTCACCAAACATGTCACCCATTGAGCAGCTTGGGATGCCCTGGATCAACGTGAACGACAGCGTGTTCCAGTTCCAGAAACTTTGCACAGCCATTGAAGAGGTGTGGGACAACATTCCACAGGACACTGTTAAACTCTATACGAAGGAGGTGTCACACGCTGCATGAGGCAAGTGGTAGTCACACCAGATACTGATGAGTTCCCTGATCCACGCCTCTTTCTTTAAGGTATCTTTGACCAACAAATGCATATCTGTATTCTCAGTCATGTGAAATCCATAGATTAGGACTGATTTCCTTGTATGAACTGTAACTCAGTCAAGTGTTTGAATATTGTTGCTTTTCTATTTTTTTCAGCGTAAATTATGTCAATCACAAGGGAGTCATAGGCAGGGCCTACGCCCATGTAATCTTTGAGCATGATGTGCTGGGAGCTCGAGATCTGAAAGCTGCACCAGGCGAGCCTCAGACATGAAACCACTTCCTTCTCTGTGAAAGGCATAACAAGCTGCACCACCGATGCCAATAAAAGTAATAGAATACCTTGAAGTCCCTGTCACCAACTGTGCCTCATTACAAAATTACCGTAACTTTACCAAAAAATGTCCAGAAATCCTGGTTAGGACACAGATGGTGACTGGGACTTGAAGGTATTACATTACTGTTGTTTGTTTTGGACCAGTGATGCAGCAATTTATGCTTCACACAGAGAAGGCAGTGGTTTGAAGTAATCTGAGCCTGCATTGGCTTAAAGCCAGAGAAAGGGCAGCTTTCAAAGCTGGAACTGCAGTGAGGGGAAAGGGGGAATAGGACAAGTGGAGACAGAAAAAAAAACATGATGAAAAAGCCAGTGAGAGCCAGAGAACAAAACCGAGAGAGGAGTAAAGATGTAATGGGGGAAACAGTGTGATGGAGAGCAACAAGAGTGAAAAGAGTACCAACGGGACAGCAAGAGAATATTTAACACAAAAAGTTAAAGGGTCAGAAAATAGAGAGTGGTTTTGGGATCTGGGACAAGCATGTCTGCATAATGTACACTGCCAGTCAAAACTTTGGACACATCTACTCATTCCAGGGTTTTTCTTTTTACTATTTTCTACATTGTAGACTAACAGTGAAAACATCAAAACTATGAAACAACACATACGGAATCACGTAGTAACCAAAAAAGTGTTACACAAATCCAAATATATTTTAGATTTCAGATTCTTCAAAGTATCAACCCTTTGCCTTGATGACAGCTTTGCACACTCTTGGCATTCTCTCAACCAGCTTCACCTGGAACGCTTTACCACCAGTTTTGAATGAGTTCCCATATACTCTGAGCACTCGTTGGCTGCTTTTACTTCACTCTGCGGTTCAACTCATCCCAAACCATCTCAATTGGGTTGAGATCGGGAAATTGTGGAAGCCAGGTCATCTGATGCAGCACACCATCACTCTCCTTCTTGATCAAATAGCCCTTACACAGCTTGGATGTGTGTTGGGTCATTGTCCTGTTGAAAAACAAATGATAGTACCACTGAGCGCAAACCAGATGGGATGGAGTATCGCTGCTGTGGTAGCCATGCTGGTTAAGTGTGCCTTGAATTCTAAATAAATCCCAAACAGTGTCAGCAGCAAAGCACCCCCACACCATCACACCTCCTCCTCCATGGTGGGAACCACACATGCGGAGATCATCTGTTCACCTATTCTGCGTATCACAAAGACATGGAGATTGGAACCAAAAATGTCAAATTTGGACTCATTAGACCAAAGGACAGATTTCCGACCGGTCTAATGTCTATTGCTCGGGTCTCTTGGCCCAATATGTTTCTTTTTCTTATTGGTGCCCTTTAGTATTGGTTTCTTTGCAGCAAATCGACCATGAAAGCCTGATTCACGCAGTCTCATCTGAACAGTTGATGTTATGTGTCTTTTAATTGAACTCTGTGAAGCAGTTATTTGGGCTGCAATTTCTGATGCTGGTAACTCTTATGAACGAATCCTCTGCAGTAGAGGTAACTCTAGGTCTTCCCCTCCTGTGGCGGTCCTCGTGAGAGCCAGTTTCATCATAGCGCTTGATGGTTTTTGCACTGCACTTCAAGAAAATGTCAAAGTCCTTGACATTTTCCAAATTGACTGACCTTCATATCTAATAGTAATGATGGACTGTAATTTCTCTCTGCTTATTTGAGCTGTTCTGCTATAATATGGACTTGGTCTTTTACCAAATATCGCTATCTTCTGTATACCACCCTACCTTGTCCCAACACAACTGATTAGCTCAAATGCATTAACGAAAGAAATTCCACTAATTAACATGGCACACCTGTTAATTGAAATGCATTCCAGTTGACTACCTTATGAAGCTGGTTGAGAGAATGCAAAGTGTGCAAAGCTGTCAAGACAAAGGGTGACCACTGAAGAATCTCAAAAATATTTTGATTTGTTTAACACTTTTTTGGTTATTACATCAATCCATGTGTTATTTCATAGTTTTGATGTCTTCACTATTATTCTACAATGTAGAAAATAGTACATATAAATAAAATCCTGGAATGAGTAGGTATGTTCAAACTTTTGACTTGTACATCTGTCAGCCTGCCAGTCCCCCCTCATAGTGTGTGGAGCAGATCTCTGGTGAGGCCACAGGGGGCAGAAGGAATTATACATTAATTTCATTCTAGAATGTGCCAAAGTCATTTACATCCGTGAACAGAAAAACATGAAAGAGGGGTTCAGGCTTTAACCAAGTGAATGGTGGCCCCTGCATCGAGCTAAAATCAAATCATTCCAGTCAAGGTGCAGCATGTTCCATGCCATTATATTACAATAGACATCACTTGGAACGAGATGCAGAGAAACACGTACGCCAAGGAAATGGTTGTGAGATATTACTTTGTCATAAAATGGATGGGTACTTGAAAGGTTATTTTAGAACAAAGAGAAACATTTGAGAAGAAAAATAAAACAGTATGTGGATAGGTACTAACTAAAGCACTTGTCAAATGTTTTCCATGTTAAATTGCATATTTCTTTTTTTACCAAACAAGCACTGGTAACTACAGTCAAACAATCACATGTAACAGTAAATTGTATGTTTTATTTGACAGTTTGGGAAATCTCTAATGTTCCCAAAATAGTGGGCAACATCCAAATAATGACGACAAGACATTGAAGAGGATCCTCCATAACACAGTGTTCGGTAAATGTCCTCTCTTTCGTGAGCCCAAGCACCGGATCCCTAGCAGATGCAGGACCAGCTCTTCGTCCTCAGCCAGAGAGAGGCCAGTGTCCAGGGGCTTGGCAGCTGCCTGTTGCCTTGGTCTCTTCCTGCTCCCCTCTGCCTCGTCTTCCTCACCAGAGTCATCGCTGCAGTCACTGAGGCTGCGCTTCCTCATCCCAGCAGTATGGCTTTAAACAAAGAGAGGAGAAAGGTTTCAACAATCAGTTTAGCTCACATCAATGGGAGTGCAGTTTATATTGAGGGTCGGTCTATGGAGATGGTCTTTGAAAAAAAGGTGTTATGAGACATACCGTGGTTCATGGGGATCTGTGTAAAACAGAGGTAGAGGATTGCAACCCTGGGAGGTATCTTGGTTAAAAATCTTCCAATGTTGCTAGCTATTTGATTGCATGAGGCTGCTCAAGATTCTTTGTAATTGAGAGGGATGGAAAGAGGCACCCGTCTCATATCCATCTGATAGGGGAGATAGCTGGCTCTCTTTATTCAAAGTTGTGAAATGGCCGGGATGATCAGACACCAGCAATGGCTTAATGGGATTAATTGAACAAATGAGCCGAAAAAAGTATAAAACTTGGGGAACACAACTTATCTTTGATTAAGTCAATTGGTGTGGATCAAGGGAGTGGGGAATGATTTATCATGTGATCAGGAAGCAGAGTGAAACACAGTTATTGCTGATAGAGCCGTCTCTCCTATTATCTGCACCTCTGATTGTTGACACTCCACAGCTCAGGGGCTGGGTGCTGAGCACTAGGAATACAAAATGGCTACCATGCATGCAGAACCCCATTGTGGGTCAATTCATTAGGGCACACTGTGGAAAACGGTTCACAATGGAAATATAAAACAAGCATTTTTTTGTTGGATGGTACCGCCTCGTTTCGCCTGTTTCTTCCAATGAATGTATAATGCGTTACTTTTAAAGTAACCTTGCCAACCACAAACATGCAGGCCAAAGTAAAAAGGAAGGGGAAAACAAGTGGTACATTTGTCTTGCTTTACTGTTTGTTAGTGCTGACAGGGTGGTTCTCTCTAACCTTAGCCCCTGGTAAAGACAACGTGAGCCCAAATTAAGAACTTAGTTGGTAGAAAATCTGTTTCACATAGTGAAAACACAATTTGGGGAATGGTCCCACCTGATCAGAGTAAATTGTTTGCAATTTTCATCTATACTGAACAAAAATATAAAACATTTCTACGACTTTGCTGAGTTACAGTTCATATAAGGAAATCAGTCAATTTAAATCAATTCATTAGGCCCTAATCTATGGATTTCACATGACTGGGCAGGGGCGCAGCCATGGGGTGGGCCTGGGAGGCCATATGCCCAGCCAATAAGAATGAGTTTTCCCCCACAAAAGGGCTTAAGAGACAGAAATACTCCTCTATCCCCCCCCACACCCCGACGATCCCGCTGGTGAAGAAGCCGGATGTGGATGCCCTATGCTGGTGTGGTTACACGTGGTGCGGTTGTGAGGACGGTTGGACACGGCTTACGAAAGAGATATTAACATACAATTCTCTGGAAACAGCTCTGGTGGACATTCTTGCAATCAGCATGCCATTTGCAAGCTCCCTCTGAACTTAAGAAATCTATGGCCTTAATGTCCCCAGCACAAGGTGCACCTGTGTAATTACCATAGTGTTTAATCAGCTTCTTGATATACCACACCTGTCAAGTGGATAGATCATCTTAGCAAAGGATAAAATGCTAGCTAACAAACTTTGAGAGAAATAAGCTTTTATTTCAGCTCATGAAACACGGGACCAGCACTTTACATGTTGTGTTTGTTCAGTATAAAATAGCTAAAAGAGCAGCAACAATAGACTTCAAAGATCAAACATCTGACTCATTCTTCTGGCAAGTTTTTAATTTACCCCTTAACTGACCCCTGTATCATGCTCTTATCGTAAGTGTTTTTCCTGTAGACTCAATTGAATTCCAAAGGCCAGCAGGTCTCATATAGTAGTGTGTTTAATACACTCCTGGGCGCCATCACACACCAGCCAAGCTGTGTCTTCTGAGAACAAGAACCTGACCAGGGGAAAATAACTTGCCCTATAGAGCTACATGTCTATGATGGAATAATTGGTAGTGTATCTTACATAAATACATCTTTACAGAAGTTCCAAAGGTAAGGAAAGCTCAGAATGTCCTGTACAAGCTGGCTGGTTGTAAATGTTGGTGTATACATGACTGCAGTCATATGCATTTCTGCATGGATTGTTTAGTTCAATTCAGGGGTTGGAACCAAAATTATTTACATATCATTTCGTTCAGAACTACAATTATTTTCATTCCATTCCACTGTTCTGACCTGTATAATAAAGTTCTGACCCGGATAAAACCAGAAAAAGTACCGGTTTATATTGTTCCTTTTTTAACTTGTTAAGTCAACAGTTTTTACAATTAGCTCATTTAGCTTATTAAATGATTCCACCAGTCAATGCAGATTGAGCAGCTTTCCATGGACCAGGCAAGCTATTTGTTATTAGTAGGTGTATAATTACTTTACTGAATTGCGTAATTATATGCTAGCTAGATAACTACACTGAACAAAAATATAAACGCAACATGAAACTATTTCAAAGATCTTACTGAGTTACAGTTCATATAAGGAAATCAGTCAATTGAAATAAATTCATTAGGCCCTAATCTATGGATTTTACATGATTGGGAAAACAGATATGCATCTGTTGGTCATAGATACCTTAAAAAACAAATAGGGGCATGGATCAGAAAACCAATGCAGCGAGACATCTCCTTTGCATTGAGTTGATCAGGCTGTTGATTGTGGCCTGTGGAAAGTTGTCCAGCTCTTCTTCAATGACTGTGCTTAGTTCCTGGATAATGTCGGGAACCGGAACACGCCATTGTACACGTCGATCCAGAGCATCCCAAATATGATCAATGGGTGATATGTCTAATGGGTATGCAGGCCATGGAAGACCTGGAACATTTTCAGCTTCCAGGAATTGTGTACAGATCCTTGCGACATGGGGGACGTTATCATGCTGGAACATGAGGTGATGGCGGCGAATGAATGGCACAATAATGGGCCTTAGGATCTCATCACGGTCTCTCTGTGCATTCAAATTGCCATCCATAAAATGTAATTGTGTTCATTGTTCATTAGCTAGTTAATTGTTTACAAACAAATGAGAGAATGTGCAAGAAAGCTAAACAGCTACCCAGCTAGCTAGTTCACTGCCTAGGCTAGCTAGCTGACTACTATGACAACTAGCAGAACCATGTCAACAAATGACTGCTGTCTGAACACACACAAATATGATTTGGTCACTTGTAACTTGCTGTTTGGACCGTCAGTACTCCAAAACAGATTTGTCTCGCAGTGTGAACAAGGCTTAAGTTTGTTGAATCATTTAAGGCTTTTCTCCAGTGGATGCACACATAACTGTATATGGTGGTATATAATGTATAGACTGGAATGGGGTTAACAACTGATAAGAGGGAATGTTTCATATGTTATGGCCCTCACGTCAGTCATGGCTTAAGTTGTGTTGCAAACGTAATTTATTCAGAATCGGTGGGACGATTCCCCAACATCTAATGTTCTTACTATCTGCACCAAACAGATTTTCACAAACTACGTTTTTAATTTGGGCTCAGGTTGTGTTCACCAGGGGCTAAGGTTAGAGAAAACCACCCTGTCAGCACTAACAAACAGCAAAGCAAGACAAATGTACCACTGGTTTTCCCCTTCATTTTTACTTTGGGTGAAATTACTCCTCTTTCTTGTTAGCAGAAAGACTGTCAAGAGAATTGGCTTGTCTATATGTTTGTTGTTGGCAAGGTTACTGTTAAAAGTAACTCGCCTCACCTTATATCCTCACAGCTTATCAGCTTATACTCCAGAGTTGTATGTTTTCTGTATTTATACTGTATGTTCCGTATGTTGATGATGTTTCTGTATTCTGTTTGTACATTGTCTATCGATGGCAGCAACTATTCACCAAGTCAAATTCTGGGTATGTGTATTGGTTGGTTTATTCGGATCCCCAGTAGCTTTTGCCAAAGCAGCAGCTATTCTTCGTGGGGTCCACACAAAAACAAGACTAGTAACAACACACAGATACACAGGCACACAAATCTAAAATACTACGGTGGCCTCCTGAATTATTCATCCGGTTCATTGCTGTTTATCAGCTATATCTTACACTCAAAATATCATATGAATCTAACCTTTGAGTTAAAACATTTAAGAAAGAAATGGTCATCAATAAATAATTATACTTGACAAAAATATAAACGCTACATGTAAAGTGTTGGGTTGCAATAATAGATCCCAGAAATGTTCCACAAGCATAAAAAGCTTATTTCTCTCCAATGTTGAGCACAAATTTGTTCACATCCCTGTTAATGAGCATTTCTCATTTGCCACGATCCATCCACCTGACAAGTGTGGCATATCAAGAAGCTGATTGAACAGCACGATAATTACACAGGTCCACCTTGTGCTGGGGTCAATAAAATGGCACAAAAATGAGCAGTTGACACAATACAATGCCACATACGTCCACATTTTTGAAAGAAAATCAGCCCCCTTTTTTTAAATGAGCGATCTACATGACATTTAGTGTGAAGTCACCCAGGTACATTTGGGCAAATCGTGAGGGAGACATTTGCATTCATACTACATTTTTTTCTGCAAGAATATCGTCAAATCTGTATACTTGGACTTTGATTGAGCTTTTCCAGTATTAGTAGCCATATTATAAGTTCAACATTTGCAAAACAACCAGTTTTCATAACTCTGAATATTCTTATAATTCTTGTCCAAAAGGAAAAGCCATGCTGTCGTACAAGGTTAGTAGCTGCATTTTCCGACAGATAAAAGCTTTCCGGATACTCCCATAAAGCCCAGCTCATTGGCTATCTAGCTAGCTTCGTTTGACCACAAGTGGTGCTTATTTGACAAAGTTAGAGTCGTTCAAGTGAAAACCGTCCGTGTCATCGGGGTGCCATGAAGGCGTCGCTCTCTGAACAAATATGGTGTCCTATAGGATATACTACACCCCTAATGATATAGTGAAGTCTCGTTACATTCTAGGATCTCTGAGGAATACATACTAATGTGATTTGACTGGTTGAAACAATGTTTAGGGTTAGATTTTCACAGATTCCATTCTTTGCTAGGACATGAAAAAGGATTTTATCTAACAAAACGACACTTCATGTTATCTCTGGGACCCTTTGGATGATAAATCAGAGCAAGATTTCAGAATGTAAGTACACATTTTACCTTCAGAGGTAAATTTATCAAGCCTAACGCGGTGATAAGTGTTTTGTTAGGAGCTCACCTCAAACAATTGCATGGCCTTTTTTGCAGTAATAGCTACTGTAAATTGTACAGTGCAGTTATATTAACATGAATTTAAGCTTTCAGCCGATATAAGACACTTGTACCGACATTTGTTGTTTCTCTAAAATCTGCGATGGTGACACAAGGCATTAACTGTCCCGTTGACGGGATGTCAATTCCTAAGAAGTTTTGAAGTCCTGTTTCACTAGGGTATAAATATGAGGTGACACTCCCTTTGTCCTTTACCATGTTGATGGATGACTGACAACACAAATGAAATAAGACAAAAGGTTGTTAGCCTTCACAAATCAGGTAATGGCTTTAAAAAGATAGCTATACACCTGAAAATACCCATCTCCACTATTAGTGCAATAAGACATGTAAAACAACTGAAGTAGTGATGAACCTGCCTGGAAGAGGACACAAGTGTATTTCGCCCCCACGCACAGTGAGAGGGATGGTTCAAGTGGAAAAATACATCGCCAGGAATCACAGTTGGAGAATTGCAATAGTTGGTTACATCTGGTCTCCAAAACTACAATAACACCACCTCCATGCCAAAAAGTTATTTGGAAGGGTTGCCTGAAGAAAGCCTCTGCTGTCACCAAACCACAAACGTAAGCGGCTGGAGTTTGCTAAATGTCTTTGAACTTTGATTGGAACCAGAGTTATCAGACTCCAAAACATCCACGCAGTATTGTTTTTCCTCGGGAATAGAGTTCAATACACATAGGTTGACAATAAATGTGGCTCAATTCACAGTCCCACAAAATAAGAGCTACAATGCTAATGTTCTCTGGGTGTCACTGAGTAGACTGATACCCCATGTCATTGATCCAAAATCCATAAGTAAGGCTGTACAGTGAAGTAAGTACACCCCCAATACAACTCTAAAGTATAATACATCCAGTGTGATTTCAAAAGATTTGTCAAATTAAGAAATTGTCTTTTGTTGATTTTATATAACATTCCAACCTCGTTTAGCATGATCTATTCAATTATGGAATAATTATACTATTTGTATTCATTTGCGTCACTGTCAATGACATACTTTTATTCTGAAGGCTAACCGCAAAGTTCACTATTGTTGCTAAACCTTATTGTGGCTAGCATCACATAGATGGTTCCGACCACCATTAAATCAAATAATGGTCTTATAAATTAAGGTTATTTTACATTATGACACCTAGCTATATAGTTAGGTAGCTAACTATAGCTACTGAAACATATGTCATTTTGCTATGTTTTTGGGAAAGAACATTGTTTGCATCCATGACCTAGCTAGCTTTTTTTATGACCAGCGCTGTAGGTGCTTGAGACAACTTTCCCAGCATCATAGCATACGTATTAGAGGTTGACCGATTAATCGGAATGGCCGATTAATTAGAGCTGATTTCAAGTTGTCATAACAATCGGAAATCTGTATTTTTGGGTGCCGATTTTGCTGATTCTTTAAAAAAAGTTGTATTTTATTTTTTATACCTTTATTTAACTAGGCAAGTCAGTTAAGAACACATTCTTATTTTCAATGACGGCCTAGGAATGGTGGGTTAACTGCCTTGTTCAGGGGCAGAACGACACATTTTCACCTTGTCAGCTCGGGGGATTCAATCTTGCAACCTTATAGTTAACTAGTCCAACGCTCTAGTATATATTTTTAAACCTGCATATTTAGCTAAAAGAAATCCAGGTTAGCAGGCAATATTAACCAGGTGAAATTGTCACTTCTCTTACGTTCATTGCACACAGAGTCAGGGTATATACAACAGTTTGGGTAGCCTGGCTCATTGCGAACTAATTTGCCAGAATTGTACGTAATTATGACATAACATTGAAGGTTGTGCAATGTAACAAGAATATTTAGACTTAGGGATGCCAACCGTTAGATAAAATACCGAACGGTTCCATATTTCACTGAAATAATAAACGTTTTGTTTTTGAAATGATAGTTTCCGGATTCGATCATATTAATGACCAAAGGCTCGTATTTCTGTGTGTTATGTTATAATTAAGTCTATTATTTGATAGAGCAGTCTGACTGAGCGGTGGTAGGCAGCAGCAGGCAGGTAAGCATTCATAAGCATTCATTCAAACAGCACTTTCGTGCGTTTTGCCAGCAGCTCTTCGCAAGCACAGCGCTGTTTATGACTTCAAGCCTATCAGCCTAATGGCTGGTGTAACCGATGTGAAATGGCTGGCTGGTGTAACCGATGTGAAATGGCTGTCTGGTGTAACCGATGTGAAATGGCTGGCTGGTGTAACCGATGTGAAATGGCTGGCTGGTGTAACCGATGTGAAATGGCTGGCTGGTGTAACCGATGTGAAATGGCTGGCTGGTGTAACCGATGTGAAATGGCTGGCTAGTTAGCGGGGTGCTCGCTAATAGCGTTTCACACGTCACTCGCTCTGAGACTGTGTTAAGAAGCAGTAAGGCTTGGTTGGTTGTGTATCGGAGGACGCATGACTTTCAACCTCCGTCTATCCCGAGCCCGTAACGGGTGTTGTAGCGATGAGACAAGATAGTAGCTACTAAACAATTGGATACCACGAAATTGGGGGGAAAACGGGGTCATTTTTTTTTTTTATCAATAAATAAAAATAAATAAAAAATACTATATTAACTACAACCTAAAACCTCTTACCTTGGAATATTGAAGTCTCATGTTAAAAGGAACTACCAACTTTAATATGTTCTCATGTTCTGAGCAAGGAACTCAAACTTAGCTTTTTTTACATGGCACATACATGGCACATACATGGCACACACTTACTTTTCCAACACTTTGTTTTTGTATTATTTAAACCAAATTGAACATGTTTCATTACGGTGGTCCTTCTGTAGCTCAGTTGGTAGAGCATGGCGCTTGTAACGCCAGGGTAGTGGGTTCGATCCCCGGGACCACCCATACGTAGAATGTATGCACACATGACTGTAAGTCGCTTTGGATAAAAGCGTCTGCTAAATGGCATATATTATTATATTATTATATATTATTTATTTGAGGCTAAATGGATTTATATTGATGTATTATATTAAGTTATATTATTTTATATATATATATATATTATATATATTATATTAAGTAAAAATAAATGTTAATTCAGTATTGTTGTAATTGTCATTACAAATAAATACATAAAAAAAATAATAATAAAAAATTAAAAAATTGTCTGATTAATCGTTATTGGCTTTTTTGGGTCCTCCAATAATCGGTATTGGTATCGGCGGTGAAAAATCATAATCGGTCGACCTCTAATATGTATCGATGAATCATTGTGACATATGAAATACGAGTGATAGTGTAATCAATGTGTAATAACTACCTAACAAATTAAGTAACGCGTTAAATTATATTATGTGACGTTCAGTCATATTCACTTTGGATAAAAGCGTCTGCTAAATGGCATATATATATATATATATATATATATATATATATATATATTCAGGTCCTGATTGGTCAACAAGCTTATTTGACACGTCGGTGTTAATTGACGTGTATCTTTTTTGACACGCAAAGACCCAAACCACGTTCCATAGAAATCCTGGTTGAGAAAGAAATGACTGAACAAATGAACAACAAAACAGCACTGCAAGTAAGTGATGATTTTTTACTGGTAATGGAGACATACGTAAATGCCAACAAAACACATTTTTGGTCAGCGTGGTGTGTGTAACCTTTACTTAACTAGGCAAGTCAGTTAAGAACAAATTCTTATTTACAATGATTGCCTACCCTGGCCAAACCCGGACGACACTGGGCCAATTGTGCACCGCCCTATGGGACTCCCAATCACAGTCGGATGTGTTACAGCCTGGATTCGAATCAGGAACTGTAGTGACGCCTCTTGCACTGAGATGCAGTGCCTTAATTTTAACACACACACATGGACGCAGTGGTCTAACTTTAACTGCACAAGAATGCTTATAAGGCCACTTAAATTGTAAATATCGGTTATCGGTATACATTCTTTTGGCAAGGAAAACATCGGATATCGGTATTGGCCAAAAATGTAATATTGGTGCAACACTAGCTGGAATCATGGAAATAGGATGATTATTCTAATTAAATAGTTAGAATACAGTGTTGTTTGACATGACAACGAATGAAAATACCAGGAGTTCTTGTGACAGGGTAGGAACCAAAGTGTTCTTTTTTCCCTTCTTTCTTTAGGAACCACAGTGTTAATAAGTGTTTCCTAGGGGACCCTACAATCTTTGGCTTGAAAGTTCTCTTAACTACTTCATGTAGGTAACCTATTCATGCTTTGCATATTCCTGTTTGATCTATTAAATACTGTTGCACAAACAACATGCTGATTTAGGTCTACACCATCAATGGTTTTATCAGGCTGTAGAGCTAATTACGTTAGCTCTGACATGTATAGCTAACTAACTAGCTATTATCATTAGCAGCTAACAAGATTTAGGCTCAACTTGCTAAGAAAAGACAAAACTAGCTGTTTGCAGATGTGTTTCTTACAAACTAAGAGTAATTATAGAATGCTAGTGGATTTAATAAGAAACAAAGTGAAAACAACACCAACATTGTTGCATGTGCGGCATTGACCATGCAGACTGAACGCAAGTGTCTCCTGGTCAAGGAACAACAAAGGCGCTCCTTGAGTGACGGGGACGGCTAGGTCTGTGTGGAAAGCAGCATGGAGAGAGGAGAGATGACTCAAGTAGCGAAGTAAACTATAAAAATGGACATTACACATGGCGTATCACATGTAACAAACTAAACATTCAAATACCGTTATGGAAGGTAAAGTAAAAGCCCAAACCGGTCCGTGTATCAATACCGGTATATCGCAAAATACAGTATACCGCCTAGCCCTAGTTTCGGTATGGAGGAATGATCTCAAATCACGTCCTTTGTGTCCTCCAAACTCATCAAACATTATAGCAGATGACTCAGATCTGTTATCTTGGCAAAAGGAGGGCTCACAAAATACTAAATGCTGTGGTGCCAATAATTGTGACATGTATGTTTTTGAATAAAATAATGATTTATTGATGACGAAAGTTTTTCTTTTAACAATTTTAACTCAATTAAAAGGTTGGATTCATATGATATTTTGCGTAAAATCAAGTTAAATGAATAACAACCTCACAGCCTTCTTTGTTCATACAGTATTTACCTAGGTTGTCAATAAATCAGGAGGGCACTGTACAAAACATAAGTCTAAAGAATAATGTGTGTGTAGATTGTGTGTGTTAGTGTGCCTGTGTGTGTGTTTTTGTCATTTCACTGTCCCCACCTTCCATGAGATGTTGTTCAATCAGTTTTTTAAAGGTAATTTAGCTGTTTGCTTGAGTAAATGGAGATGGAAGGGAGTTCCATGTGATCATGACTCTGTATAAAACTGTGCCTTGCTGTGAATTCGTTTTGGACTTGGGGACTGTGAAGAGACCCCTGGTGCATGTCTTGTGGGGTATGTATGGGTGTCTGAGCTGAATGTTACTTGATTATGCAAACAATCTGTAATTTTCTTCAGTAATATTTTTCATAAAAACTACTGTAGGAGAGAAGCAGTTACTCTCATCAACCCTCAACCAGGAGAAACTGGCATGCATGTTGTTGATGTTAGTTCTGTATGTGCTGTTAAGAGCTAGATGTGCTGCTCTGTTTTGAGCTAGCTGCAGCTTTGATAGGTCTTTCTTTTCTGCACTTTACCATATTACCAGACTGTAATCAAGACCGGACAAGACCAGAGTCTGAAACTAGTACAGTTGATTTTTATACTTGGCGTATAACGTGATTCTAATTTTGGTGGTGGTGATACATAGTTAACACAGTGTCAGAAACGAGGGTAATATGGTCTGCTAAAGGCTGAGCATCAATCAATTGCACCCCTATGGTTAGTGAGTAGCATGCTAATGATCGTCCAAATCCAGGTACAGCCAATTGGCCTTAGAGCTGTCCTGGGGACATTCATCCATCGAAATACTTGACGGTGCTGCTACTCATGTCACCGGCTGTTGCCCTGGAGATCACGATCAAATGACTCAGTGATTACGTCAGCCAGGGAGACTGTCAATTACACTGTCATTCATCATCACCACAGGATGTGATCAGTGGAGTGAGTCAGAATAGGCCAATACAGGCATGGATGGACTGAGCAGGGATATGGAATGGATACAGTACATCCTTAGTGCGCTGTAACAATGGTCAGGCCATAAACCAGCAGCACAGGGGGGGTACTCTGCACAGGGGGGAAATATGCCAGGGGAAGGCACTAGGAGGTGGTGTTAATATACACTGGAGGAAAGAGTCGGAGGGAGGGGGAGAGAGAGGAGGGGGGGTGTCAATGTGAGGGTGATAAATAAGTGGTGGTGTTCTGAGAACCCCCTCCTTGGTATAAACCAGCATCCCGGTGAGAGAGGCAGGCAGGCTAGTGGTAGATCTCCGTGGTAACGGGCAAGCGTAGTCATGCAGTGAACGCCAGGGGAGCATAAATCTGTTCTCGCCCCCAGCCCTATGGACTAGTGGGCTTTACGGAGGAGGAGGAGATGGGAAGAACATCACCTGCTCCTCCACACACAGGGGAGAGAGGCAGAGAGAGAAAGAAGTGTATGTGAGGAAGCGAACGGAAAAGGGACGGAGAAAGGTAAGTAGAATCAAGTCAGAGAGCGAGAGCACAAAGACAATACACCGGAATAGACACCTAAGACACTGAGAAAAGAGAGGAAGACGTGGAGCATAAAACCAGAAGCGTACTGCCTGCCTCTCTGCCTTTAAATCCTTGGTGCATTGCCCTGTAGCGAGAGGCTGCGTTGCCCTTCACCCTCGGCTGCCACTTTTAATCTGTCTCTAATTACACACTTTATAGCCTAGCTGCCGCACGCCCAGCAATCAATGCCTCGGCCAGCGGGCTACAAGGGAGTCCTTGTAGCCCGCTACAAAGTCCTCCCTCCTGGAAAGGGTATAGTTCTGCTCCAGAGTCAATTACACCGCAAATCCCAATAACCCTAGGCAGACGAGCAGAGATACAACATTGCAAATCTAATGAATCTCGGAATGTTCGAAGGAAACAACCCTCGCTACAACAGACTGCTGGTCCAATAATGCTGAGCAGCTCATTGTTTTCCAATATGGATTTCTTGAGAAATGTCAGACCATTGCTGGATCACAAGCCCATGACTTCTTGATTCTGTCTGGTAGTTTTTAAAGGATTGGACATGTAACAGTGATAGCCAAACATCTAGGCTTGGTCGAATTGATGCCTGTTCTTTCAGATCTACTAGTCACAATATCCTTATGGGTAGGGCTGCATTGTCAAGTGATTTTAAATGCTCCAGCTGGAGCTTTTAGTCTATCATACATTCAGCCTAAAAACTAGCTGGTACAGTAGCCTGTAGTTTTTACCTGCTCTGGTCATCATCTTCCTCCGAGTCAGAGCATAGTTTGTCCGGGTCGGGAAGCGCGCTGGGGTCAAACTCCTCTCCATCGGCACAGTCCAGGTACGCTAAGCACCTCCTCTTCAGACTTCTGCTCCTGGGACAAAATACAGTTACTTCAAATACCTCAGGTGTTGGATTCAATAAGAAAAATCAACCAATTTTGCTAAGACTATATGAAACCCGATGAATGTCGTGCCAGATGTCTTAAAAAAGCTCTTACTGAGAGAATCATTTACACATCAAAAAGGTACTGATGTAAATGGTGAGTGGGAAAATCACAAGTCACGTGCGATGTCAACAGCTTCACTTGGCATTGGCAATGCAATCAATGAATAGATGCATTAACATGGCAAGGAGGAGAAACAAATTCCCCATACAGGGTAATGTATGGGTACCGATGTCAGTGTACCCAATTACTGGAAGCTATCTTTCACAAGGTGAAAGCTTGCCAAACCACACTAAAATCACACCCCTATATGAACTCAGCAATAATATTAAGTCTGAAGCTGGCAGGTAGCAATACTGCAGGGCGGACAGAAATAATAGCCAGAGGGATATAAAACAGTAGAAGATAAGAAAATACTCCAACTGCCTGGTGCAGAAGTAGGTTAAAAGAAGATGGAGAAAGATAAACGCAGCTCGATATTGGGGTTTACAGAGACCGGCAGAAAGGTAACCCTAGTAATGTGAGCATTGTAAAGACCGAATCGGGGGCACAAAACAACTCTGGTCTTTTGTGTGTCACTAATAACCTGTGGATCTCCCTCACACAATGTAACCTATATGCATAAATGGAGGACAATAAAAGCTACAAATAAAACAAGTGGAAGTTCTAGGGACTTTTACTGTGTGCTCTTTAATGCAAGCAGGGAATGAGAGGGGAGGTACAGAGAGAGAAATAATTGATCTACTTAAAATGGATGAAACTGCCCAGTGGAACGCACTTGTTAATGAGCTTGGGTTCTCAGACACACAGAGCCCCCATCTTATGAAAGAATCTGGGACAAACACGGCTGTGGTAGATTTCTCTATGGACAATTATAATGAGAGGGTGCTGTTTGTTCCACATATCTGAGTCCATGTCTCTAATCTCAGTGTTCAACGAGCCTTATTCGCCCCACACGGACAAGTCAGACTTAATGGCTTCCAGAAAACCATGGACTTTCTCAGACCGTCTGTGAGAATGAGACCGACCCACAGAATGTTTGAAAAGGAAAAAGGTCAAAAGGTATCATGACTGTTAATTCAAATCGGGTAAACGGTGTCACTTCAGAGGCTACCGCAGAAAACAGAGGGTCATGAGCAGAGGGTCATGCTGGAGTGCATTGCTGTAGCTTTCATAGCTTTCCAAACAGAACCCGCAGTATGGATTTTCCTACGTTCTGGTGGTTATACACAATGTACAAAACATTAAGGACACCTGTTCTTTCCATGACAGACTGACCAGGTGAAAGATATGATCCATTTTGATATTACTTGTTAAATCCACTTCAAAATCAGTGTAGATGAAGGGGAGGAGAGGTTAAAGAAATATTTTTAAGCCTCAAGACAATTTAGACAAGGATATGTGCCAGAGTGTGAATGGGCAAGACATAATATTTAAGTCCCTTTGAACAGGGTATGGTAGTAGGTGCCAAGCACATCGGTTTGTGTCAAGAACAGCAATGCTGCTGGGTCAACATGAGGCTGGTAAAAACTCAATATTAGGAAGGTATGCACAGCTAAGTAAAAATAGTTAATTGTACTTAGCAGATTTAATCAAGTGATATTCACATGAAGTAGAATGAAAGGCGGAGTTCTAAGCTTAGTGGATGACATTGAAGCAATAGCCATGCCACATATGTAGGCGTAGACAGACACATTATGCCATAGTATTTCACTCTTCTTACAGTACTTTAGATTCTATATACTAAAGCTGGGCGATATGGACCAAAATCCATATTGCGATAACGTGCCTGAATTAATGCGATAACGATAAATAGAAGTTTATTAAATTGTGTTTTTATTTTGATCCTTTAAACTTCTACTACTAGTTTGATGGTTGTAGCCATCAATTGTCTCATTAACAGTCACCCATATTAGCAAACTTATTTCATTTAAAAACGTCACATTTCTCTAGTATAGGCTACTTATCGTAATGAATGATATCAAACTGCCTATGATAACTGATTGGTGTCGATCATTTTCATTTTAGCTTCCTTGCTCTACTATCTACTCCTATATCCTATCGACTCCTATACCCATTTTCTAGACGACAAAATGGGGGAGGTAATGGAAGAGGCGGGAACTTTATTGTAGTAATTCTTGAATCTAGGCAGGAAATCTAATCTTTGCTTTATCTAATATTAGAATAGGTTAGAATTAGCTGCCGGTTCCCACTGCAAGTCTTGCTGTGCAGGGAGACAGATTCAATGTCTGTATGTGCTGTAAACCAATCCTGTCTGGAAACATGGCTTTGTGCGATTCATTTGAAATTCTGCTGACAGAGACTTGCGGTAAGAACAGTCCTGTCCATGTGAACAGAATAAAAACAAGAGTTGGCCCTGCCTCATGCTGACGACAGGGAGACTGAAAGAAATCCAACCCCTGACAGAGAGCAGGGAGAACTCAATGAGACTCACACAGTACCACTGTGTCCCAACACTAGTTCTTGAAATCAGGTGAGTACTGTATTTTTTTCCTAACCTGATCATAATATACAGATTAACAGCAAACATGCATCGTTTCATTCACTTTGCTCAATAAGTAATTACAAAAAAAATCAAAGCTGACAGTATCATAAACTAAATCTACTGATGAACTGGCAGCATAACGCCACACCACCAAGCAGGCCGGTGCTGGTTTCATATCATTATCTTCAGTATAGTCTCAGATGTTCAATACAGCCACAGTGCAATCTCAGCCCCCGCTAGAGAGACTTCTGGACTCATCATAACAAGAATGCCTTATTTAGCTGAGCGAGGAGCCAGTGTTTCCTTAGAAACTGAAAACCATTTTAGGCATATTACAGATACTGTGTGGAAAATAACGGACAACATGTTCAATGAAATATTCAGAGCACCTTTAGTTGGAAATGTGTTAACATTTGACAGTGTATGGCATGCCATGCATATGGATGGAAACAGGATATATAATATTATAGAGTGCATTTGGAAAGTTTTTCAGACCTCTTGATGTTGTCCACATTTTGTTACGCTACAGCCTTATTCTAAAGTTGATTAAATTGTTTCCCCCCCCTCATTAATCTACACACAATACCCCATAATGACAAAGCAAAAACAGTTTAATAAATTTGAAAAAATGTCTAAACAATGAAATATCACATTTCCATAAGTATTCAGACCATTCACTCAGTACTTTGTTGAAGCACCTTTGGCAGCGACTACAGCCTCGAGTCGTCTTCGGTAGGACGCTACAAACATGGCACACCTGTATTTGGGGAGTTTCTCACATTCTACAGATCCTTTCAAGCTCTGTCAGGTTGGATGGGGAGCATTGCTGCACAGCTACTTTCAGGTCTCTCCAGAGATGCTCGATCGGGTTCAAGACCGGGCTTTGGTTGGTCCACTCAAGGACTTTTAGAGACTTGTCCTGAAGCCACTCCTGCATTGTCTTGGCTGTGTGCTTAGGGTCATTGTCCTGTTGGAAGGTGAACCTTCGTTCCAGTCTGAGGTCCTGAACGCTCTGGAGCAGGTTTTCATCAAGGATCTCTCTTTGTACTTGCTCCATTCATCTTTCTCTCGATCCTGACTAGTCTCCCAGTCCCTGCAAAATACCACCATGCTTCACCGTAAGGATGTTGCCAGGTTTCCTCCAGACGTGACACTTGGCATTCAGGCCAAAGAGATCAATCTTGGTTTCATCAGAACAGAGAATCTTGTTTCTCATGGTCTGAGAGTCCTTTATGTGCCATTTGCTAAACTCCAAGCGGACTGTCATGTGCCTTTTACTGAGGAGTGGCTTCCGTCTGGCTACTCTACCATAAAGGCCTGATTGGTGGAGTGCTGCAGAGATGGGAGAACCTTCCAGAAGGACAACCATCTCCACAGAGGAATTGGAGCTCTGTCAGTGTGAACATTGGGTTCTTGGTCACCTCCCTGACCAAGGCCCTTTTCCCCCGATTGCTCAGTTTGGCCGGGCGGAAAGCTCTAGGAAGAGTCTCGGTGGTTCCAAACGTCTTCCATTTAAGAATGATGGAGGCAACCGTGTTCTTGGGGACCTTTAATGCTGCAGACATTTTTTTGGAAACCTTCCCCAGATCTGTGCCATGACACAATCCTGTCACAGAGCTCTCTGACAATTCCTTCGACCTCATGGCTTGGTATTCGCTCTGACATGCACCTTATATAGACAGGTGTGTGCCTTTCTAAATCATGTCCAATAAATATAATTTAACGCAGGTGGACTCCAATCCAGGATGATCAATGGAAACAGGATGCACCTGAACTCAATTTTGAGTCTCAAAGCAAAGGGCCTGAATACTTACAGTTGAAGTCGGAAGTTTACATACAATTAGGTTAGTTTTCAACCACTTAAAAAATGTATTGTTAACAAACTATAGTTTTGACAAGTCAGTTAGGACATCTGCTTTGTGCATGACACAAGTAATTTTTTGTTGTTGTTTACAGCCAGAGTATTTCACTTATAATTCACTGGATCACGAATCCAGTCGGCCAGTTAGCATACATTATGTTGACTGTGCCTTTAAACAGCTTGGACAATTCCAGAAAATTATCTCATGGCTTTAGAAGCTTCTGATATGCTAATTGACATAATTTGAGTCAATTGGAGGTGTACCTGTGGATGTATTTCAATGCCTACCTTCAAACTCAGTGCCTCTTTACTTGACAACATGGGAAAATCAAAAGAAATCAGCCAAGACCTCAAAAAAATAATTGTAGACCTCCACAAGTCTGGTTCATCCATGGGAGCAATTTCCAAATGCCTGAAGGTACAACGTTCATCTGAACAAACAATAGTACGCAAATATAAACACCATGGGACCACGCAGCCGTCATACCGCTCAGGAAGGAGACGCGTTCTGTCTCCTAGAGATGAATGTACTTTGGTGCGAAAGTGCAAATCAATAGCAGAACAACAGCAAATGACCTTGTGAAGATGCTGGAGGAAACAGGTACAAAAGTATCTATATCCACAGTAAAACGAGTCCTATATCGACATAACCTGAAAGGCCGCTCAGCAAGGAAGAAGCCACTGTTCCGAACCTGCCATAAAAAAAGCCAGACTACGGTTTGCAACTGCACATGGGGACAAAGATCGTACTTTTGGAGAAATGTCCTCTGGTCTGATGAAACAAAAATAGAACTGGCCATAATGACCATTGTTATGTTTGGAGGAAAAGGGGGAGACTTGCAAGCCAAAGAACACCATCCCAACGGTGAGGCACGGGGGTGGCAGCATCATGTTGTGGGGGTGCTTTGCTGCAGGAGGGGATGGTGTACTTCACAAAATAGATGGCATCATGAGGAAGGGAAATTATGTGGATATATTGAAGCAACATCTCAAGATGTCAGTCAGGAAGTTGAAGCTTGGTCGCAAAAAGTGTGCGCGAGCAAGAAGGCCTACAAACCTGACTCAGTTACACCAGCTCTGTCAGGAGGAATGGGCCAAAATTCACCCAACTTATTGTGGAAAGCTTGTGGAAGGCTACCCGAAACATTTGACCCAAGTTAAACAATTTTAAAGGCAAGGCTACCAAATACTAATTGAGTGTATGTAAACGTCTGACCCAATGCGAATGAGATGAAAGAAATAAAAGCTGAAATAAATCATTCTCTCTACTATTATTCTGACATTTCAAATGTTAAAATAAAGTGGTGATCCTAACTGACCTATGACAGGGAATTTTTACAAGGATAATAATACATTCGCAAACATTTCTAAAAACCTGTTTTCGCTTTGTGGTATTGCGTATAGATTGATGAGATTTAAAAAAATATTTAATCTCTATTAGATTAAGGCTGTAAAGTAACACAATTTGGAAAATGTGAAGGGGTCTGAATATTCTCCAAATGCACTGTCCCTCAGATCCTTTCAGGGCTCCACTATGTTAACTCCGTTCCGACTGACATTTTGCGCTTAGCTATCGGTATGAGATGGCTTGGATTGAGCGGTAGCCCCGGTTCTCAAGGACAAAGGAGTATATGACACCACTTAAATATGGGATGTCCCTCCTACCATTTCATTGGCATTTCATTGTTTGAACGAGAGTCCATTAGAAAACATGCACATTTTTTTACAACACTAAACCCACAAATACATATTTTACAGTTATACGGTGAAATCATAGTCATTTTATAATTTGATTATACAATATTTAGAAACCAGTCATTTCAAGCCTTATGCAGTTTTGTTGAATAGGAAATACATAATATTACTAGCTATTGTTTATGAACCTCATGATAAATAATTACTTCAGGAAACTATGTAGATTACATTTAGCTGGTTAAGGTCAAAGTAAAAAGCTGACATTCAACATCATGCAATGTTTATTTCCCAAGTGTTTGTGTGAAAGTGTGTGCACTCAGCCTTCTTGTACAAGCCTTTACTGTGTCTGCTGCTTTAACACACACACATCTTCAGAGGCACCCCCTGGGATGTCACGATCGTTGAAAATGTCTGACAGTGTACGCACGCACGCGCAGAACCCATGCCTGGTGCCAGTTTAGAATGGCTCCAGCAAGAGCTATTGACTATAAATATTTAAATACATGCTGCAATCACTTCACATTAAGGAGACCATCAAATGTATGTGACGCTTTAAAATGCAGTTGAACTGGGCATACATTAAAGGCAAGCTAACCTACAGTGAGTTCATCATCCAGGGATTCTAATTTCAGCGTATCCATTTTTCATAGTATAGTCCGTTACGGCTACACTGCTGGAGAACGTTATGTCAACTTAGGTAGCATAAACGTAACCACATGTAACACATGGATTTGCATTAGAATACACATGAAAAGTCCCAATGCAAAGTTCCCTTACTTTTCGGGGGGGGGGGGGTGATGTAATGTAATATGTAGAACCCGGCTAGCCAGCCTGTTCCTTGGACATGAAAACTCCAACAGCAATAATGTTTAATTAAAACAAATCACTTGCATCCATGTCTATTGGTTTCAATTTAATTTCCAGCCAATTTAAAAGCAAATACTTACGAATGTATTGTTTAAAAATCAACTTGCAAGGTTGCTAGTCAACTAGCCTGCAAACGTTAGCCCTACTAGCCTGCTAACTCTAGCCCTACCAGTCTGCTAACGTTAGCCCTACTAGCCTGTTAACTCTAGCCCTACTAGCCTGTTAACTCTAGCCCTACCAGTCTGCTAACGTCACGTTAGCACTACGAGTCAGCCAGTTGCTATCAACACCTACAGTAGCTTACAACTACATTAAAGTTAATCAAAGTTTTGGAAACACATAACACCTTCTAAACAGTTATCAAAGAATGTTAGCTTTTTGCAGTTATCTTTGCTAGGAAGCTATCCCTAGTTTTGCTTAGCTCTGTAATTTATTTTTCAATACCCAGCATATTCAACATGTATTGTATGGTAGTGGTTGTATGTAGATTACACCTACTGTAGTTGTAAAAAAAAAGCCTGTCCAGTTTTCTAATTGTTGTTTACAGGATTCACTTCTGTACTCCATCACTAGGTGGCGACATTGACCACGGCACACCCTGAGTACCAACCTTTATGGTTTACCACAATGTCTCTCATTAGCACCACCAGCTGAAGAGAGTTCTCCCTAATTGTCTTCACCATGCCCTATATCACTGTAGCTCAGTTGGTAGAGCATGGCGCTTGTAACGCCAGGGTAGTGGGTTCGATTCCCGGGACCACCCATACGTAGAATGTATGCACACATGACTGTAAGTCGCTTTGGATAAAAGCGTCTGCTAAATGGCATATATTATTATATTATCAACTTGTATATTCCTTGTGTGATTATTCTGAAGGCCATCGAAGGCCGAAGCGTCAATCTTTTAAACTCGTTTAATAAAACTATGCATTTTTAATAGTGAGTGAGCATTGAGCCTCTTCCTGTCCAATGATGTCTACACATTTTTAGTATCCACCTCTACTCACGTTGGTTGAGCACCTTCTACTTCTTTTCAGCAAGCTAGTCAACCAGCTAACGTTAGCCAACTAGTTATTAGCCTAGCCAACCACCACGGTTATGATCACTAAACTAGAGCCCAACTACTGGAACCCAGCTAGAACACAAATAACAAAACTAGGACTGTCCCCGACCCCAGAAAATATTGGTTGACCGAAAGTTGTCTGTTCTTTCAACCAATCGATTGCCCAAATTATTATAATTTCTTTTACATGCATTTTTCCATATGTATACACACACACACTAGGTGTTTTAGTAAAATCAACTATATGCATTGAGCTTATCTGATGCGTTAAGCTTATGTTTGATGCCTCAAGAGGGCGCCAGAGATCTAGATAACCGGAAGAAAAAAAACCTGACCCAACTATTCTCCTCCCGCTCCTGCTGGTTTTCGCAGATTCTGCGAAAAGGCTACAGGAGGAGTTGGCAACCTTTCTCAGGTGGAATGCCAATTTATCTTAACATTTCTACTGATCTGCGTGCCAGTAATGGTTTTTATATGCACATTTTCCTAAAACAATTTAATTTAATTTAGAATATATCTCAAAATCATTGTCACGTGGTTAATCAAAATTCTTTCCAAATCTAAATGGAAATGATAAAGCTAAAAAGTAACTTGAGCTGAGTACCGGCACCTCAAATTTGCTACTGCTTGAGCTCCTGTTCCTCTTATAGAATATTAGCTCAAAA
The DNA here is from genome assembly GCF_021184085.1 of Oncorhynchus gorbuscha. Lineage (NCBI taxonomy): Eukaryota > Metazoa > Chordata > Actinopteri > Salmoniformes > Salmonidae > Oncorhynchus > Oncorhynchus gorbuscha. The sequence continues at coordinate 84,915,075 of NC_060174.1, forward strand.
GTATTGTGGTGCTCCTGCACCTAAATATTACCAGTACCAGCACCCAAAATTAGTACCGGAACCTATTTTAGTCCAAGTCAAGCACTGATAAGAATCCTATTTATGACGTTTCCACTGGATCAGAGCCTGACATTTTTTCTTTTCAGGCTGAATGGTTATCCAAAGGGAGAGAGCTGGAAAGATTTTCAAATAAATTGAGGAACTATTATAATTCTCAATGGATGTAAAAACAGACTTTGTTTGCGGTGAATAAAACATTACTTTGAGAAGCTCCACAAGTCATTAGTGTTGGTGTGTTAAACCAATCAGAACTACTATCAGATCCCCAAATGGGAACATTAATATGCCTACATTTGTGCGCAGGCCAGGCAGCTTATAGACGAACTTCTATGCATGTGAGTCCTTACTCAACATTGACAGGAGCGCTCCAAACAAAAGACAATGACTAAATTGACAGAAATCGTAAATGGAATTAAATAAACCAAAACTTGTTTCTCACAAGTGTAGCATAGGTTGTGCACTCTGCAAACTTGTCCACTCCAACAATTAGAACAGGAAGACAGGAATATGAATATTGAATTCATTAAAATAAATTACCATAACCAAAGTAAAAAAACATTTCAGATTAGAAGTTATAGGAATTAGTGATAAATGTACTACTGGTGATATATGTAATGTGGAATTGATATACACTTAACAATCAAACAATTCACACAATTAATTTATGAAACAATGAATGTACACAAATTGGCAGGAGAGCGTGCATTCTGGAGAGAGCATTGCATTGTGCATCTAGGCGCATGGTCAATCTGACATCTGCATTGGCCATGCAGCATTTAAGGTGATATGGCCTTAGCAGATGTCAGGGCATTCATACTTCTTGTGCTTTGCAGAGCAGTGCAGAGTTGTTGTCAAGGAAGTGAGTTTGTGTTTAAACACAAACGTCAAACAATCAAGTCAATGAGGAGCTATACAGAGCACTCAGCATGGTTACAAAATCTGGAGCCGTGGACCACATTTTCAAATCAAGCATAAATTGTCTTTTAGTTCAGGCCTCCGCAATGGATTAGTTCACTGAGATGGGCACAAATATACACAGGTGAAGTCGGAAGTTTACATACACCTTCGCCAAATACATTTAAACTCAGATTGTCACAATTTCTGACATTTAATCCTAGTAAATAATTCCATGTTTTAGGTCAGTGAGATCACCACTTTATTTTAAGAATGTGAAATGTCAGAATAATAGTAGAGAGAATTATTTTTTTCAGCTTTTATTTCTTTCATCACATTCCCAGTGGGTCAGAAGTTTACATACACCCAATTAGTATTTGGTAGCATTGCCATTAAATTGTTTAACCTGGGTCAAATGTTTCAGGTACCCTTCCACAAGCTTCCCACAATAAGTTGGGTGAATTTTGGCCCATTTCTCCTACCAGACTTGGTGCAACTTAGTCAGGTTTGTAGGCCTCCTTTCTCGTACACGCTTTTTCAGTTCTTCCCACAAATTTTCTATAGGATTGAGGTCAGGGCTTTGTGATGGCCACTCCAATACCTTGACTTTCTTGTCCTTGGCTATTTTGCCACAACTTCGTAAGTATGCTTGGGGTCATTGTCCATTTGGAAGACCCATTTGCGAGCAAGCTTTAACTTCCCGACTGATGTCTTGAGATGTTGCTTCAATATATAGACACAATATATAGACATAATTTTCTTACTTCTTACTTCATGATGCCATCTATTTTATGAAGTGTACCAGTCCCTCCTGCAGTAAAGCACCCCCACAACATGACGCTGCCACCCCCGTGCTTCACGGTTTGTGGTAATCAGCTATCCTTTAGCTCGAAAATACTGGAACTATTTGTCTCTCCATGTCCCCGGATTTCAACCGCAAGCTCTGGACATTTATACCTGGATCTCGCAGCTAGCTAGCTGCTATCCGTGTGACTATCGGCTTACGTCGATTCCGGAGCAAACATCATTTATTCCGGAGCTAGCCAGCTGAAGAGTTCCATCAGTCACTCCTGGGCTACAATCACCTATCTGGACTCGTTTGACTATTATTATTACTATTTTTTCCCCCTTTTTCTCCCCAATTTTGTGGTATCCAATTGTTTTTTTAGTAGCTGCTATCTTGTCTCATCACTACAACTCCTGTACGGGCTCGGGAGAGACGAAGGTTGAAAGTCATGCGTCCTCCAATACACAACCCAACCAAGCCGCACTGCTTCTTAACACAGCGAGCATCCAACCCAGAAGCCAGCCGCACCAATGTGTCGGAGTTATCTGCCCGAGGTAGTTATCCAGCTGGCTCCTCCGTCGCGACGTTACCTGAACGCCCATCTGCGGCCCGCTAATCGTTAGCTGTCTTATCGGCTGCTATCTGAATAGACCTATCGGACAATGTTTTTTCTTATTTTTTCTTGGGCCTCTATAACTATAGAAAAAAATGTTTTTGTGAATTGGATTGATCCCCTCTACCACACGGAACCCCACTAATCCTACAGACGGAAACGCACGAGGTGGCTAAAAACAGACCTCTATCCTATGCTAGCTTGCTGCCGATGGTCAGGCTTGCTGTCTGAATCGTCGTGACCCCAACCAACCTCACTACTCACTGGACCCTTTTGATCTCTCGACTAAGCATACCTCTCCTTAATGTCAATATGCCTTGTCCATTGCTGTTCTGGTTAGTGTTTATTGGCTTATTTCACTGTAGAGCCTCTAGTCCTGCTCACTATACGTTATCCAACCTATTAGTTCCACCACCCACACATGCGATGACATATCCTGGTTTCAATGATGTTTCTAGAGACAATCTCTCTCTCATCATCACTCAATACCTAGGTTTACCTCCACTGTATTCACATCCTACCATACCTTTGTCTGTACATTATACCTTGAAGCTATATTATCGCCCCAAGAAACCTCATTTTACTGTCTGTTCCAGACGTTCTAGACGACCAATTCTCATTGCTTTTATCCGTACCCTTATCCTACTCCCCTGTTCCTCTGGCGATGTAGAGGTGAATCCAGACCCTGCAGTGCCTAGCTCCACTCCTATTCCCCATACGCTCTTTTTTGATGACTTCTGTAACCGAAATAGCCTTGGTTTCATGCATGTTAACATTAGAAGCCTCCTCCCTAAGTTTGTTTTATTCACTGCTTTAGCACACTCTGCCAAAACGGATGTTCTAGCTGTGTCTGAATCCTGGCTTAGGAAGACCACCAAAAAGACCACCCAAACAATTTGAACTTCTACTTTTAAAAATCCACCTCTCTAAAAACAAGTCTCTCACCGTTGCCGCCTGCTATAGACCACCCTCTGCCCCCAGCTGTGCTCTGGACACCATATGTGAACTGATTGCCCCCCATCTATCTTCAGAGCTCGTGCTGCTAGGTGACCTAAACTGGGACATGCTTAACACCCCAGCCATCCTACAATCTAAGCTTGATGCTCTCAATCTCACACAAATTATCAATGAACCTACCAGGTACCTCCCCAAAGCCGTAAACAAGGGCACCCTCATAGATATCATCCTAACCAACTTCCCTCTAAATACACCTCCGCTGTCTTCAACCAAGATCTCAGCGATCACTGCCTCATTGCCTGCATCCATAATGGGTCAGCGGTGAAACGACCTCCACTCATCACTGTCAAACGCTCCCTGAAACACTTCAGCGAGCTTGGCCTTTCTAATCGACCTGGCCGGGGTATCCTGGAAGGATATTGATCTTATCCCATCAGTAGAGGATGCCTGGTTATTTTTTTTAAATGCCTTCCTAACCATCTTAAATAAGCATGCCCCATTCAAGAAATGTAGAACCAGGAACAGATATAGCCCTTGGTTCTCCCCAGACCTGACTGCCCTTAACCAACACAAAAACATCCTGTGGCGTTCTGCATTAGCATCGAACAGCCCCCGTGATATGCAGCTTTTCAGGGAAGCTAGAAACCATTATACACAGGAAATTGGAAAAGCAAAGGCTAGCTTTTTCAAGCAGAAATTTGCTTCCTGAAACACTAACTCCAAAAAAGTTATGGGACACTGTAAAGTCCAGGGAGAATAAGAACACCTCCTCCCAGCTGCTCACTGCACTGAAGATAGGAAACACTGTCACCACTGATAAATACACTATAATTGAGAATTTCAATAAGCATTTTTCTACGGCTGGCCATGCTTTCCACCTGGCTACCCCTACCCCGGTCAACAGCACTGCACCCCCCACAGCAACTCGCCCAAGCCTTCCCCATTTCTCCTTCTCCCAAATCCAGTCAGCTGATGTTCTGAAAGAGCTGCAAAATCTGGACCCCTACAAATCAGCCGGGCTTGACAATCTGGAACCTTTCTTTCTAAAATGATCTGCCGAAATTGTTGCCACCCATATTACTAGCCTGTTTAACCTCTTTTGTGTCGTCTGAGATTCCCAAAGATCGGAAAGCAGCTGCGGTCATCCACCTCTTCAAAGGGGGGACACTCTTGACCCAAACTGCTACAGACATTTATCTATCCTACCCTGCCTTTCTAAGGTCTTCGAAAGCCAAGTCAACAAACAGATTACTGACCATTTTGAATCTCACCATACCTTCTCTGCTATGCAATCTGGTTTCAGAGCTGGTCATGGGTGCACCTCAGCCACGCTCAAGGTCCTAAACGATATCTTAACCGCCATTGATAAGAAACATTAATGTGCAGCCGTATTCATTGATCTGGCCAAGGCTTTCGACTCTGTCAATCACCACATCCTCATCGGCAGACTCGACAGCCTTGGTTTCTCAAATGATTGCCTCGCCTGGTTCACCAACTACTTCTCTGATAGAGTTCAGTGTGTCAAATCGGAGGGTCTGCTGTCCGGATCTCTGGCAGTCTCTATGGGGGTGCCACAGGGTTAAATTCTTGGACCGACTCTCTTCTCTGTATACATCAATGATGTCACTCTTGCTGCTGGTGAGTCTCTGATCCACCTCTACGCAGACCACACCATTCTGTATACTTCTGGCCCTTCTTTGGACACTGTGTTAACAACCCTCCAGGCAAGCTTCAATGCCATACAACTCTCCTTCCGTTGCCTCCAATTGCTCTTAAATACAAGTAAAACTAAATGCATGCTCTTTAACCGATCGCTGCCTGCACCTGCCCGCCTGTCCAACATCACTACTCTGGACGGCCCTGACAACTACAAATACCTAGGTGTCTGGCTAGACTGTAAACTCTCCTTCCAGACCCACATCAAACATCTCCAATCCAAAGTTAAATCTAGAATTGGCTTCCTACTTCGCAACAAAGCATCCTTCACTCATGCTGCCAAACATACCCTTGTAAAACCATCCTACCAATCCTCGACTTCGGCGATGTCATTAACAAAATAGCCTCCAATACCCTACTCAACAATTTGGATGCAGTCTAACACAGTGCCATCCGTTTTGTCACCAAAGCCCCATATACTATCCACCATTGCGACCTGTATGCTCTCGTTGGCTGGCCCTCTCTTCATACTCGTTGCCAAACCCACTGGCTCCATGTCATCTACAAGACTCTGCTTGGTAAAGTCCCCCCTTAGCTCGCTGGTCACCATAGCATCACCCACCTGTAGCACGCACTCCAGCAGGTATATCTCTCTGGTCACCCCCAAAACCAATTCTTTCTTTGGTCGCCTCTCCTTCCAGTTCTCTGCTGCCAATGACTGGAACGAACTACAAAAATCTATGAAACTGGAAACACGTATCTCCCTCACTAGCTTTAAGCACCAACTGTCAGAGCAGCTCACAGATTATTGCACCTGTACATAGCCCACCGATAATTTAGCCCAAACAACTACATTTTTCCCTACTGTATTTATCAAGCAAAGAGGCACTGAGTTTGAAGGTAGGCCTTGAAATACATCCACACGTACACCTCCAATTGACTGAAAGTATATCAATTAGCCTATCAGAAGCTTCTAAAGCCATGACATCATTTCCTAAGCTGTTTAAAGGCACAGCCAACTTAGTGTATGCAAACTTCTGACCCACTGGAATTGTGATACAGTGAATTATAAGTGAAATAATCTGTCTGTAAACAATTGTTGGAAAAATGACTTGTGTCATGCAGAAAGTAGATGTCCAAACTGACTTGGCAAAACTATAGTTTGTGAACAAGAAATTTGTGGAGTGGTGGAAAAATGAGTTTTAATGACTCCAACCTAAATGTATGTAAACTTCAGACTTCAACTGTATCTATCTATATACACATTTATCTATCTACACACACGCGCACGCACGCAAACACACACACACACACACACACACACACACACACACACACACACACACACACACACACACACACACACACACACACACACACACACACACACACACACACACACACACACACACACACACACACACACACACACACACACACACACACACACCCATTCAAGGGATTTGATTTATTTGTACTATTTTAGTGAAGACATGAAATAACACATATGGAATCATGTAGTAACCTAAAAAAAGTGTTAAATCGAAATATATTTCATATTTGAGATTCTTCAAAGTAGCCACCCTTTGCCATGATGACAGCTTTGCAAACTCCTGGCATTCTCTCAACCAGCTTCATGAGGTAGAATGTATTTCAATTAACAGGTGTGACATGTTAAATGTGAATTTGTGGAATTTCTTTCCTTCTCAATGCTTTTGAGCCAATCAGTTGTGTTGTGACAAGGTAGGTGTGGTTTACAGATAAAAAGCCCTATTTGGTAAAAGACCAAGTCCATATTATGTCAAGAACAGATCAAATAAGCAAATAGAAACGACAGTCCATCACTACTTTAAGACATGAAGGTCAGTCAATACGAAACATTTCAAGAACTTTGAATGTCGCAAAAACCATCAAGCTCTATACCGAAACTGGCTCTCATGAGTACCGCCACAGGAAAAGAAGACCCAGAGTTCTCTCTACTGCAGAGGATAAGTTCAGAGTTACCAACCTCAGAAATTGAAGTCCAAATAAATGCTTCAGAGTACAAGTAACAGACACATCTCAACATCAACTGTTCAGAGGAGACTGCGTGAAATCAGGCCTTGGTCAAATTGCCGCAAAGAAACCACTACTACAAGGCCACCAACAAGAAGAAGAGACTTGCTTGGTCCAAGAAACATGGATGGACATTAGACCGGTGGAAATCTGTTCTTTGGTCTGATGAGTCCAAATTTGCAATTTTAGGTTCCAACGGCCTTGTCTTTGTGAGACGTAGAGTAGATGAACGGATGATATTTGCATGTGTAGTTCGCAATGGGACAACTACAAATACCTAGGTGTCTAGCTAGACTGTAAACTCTTCTTCCAGACTCACATTAAGCATCTCAAATCCAAAATGACAATTGGCTTCCTATTTCGCAACAAAGCATCCTTCACTCATGCTGCCAAACATACCCTCGTAAAACTGACCATCCTACCGATCCTCGGCTTCAGCGACGTCATCTACAAAATAGCCTCCAACACTACTCAACAAATTGGATGCAGTCTATCACAGTGCCACCTGTTTTGTCACAAAACCCCCATATACTACCCATCACTGCGATCTGTACACTCTCGTTGGCTGGCCCTCGCTTCATACTCGTCGCCAAACCCACTGGCTCCAGGTCATCTACAAGTCTTGGCTAGGTAAAGCTCCGCCTTATATCAGCTCACTGGTCACCATAGCAGCACTCACCCGTAGCACCCGCTACAGCAGGTATATCTCACTGGTCACCTCCAAAGCCAATTCCTCCTTTGGCCGCCTTTCCTTCCAGTTCACTGCTGCCAATGATTGGAATGTACTGCAAAAATCACTGAAGCTGGAGACTCATATATCCCTCACTAGCTTTAAGCACCAGCTGTCAGAGCAGCTCACAGATCACTGCACCTGTACATAGCCCATCTGTAAATTGCCCATCCAACTAACTCATCCCCATACTGTATTTATTTATTTTGCTCCTTTGCACCCCAGTATCTCTACTTGCACATTCATATGCTGCACATCTATCACTCCAGTGTTTAATTGGTATATTGTAATTACTTCGCAACCATGGCCTATTTATTGCCTTTACCTCCCTTGCATAATATAATAATAATATATGCCATTTAGCAGATGCTTTTATCCAAAGCGACTTACAGTCATGTGTGCATACATTCTACATATGGGTGGTCCCGGGGATCGAACCCACTACCCTGGCGTTACAAGCGCCATGCTCTACCAACTGAGCTACAGAAGGACCAGCGCCATCATTTGCACACACTGTACATAGACTTTTCCTACTGTATTATTGACTGTATGTTTGTTTATTCCATGTGTAACTCTGTGTTGTTGTATGTGTCAAACTGCTTTGCTTTATCTTGGCCAGGTCGCAGTTGTAAATGAGAACTTGTTCTCAACGAGCCTACCTGGTTAAATAAAGGTGAAATAAACAAAAGGTAACCAGATCAGGACTACAACTATGTTACGTCTTTGACCACACAGTGTTTTTACATTGGTGAGTAAAAACTCATGCTTCTACATCTGCATTGCTTGTTGTCTGGGGTTTTAGGCTGGGTTTCTGAATAAACACGTGGTGATAAGAGCGTCTGCTAAATGACTTAAATGTAAATGTAAATGATACATCTGCATCTGTAAAATGGGCTTCATAAATACATTTGAAATGATGCTTCCTACCCTTTAAAGATGTAGGACAAGGAATTATTATTGAAGGTGGAACACGGTTTGATAGTCTTTTTTAAAGACTTAAAGATTAAAATCTGTTCATGGGTAGTTCAGAGCTACACAGGGTTGAGGTAGGACCATATTCCAATCAATGAAGGAATTTGCTGATTAATGTATGGACTCTGTATCAACATTGGGCCAACAACTATGCACAAAACACAAACCTAAGTGTGGCCACATCAGATTGAAATCCCAATGTGGGAGTAATAAGAGAGACCGGTGGACAGATTGATGAGACGAGAGCAAGTTAGTATTTTTGGAGACAGTCTGGCATGACACCACAGCTCACTCTCCCTTGTGGACTTTTATCAAATCTCTTCAGGCCCCTGGGTGAAGGATTCTCATTTAGAGCTTCATCTCTGAAAGTCTAACTCTGGAAAATGTGTAAAGCAGTCTGAGGGAACATGTATTACCAACCTGTCAGACATTAGGCTGTCTGTACTCATTGGTGCATGCAGATCTCCCCCCGCATTTCTCATTGGTTTTATAATCAAAGAAAGACCTAAAAGACTTCCCGAGATAAAAAAAAAATAAATATATATGCTAAATATAAGAGGGTTTATAGATAATATTGTGAAGGTTATGAGACTCGATAGTGAACACATCTGAAAATCATTGAGTTTACATTGACACAGCTCATTCGATAAAATTTGTATCCATCTGGACACCAAAACAATATACAAAACGAGAATCTGTTCCTTCGTCGGACAAGCAAAGTAATAAACAATACTTAATTTGCTCTGCTTAAAAATAACACTTAAGAGATGGGCTTTTGGGTGTCGATTGAAAGACAGTCATTAGACGACAATAAATAGTAGCTTCGGTTCAGGTACCAAATAGATGTGATAACTGAGCACATAAAGCACCACCAGGTCCATTGAAAACAGGCTGTCAAGGGGTGGGATGGATACCTCTTCCATACACCAGTGCCAAGGCATCGATTGGATGATTAATCGCTGCATCCACACACCTGCATTTGCATATGCTTGCTATGCGAGGTATCCCCAAGTGAGACTGAGAAAAGAATGGACATGACAGCTGCCATCCTGAACCTGTGGACAGCCTCCTGAAATGGATGACAACAGCTGCTTACCAGCCAGCCTCAGTCTGATATATAACCATTCCAACAGCTGCTTACCAGCCAGCCTCAGTCTGATATATAACCATTCCAACAGCTGCTTACCAGCCAGCCTCAGTCTGATATATAACCATTCCAACAGCTGCTTACCAGCCAGCCTCAGTCTGATATATAACCATTCCAACAGCTGCTTACCAGGCATCTCTGACTCAGTCTGATATAACCATTCCAACAGCTGCTTACCAGGCATCTCTGACTCAGTCTGATATAACCATTCCAACAGCTGCTTACCAGGCATCTCTGACTCAGTCTGATATAACCATTCCAACAGCTGCTTACCAGCCAGACTCAGTCTGATATAACCATTCCAACAGCTGCTTACAGCCTCAGTCTGATATATAACCATTCCAACAGCTGCTTACCAGGCATCTCTGACTCAGTCTGATATAACCATTCAACAGCTCTTATATAATATAACCATTCCAACAGCTGCTTACCAGCCAGTCTGATATAACCATTCCAACAGTCTGATCAGTCTTATATAACCATTCCAACAGCTGCTTAGCCAGACCACCATTCCAACAGCTCTTACCAGATATCTGAATAACCATTCCAACAGCTGCTTACCAGCCAGACTCAGTCTGATATAACCATTCCAACAGCTGCTTACCAGCCAGACTCAGTCTGATATAACCATTCCAACAGCTGCTTACCAGCCAGACTCAGTCTGATATAACCATTCCAACAGCTGCTTACCAGCCAGACTCAGTCTGATATAACCATTCCAATATAACCATTCCAACAGCTGCTTACCAGCCAGACTCAGCTGCTTACCAGCCAGACTCAGTCTGATATAACCATTCCAACAGCTGCTTACCAGCCAGACTCAGTCTGATATAACCATTCCAACAGCTGCTTACCAGCCAGACTCAGTCTGATATAACCATTCCAGGGGAGCAGAGAAACACTTTGGATTGGCCATCACTGGGCTGCTGACAAATTCTCTGCAAAGCTGACTTTTAAAATGGCAACAAAGAGCGATTACCCCTTCCAACTTCAACTTCTGATGTAGAGTCCTGGCATTGTGGCTTTCTTGGCATGACATCACAGTAATACACTTCTCTTGGGTGGAAGTGAATCAAGCAAAATGCCATCTGTCCGAAGTGGGGGCTTTGTTTGATAAATCTTGGTCTTAAGAGATCTCTATTTAAAAGCAAGGGAGTGAGGGTCCATCTGCTCCCATTGGTGTTTTAATCAGATTCACTCAAATGTCAGCGAGCTAAGTGAGCTAACTGGCCTCAGTAGGGCCAGTATCAAAATGTTCATGTTTGTGCACTGGTCTGTGTGACGATGATAAGGGTCTCCAAAGCCTTACAGAATTGTATATGAAATATTCTTTACACGACTGCACCGTGCAACATATTGGGATGCACTTCACGTGAGGTACATAAAATCAACAAAGTATATATATAAAATCATCAACCAACTTCAAACACATGGAAACTGAAATAACTCCATGGTAAGCATTAGCATTTTAGTTTGTTTGAGGAGTCACCTCAGTTGACAGAAGCACAAAGATTATTTCCATGACTTGTTATGACAGGATTCAATGTCAATGTTATCACTGGGACAAAGCCTACATGAGAGAGGCCATTAAATGAACTGTTACAATATATTGCTTTGAAAGTCAACCTCCTCCTTTCAAGATACCAACGCTCTTTTGTAACAAATCTTTCAAATCCCTTGCTTCTGAAGACCAGCAGAGGCTGCAGCAGTGGAGTTCATAAGAGTCGTATCCCCATGAAGATAGTTTAAGGAGGCTGGAGGGGTGAGAAGAATTTGAGCAGTCTCCCGCTACTAACAAAAAAATAGCAGGGTTGTTCCATCAATGTGGTGCCTTTTGAGAAATGCAACTTCGTCAAAAAAAACATTTGATTTCACCTAATTTTAACATTCTGTGTAAGAGCACATTGAAATTTATGAAAAACAAGTTCTCATCAAGAGGTTAAATACAAAAATGGTTATAGTACGTGCCTATTTAGTGCCAAATAAAGTAAAAAGGTTGACGATTTCTTAAATCAGCCATAAATCCCCTGACCGGGGAATGGAAGTTTGTGTGCAACAGAGAGTGGCAATTGAATGCAAGCTTCAAATGTTTTTCTCCTGTTAAAACCATTCTAGCCTTTCTATGGGAAATAGGGTTGACATGTAATGCTCAGCCCGTTCAGTTTCCCACCTCAAAACACCAGAAAATTGACAAGAATAGTGGTAGGCATGATCACCAAAAACGATGAGACGGCCTATAGGGAGGAGGTCCGAGACCTGACTGTGTGGTGCCAGGACAACAACCTCTCCCTCAACATGATCACCAAAAACGATGAGACGGCCTATAGGGAGGAGGTCCGAGACCTGACTGTGTGGTGCCAGGACAACAACCTCTCCCTCAACATGATCACCAAAAACGATGAGACGGCCTATAGGGAGGAGGTTAGAGACCTGACTGTGTGGTGCCAGGACAACAACCTCTCCCTCAACATGATCACCAAAAACGATGAGACGGCCTATAGGGAGGAGGTTAGAGACCTGACTGTGTGGTGCCAGGACAACAACCTCTCCCTCAACATGATCACCAAAAACGATGAGACGGCCTATAGGGAGGAGGTTAGAGACCTGACTGTGTGGTGCCAGGACAACAACCTCTCCCTCAACATGATCACCAAAAACGATGAGACGGCCTATAGGGAGGAGGTTAGAGACCTGACTGTGTGGTGCCAGGACAACAACCTCTCCCTCAACATGATCACCAAAAACGATGAGACGGCCTATAGGGAGGAGGTCCGAGACCTGACTGTGTGGTGCCAGGACAACAACCTCTCCCTCAACATGATCACCAAAAACGATGAGACGGCCTATAGGGAGGAGGTCCGAGACCTGACTGTGTGGTGCCAGGACAACAACCTCTCCCTCAACATGATCACCAAAAACGATGAGACGGCCTATAGGGAGGAGGTCCGAGACCTGACTGTGTGGTGCCAGGACAACAACCTCTCCCTCAACATGATCACCAAAAACGATGAGACGGCCTATAGGGAGGAGGTTAGAGACCTGACTGTGTGGTGCCAGGACAACAACCTCTCCCTCAACATGATCACCAAAAACGATGAGACGGCCTATAGGGAGGAGATTAGAGACCTGACCGTGTGGTGCCAGGACAACAACCTCTCCCTCAACATGATCACCAAAAACGATGAGACGGCCTATAGGGAGGAGGTTAGAGACCTGACTGTGTGGTGCCAGGACAACAACCTCTCCCTCAACATGATCACCAAAAATGATGAGACGGCCTATAGGGAGGAGGTTAGAGACCTGACTGTGTGGTGCCAGGACAACAACCTCCCCCTCAACATGATCACCAAAAACGATGAGACGGCCTATAGGGAGGAGGTTAGAGACCTGACTGTGTGGTGCCAGGACAACAACCTCCCCCTCAACATGATCACCAAAAACGATGAGACGGCCTATAGGGAGGAGGTCCGAGACCTGACTGTGTGGTGCCAGGACAACAACCTCTCCCTCAACATGATCACCAAAAACGATGAGACGGCCTATAGGGAGGAGGTCCGAGACCTGACTGTGTGGTGCCAGGACAACAACCTCTCCCTCAACATGATCACCAAAAACGATGAGACGGCCTATAGGGAGGAGGTCCGAGACCTGACTGTGATCACCAAAAACGATGAGACGGCCTATAGGGAGGAGGTGGTGACTGTGTGGTGCAGGACAACAACCTCTCCCTCAACATGATCACCAAAAACGATGAGACGGCCTATAGGGAGGAGGTTAGAGACCTGACTGTGTGGTGCCAGGACAACAACCTCTCCCTCAACATGATCACCAAAAACGATGAGACGGCCTATAGGGAGGAGGTTAGAGACCTGACTGTGTGGTGCCAGGACAACAACCTCTCCCTCAACATGATCACCAAAAACGATGAGACGGCCTATAGGGAGGAGGTCCGAGACCTGACTGTGTGGTGCCAGGACAACAACCTCTCCCTCAACATGATCACCAAAAACGATGAGACGGCCTATAGGGAGGAGGTCCGAGACCTGACTGTGTGGTGCCAGGACAACAACCTCTCCCTCAACATGATCACCAAAAACGATGAGACGGCCTATAGGGAGGAGGTCCGAGACCTGACTGTGTGGTGCCAGGACAACAACCTCTCCCTCAACATGATCACCAAAAACGATGAGACGGCCTATAGGGAGGAGGTTAGAGACCTGACTGTGTGGTGCCAGGACAACAACCTCTCCCTCAACATGATCACCAAAAACGATGAGACGGCCTATAGGGAGGAGGTTAGAGACCTGACTGTGTGGTGCCAGGACAACAACCTCTCCCTCAACATGATCACCAAAAACGATGAGACGGCCTATAGGGAGGAGGTTAGAGACCTGACCGTGTGGTGCCAGGACAACAACCTCTCCCTCAACATGATCACCAAAAACGATGAGACGGCCTATAGGGAGGAGGTTAGAGACCTGACTGTGTGGTGCCAGGACAACAACCTCTCCCTCAACATGATCACCAAAAACGATGAGACGGCCTATAGGGAGGAGGTTAGAGACCTGACTGTGTGGTGCCAGGACAACAACCTCTCCCTCAACATGATCACCAAAAACGATGAGACGGCCTATAGGGAGGAGGTTAGAGACCTGACTGTGTGGTGCCAGGACAACAACCTCTCCCTCAACATGATCACCAAAAATGAGACGATGAGACGGCCTATAGGGAGGAGGTTAGAGACCTGACTGTGTGGTGCCAGGACAACAACCTCTCCCTCAACATGATCACCAAAAACGATGAGACGGCCTATAGGGAGGAGGTCAGAGACCTGACTGTGTGGTGCCAGGACAACAACCTCTCCCTCAACATGATCACCAAAAACGATGAGACGGCCTATAGGGAGGAGGTCAGAGACCTGACTGTGTGGTGCCAGGACAACAACCTCTCCCTCAACATGATCACCAAAAACGATGAGACGGCCTATAGGGAGGAGGTTAGAGACCTGACCGTGTGGTGCCAGGACAACAACCTCTCCCTCAACATGATCACCAAAAACGATGAGACGGCCTATAGGGAGGAGGTTAGAGACCTGACTGTGTGGTGCCAGGACAACAACCTCTCCCTCAACATGATCACCAAAAACGATGAGACGGCCTATAGGGAGGAGGTTAGAGACCTGACTGTGTGGTGCCAGGACAACAACCTCTCCCTCAACATGATCACCAAAAACGATGAGACGGCCTATAGGGAGGAGGTCCGAGACCTGACTGTGTGGTGCCAGGACAACAACCTCTCCCTCAACATGATCACCAAAAACGATGAGACGGCCTATAGGGAGGAGGTCCGAGACCTGACTGTGTGGTGCCAGGACAACAACCTCTCCCTCAACATGATCACCAAAAACGATGAGACGGCCTATAGGGAGGAGGTTAGAGACCTGACTGTGTGGTGCCAGGACAACAACCTCTCCCTCAACATGATCACCAAAAACGATGAGACGGCCTATAGGGAGGAGGTCAGAGACCTGACTGTGTGGTGCCAGGACAACAACCTCTCCCTCAACATGATCACCAAAAACGATGAGACGGCCTATAGGGAGGAGGTTAGAGACCTGACCGTGTGGTGCCAGGACAACAACCTCTCCCTCAACATGATCACCAAAAACGATGAGACGGCCTATAGGGAGGAGGTTAGAGACCTGACTGTGTGGTGCAAGGACAACAACCTCCCCCTCAACATGATCACCAAAAACGATGAGACGGCCTATAGGGAGGAGGTTATAGACCTGACTGTGTGGTGCCAGGACAACAACCTCTCCCTCAACATGATCACCAAAAACGATGAGACGGCCTATAGGGAGGAGGTTAGAGACCTGACTGTGTGGTGCCAGGACAACAACCTCTCCCTCAACATGATCACCAAAAACGATGAGACGGCCTATAGGGAGGAGGTTAGAGACCTGACCGTGTGGTGCCAGGACAACAACCTCTCCCTCAACATGATCACCAAAAACGATGAGACGGCCTATAGGGAGGAGGTTAGAGACCTGACTGTGTGGTGCCAGGACAACAACCTCTCCCTCAACATGATCACCAAAAACGATGAGACGGCCTATAGGGAGGAGGTTAGAGACCTGACTGTGTGGTGCCAGGACAACAACCTCTCCCTCAACATGATCACCAAAAACGATGAGACGGCCTATAGGGAGGAGGTTAGAGACCTGACTGTGTGGTGCCAGGACAACAACCTCTCCCTCAACATGATCACCAAAAACGATGAGACGGCCTATAGGGAGGAGGTTAGAGACCTGACTGTGTGGTGCCAGGACAACAACCTCTCCCTCAACATGATCACCAAAAACGATGAGACGGCCTATAGGGAGGAGGTTAGAGACCTGACTGTGTGGTGCCAGGACAACAACCTCTCCTCAACATGATCACCAAAAACGATGAGACGGCCTATAGGGAGGAGGTTAGAGACCTGACTGTGTGGTGCCAGGACAACAACCTCTCCCTCAACATGATCACCAAAAACGATGAGACGGCCTATAGGGAGGAGGTTAGAGACCTGACTGTGTGGTGCCAGGACAACAACCTCTCCCTCAACATGATCACCAAAAACGATGAGACGGCCTATAGGGAGGAGGTTAGAGACCTGACTGTGTGGTGCCAGGACAACAACCTCTCCCTCAACATGATCACCAAAAACGATGAGACGGCCTATAGGGAGGAGGTTAGAGACCTGACTGTGTGGTGCAAGGACAACAACCTCTCAACATGATCACCAAAAACGATCAACATGATCACCAAAAACGATGAGACGGCCTATAGGGAGGAGGTCAGAGACCTGACTGTGTGGTGCCAGGACAACAACCTCTCCCTCAACATGATCACCAAAAACGATGAGACGGCCTATAGGGAGGAGGTTAGAGACCTGACTGTGTGGTGCCAGGACAACAACCTCTCCCTCAACATGATCACCAAAAACGATGAGACGGCCTATAGGGAGGAGGTTAGAGACCTGACTGTGTGGTGCCAGGACAACAACCTCTCCCTCAACATGATCACCAAAAACGATGAGACGGCCTATAGGGAGGAGGTTAGAGACCTGACTGTGTGGTGCCAGGACAACAACCTCTCCCTCAACATGATCACCAAAAACGATGAGACGGCCTATAGGGAGGAGGTTAGAGACCTGACTGTGTGGTGCCAGGACAACAACCTCTCCCTCAACATGATCACCAAAAACGATGAGACGGCCTATAGGGAGGTTAGGACCGTTAGGACAACAACCTCTCCTGACAACGTGTGGTGCCAGGACAACAACCTCTCCTCAACATGATCACCAAAAACGATGAGACGGCCTATAGGGAGGAGGTTAGAGACCTGACTGTGTGGTGCCAGGACAACAACCTCTCCCTCAACATGATCACCAAAAACGATGAGACGGCCTATAGGGAGGAGGTCCGAGACCTGACCGTGTGGTGCCAGGACAACAACCTCTCCCTCAACATGATCAAGACAAACATGATCAAGACAAAAGGAGTACAGGAAAAGGAGGACCGAGCACGCCCCCATTCTCATCGATGGGGCTGTAGTGGAGCAGGTTGAGAGCTTCAAGTTCCAACAAACTAACATGGTCCAAGCACACCAAAACAGTTGTGAAGAGGGCACGACCTATTCCCCTTAGGAGACTGAAAAGATTTGGCATGGGTCCTCAGATCCTCAAAAGGTTCTACAGCTGCACCATCTAGAGCATCCTGACGGGTTGCCTCACTGCCTGGTATGGCAACTGCTCAGCCTCCGACACTAAAGAGGGTAGTGCGTACGGCCTAGTATATCACCAGGTCCAAGCTTCCGTCCATCCAGGACCTATATACCAGGCGGTGTCGGAGGAAGGCCCTAAAAATGGTCAAACACTCCAGCCACCCTTGTTATAGACTGTTCTCTCTGCTACCATGCGTCAAGCAGTATCGGAGCACCAAGTCTACGTCCAAGAGGATTCTAAACAGCTTCTACCCCCAAGCCATAAGACTCCTGAACACCTAATCAAATGGCTACCCCACCCTCTTCTACGCTGCTGCTACTCTCTGTTATTATCTATGCATAGTCACGTTAACTCTACCGACATGTACATAATTACCTTGACACCGATGCCCCCGCACATTGACTCTACTGGTACCCCCTATATATAGCCTCGCTACTGTAATTTACTACTGCTCTTTAATTATTTATTATTATTATCTCTTACTTTTTTAGGGATTTTCTTAAACTGCATTGCTGGTTAAGGGCTTGTAAGTAAGCATTTAACGGTTGTATTCAGCATTTCACTGTGAGGTCTACACCTGTTGTATTCAGCATTTCACTGTGAGGTCTACACCTGTTGTATTCAGCATTTCACTGTGAGGTCTACACCTGTTGTATTCAGCATTTCACTGTGAGGTCTACACCTGTTGTATTCAGCATTTCACTGTGAGGTCTACACCTGTTGTATTCAGCATTTCACTGTGAGGTCTACACCTGTTGTATTCAGCATTTCACTGTGAGGTCTACTCCTGTTGTATTCAGCATTTCACTGTGTGGTCTACACCTGTTGTATTCAGCATTTCACTGGCAGTTCTACACCTGTTGTATTCAGCATTTCACTGTGAGGTCTACACCTGTTGTATTCAGCATTTCACTGTGAGGTCTACACCCGTTCTATTCAGCATTTCACTGTGTGGTCTACACCTGTTGTATTCAGCATTTCACTGTGAGGTCTACACCCGTCGTATTCAGCATTTCACTGTGAGGTCTACACCCGTTCTATTCAGCATTTCACTGTGAGGTCTACACCTGTTGTATTCAGCATTTCACTGTGAGGTCTACACCTGTTGTATTCAGCATTTCACTGTGAGGTCTACACCTGTTGTATTCAGCATTTCACTGGCAGTTCTACACCTGTTGTATTCAGCATTTCACTGTGAGGTCTACACCCGTCGTATTCAGCATTTCACTGTGAGGTCTACACCCGTTCTATTCAGCATTTCACTGTGAGGTCTACACCTGTTGTATTCAGCATTTCACTGTGAGGTCTACACCTGTTGTATTCAGCATTTCACTGTGAGGTCTACACCTGTTGTATTCAGCATTTCACTGTGAGGTCTACACCTGTTGTATGTGGCAAGTGACAAATTCAATTCAATTTGAAAAATAGTACAACAAGCTCATCTGCTTTTATACTATGATGTTCAATGTTTCTTTTGAAAACATTTTTAAAGGAATAGTTTCATCATATGAAAATGAAAGTTCAGTTCACATTACATGGTTGACCATAAAATGGTGGGACAGATATAAATAATAATCCTCAGAAATAATTAGTGCTTTACAATAGTGAAAACTTGGGAGACATTTTGGGGTAAAAACCTTCCTAGAAGTCAGAGGGTGCGGAAGTCTTTATTCATGCAAAAAAATTGCATTTATTTAATTCTCCATGTGGACTAAATTAAAGGGAACTTAATTTAATATAACAGGCTTTGAAAATTCAATATTGGTTAAATATCAAAATGCTTAAGTAGAAATTGTGTATGGAGATTTCTATCAAAATGTTTAATATATATGAGCAGTAAGCCACAAACAAAATATGTGTTTTGAAAATACAGAATTATAGTTTTTTCCAGATTAACACTGCACATTTGCAAACAACTCCCTTTCCTCCTCACCTTTCCTAGACCCTATCCTCCTATCCTTCCCTCCTTCCCTAGCTCATTTACATTTAAGTCATTTAGCAGATGATCTTATCCAGAGCGACTTACAGTGCATACATTTTCATACTGGTCCCTGTGGGAATCAAAACCCACAACCCTGGCGTTGCAAGCGACACTCTCTACCAACAGAGCCAGATGGGAGATCCCTTTCCTCCTTTCCTAGCTCCCTTTCCTTCTTACCATTCATAACTCACAGGAAAGAGAACAAGGAAAGGAAGTTTGGAAAGCAGTAAAGGGATCTAAGAAAGGGTCAATAAAGGAAGCTTGGGAAAGAAAAGTAATAAGGAAAGGAAAGGGCGCTAGGAAAGGATAAGAAGAAAGATCTAGGAAACCTAAAGAGGTGAAGAAAGGAAGGAACAGATCAAGGAAATTAAGATAGGAAAGGAGGAAAAGAAAGGGAGATGGAAAGGATAGGAGGAAAGGGAAATACAGTGGAGCAAAAAAGTATTTTGTCAGCCACCAATTGTGCAAGTTCTCCCACTTAAAAAGATGAGAGGCCTGTAATTTTCATCATAGGTACACTTCAACTATGACAGACAAAATGATTAGAAAGAAAAATCTAGAAAATCACACTGTAGGATTTTTAATGATGCTGCCACCACCATGCTTCATGGTAGGGATGGTGCCAGGTTTCCTCCAGACATGAAGCTCGGCATTCAATCTTGAGTTTCATCAGACCAGAGAGTCTTGTTTCTCATGGTCTGAGAGTCCTTAATGTGCCTTTTGGCAAACTCCAAGTGGGCTGTCATGTGCCTTTTACTGAGCAGTGGCTTCCGTCTGGTCACTCTACCATAAAGGCCTGATAGGTGGAGTGCTGCAGATATGGTTTTTCCTTCTGGAAGGTTCTTCCATCTCCACAGAGGAACTCTAGAGCTCTGTCAGAGTGACAATCGGGTTCTTGGTCACCTCCCTGACCAACGCAAATATCCCCCGATTGCTCAGTTTGGCCAGGCGGCCAGCTCTAAGAAGAGTCTTGGTGGTTCCAAACTTCTTCCATTTAAGAATGAAGGCCACTGTGTTCTTGGGGACCTTCAATGCTGCAGAGATTTTTCTGTCAATTCCGTCAATCTCATGGCTTGGTTTTTGCTTTGACATGCACTGTCAACTGTGGGACCTTATATAGACAGGTGTGTGCCTTTCCAAATCATGTCCAATCAATTGAATTTACCACAGTTGGACTACAATCAGGTTGTAGAAAAATCTCAAGGATGAGCAATGGAAACAGGATGCACCGGAGCTCAATTTCGAGTCTCAAGGCAAAGAGTCTGAATACTTATGTAAATAAGGTATTTCTGTTTTTTTTTTAAAACCTGTTTTCATTTTGTCATTATATGGTATTGTGTGTAGATTGACGAGGAAAAAAATTGAATCAATTGTCGGATAAGGCTTTAATAACTTCTTATTTACAATGACGGCATAACCCTAACCCGGACGACGCTGGGAAAATTGTGCGACGCCCTATAACTCTTGCCACACATAATTTTTTCCTTCTAAACATTAACTAGCATTTATGATGGCAGCAAACGCGTTCCCCACACTCTAGGAACGTATTTCATCCAACATTATAATGAAAAGGTGCCCCTCTATAATAAAAACACACTATTTTTGGAGACTTGTGGGAGGAGTGCTGATGATGTCGCCCACTGTATGTGCTTTCGGTAGCCTGATTGCGTCCAGACTGAGGAGAAATCTGCACACAACGCATCCCTGGCCACCTCCTGAAGTGGTCAGACAGATATGAACACAATCAGACCACAAAGCAACAATTGTGCGTCGAGTCTCGTCTTTTCAATGCGAGTTTTGTATTCTGATAGCAGAAGTCACATTTAATTGTCAAGTGTAGACACGACTAGAGACAGTAGGGTTTGAGTGAGGACTCATCAGGACTTTTACCAACATAGAGCCTATAAATTACAGATGCAGACGCATTACATCTGGACAGACGCATTTAACATAACAGGTATCTTTGAATCTGTCAGACTGCGGGATGCGACAACTAACAAATAACTTTGTTTCGGTGCGCAGTTTTCTTGTCACTGATCATTTGAACAAAACACGACTTTGCAGGTGTTGGCATCTTTCGAATTTCAGAAGGGGACATTTGGCCCATAGACTTGCCCATAAATTGCAAAAAGAGGACAGGTAGAAAGAACTACCTCCTTCTTCCTCTCCTCGTTTTAGGATCTTTACTAACATGTCTCTCCCTAGAACTTAAACATCTGAAGCAATTACACAAGATTTGACCTTTGTGCTTCTGGAATTAATGAGAACCAGAGAAAAAAAAAGATCTTTACTTTCAGTTTTTCATCACCTCATATGGGTAAATAAATGCGCCAAGTCCTCCATTTACTTTCACTTAACAGTGAGATGAATTATTGTTTGGACACAAGCAGGTAGCTGATACCAAACACAATTCATTCTGCATCAATCCTCTGGATTCAACATATTCCTGTGAGAAAACAGGAGCCCAGTCATTTGTCAGAGTCAAATCTTACATAAAAATGTGTATAATATACTTACGTTATCGAACTACTGAGCATTTTGCCTAAATAATCAATAATAGCACCCTTAGAAATAAGATGGTGTATCTTATATGTTTTTTTTTAAAATCCTGCCCAGAGAACATCTAAATGAAATATGTAAGAACTGAAAAAAACGAAGGGACCACACAACTACACAAAATTTCAAATTACATTTTTTTTTAAACTCCCTCAACGGCATGGTAGAAGGTACTAATAGATGTAAACATTCTATATCTGACCCAAGATATTCCCAATTCCCTCCAAATCCTTAAACCTATAGAGCAATAACGCAGCCAACATTTTGATCTGCTTTAGCCTGGATAAGTCTGGCCTCCTGCCTTATTGAGGCCAGCATTGTTGCGCTCGCAGGCTTCAGGAACAGTGTTAGGGATGATAAATTAGAGGACGGTGGAGAGTTGAAGGCCCTTTGCCCAGTGGAGACAGCCTGTAATACTCAAACTGTCTCTGTGTGCGAGTGGGAGGACGGCAGCGGGAGAAGTGTTCGGCATGGCGGAGCATTGGTCAATACACACAGCCCCCATTTATACCAGGAAGAACCGGCCTGGTTTAACGTGCAGCTGGTAAAACATGAGATCAGACTTGGAATGGAGAAGAAAGCTACTTTAAAAAATTGCCTGATTTAAAGAAAGATGGGAAATGTGGCTTCTGAACCCAATGAAAGGGAGGATAACTGGAAAATGTCAATAAATGTCTGATTTAACCAATAGGAGGTTTTCATGTGGGGGAGACTCATCATGACGCATTCAGATGTTGCATTTTCCTCCTGGCCACTTATCTGGTGGATTTGTCTCCTGCGTCTCTGGCAAGGCCAAATAGGAGGGCTAAAAAGAGCAAGAGACGTGAGGTAGGCTATACACCAGAGTAACAGGAGGCAACAGAAGACTTGAGCTACCGGAAGCAGGATTAGAGAAATGCCGCCCTAACAACCCCAGAGCATCCATCGCCGTAAACCAACATTAATGCAATGGCATCGGGTGTGTTGATTGACACAGAGGGAGAGAAAGCGAGAAGGAGAGAAATGAAGAGAGCTTGGTAATCCTGCTGAGGATGAACACAGTTTTAATTTCACATTACGCAAGACGAATCCAGCAGGCGAGCAGACTGACGGGCTGAGAAGAGGGGGATTTAATATTACACTGAGAGGAAGAGGGGCACTCTTCTCTGCTGAAGACACCCTGGATGCTTTGTGACAGGGGTTTTACATAAGACAAGGCACTTCTCTCTCATCCTCCCTTGTAGGTGGCATAAGTGGAGCTGTGACTCAGCTGGAGATACTCTCTAAAGCTTTTGGCATTTGTCTATCGAAAAACATGTCCCCTTTTGTGAAGATATAACAATTCACATAACTCACTAGAGGGGCTGACATTGAAGACAATGTAAAGTACTGTACCATTGTGCTGAACCCATTCTCTCAATGTATTCTGTTCCAATCTGAAAGCTAAGTGCTACATCGGCGACAGGGGACTCAGCATTCCATGTCTGACATACAGTAGGGTGAAGAGGAGAGAATGTTCTTCTGCCTTTGTTACAAGGATGAGAGGGAAGAGTGGGCTCCTCACCTTTAAAGACTGCCTCCCCTGTTGGAGCTAGCCTGGAGTTCACCTGACAGAAGTATAACTAAACAGCCAAGGTTGAATGTAGCGTGAGTGAAGAGGAGCTAGTGCCTGGAATCAAAACCATTCACGTTGTGATGGATATGCTTTTCAGGGTGGGAGGGAAGAAATGGTGCTGTAAAATGGAGGAGGGGGAGACTTACCTCAGTGTGCTGCTTGCTGGCTTCTCTTCTGGCAGCCTTCTCCTTCAGTCTCTTCTCCTGTGAGAAAGGAGAGAATGAGTTAAGAGCAATGTCAGTCTAACCAGACTTTGGTATCGTATAAAGCAGTTTAATCCATGCCTTTCAGGGCAAGTTGTTTTTTGGTGAAATGGATGTAATTCATTTGATTGTCAGAGATTCCACGAGATGATATGCTTGAACTGTTTTGTTCTATGTAGCTTTTAATTTTATGATGAGTTCCATTCTCTGGGAAATTGGCCATGGGTCATAGGAGTGAGAGGGAGCGAGAGGATGGAAAGAGAGCAGTGACAGAGGAGTGGTTAGACAGGTCGCAATCAGAGTATCGAGAGGTAGCCACGTCCTTCAGGCGGGAAACCAAACACTAAACAAACTGACATGCAAAACACAGTTCAAAATAAAGCAAACCTCTGCCATCATTAGGCCAAACCTGCACTTTCAGGGAGAACAACTGATCACAGTAAACAACTTGACACTGGAGTGAAACCCCCAGCTGGAGGGGGAAATAAGGATAGTGTGTGAAAACAGAAGCCTAATTAGATGCGTGGGGAGACTGCTTTAGGAAATTCAGAAGCTGATTCATGTGTTTTTCATTTCTGTTCCAAATACCACCCTGTGAAAACCACAGTTTGCATTATGTGTGTGTGTGTGTGTGTGTGTGTGTGTGTGTGTGTGGAATGGGGGGTTAGGGTTAGGGGGGGTGGGAGGGGCAGCCGATGTACTCCAGCCATCCCATCCCTCTTCATTTGTCCCTGATATAGGGCCCTATAAAATATGTTACATTTTTCATCTTATTCCGCTTAGGTTTTCCCCTAAATTCTGTTTTCTTTTTTCCCAGACTTCTGAAAAGTCCATTTCTTTCAGGTTTTACTCTTTTACATTTACATTTAAGTCATTTAGCAGACGCTCTTATCCAGAGCGACTTACAAATTGGTGCATTCACCTTATGACATCCAGTGGAACAGTCACTTTACAATAGTGCATCTAAATCTTAAAGGGGGGGGTGAGAGGGATTACTTATCCTATCCTAGGTATTCCTTAAAGAGGTGGGGTTTCAGGTGTCTCCGGAAGGTGGTGATTGACTCCGCTGTCCTGGCGTCGTGAGGGAGTTTGTTCCACCATTGGGGGGCCAGAGCAGCGAACAGTTTTGACTGGGCTGAGCGGGAGCTGTACTTCCTCAGTGGTAGGGAGGCGAGCAGGCCAGAGGTGGATGAACGCAGTGCCCTTGTTTGGGTGTAGGGCCTGATCAGAGCCTGGAGGTACTGAGGTGCCGTTCCCCTCACAGCTCCGTAGGCAAGCACCATGGTCTTGTAGCGGATGCGAGCTTCAACTGGAAGCCAGTGGAGAGAACGGAGGAGCGGGGTGACGTGAGAGAACTTGGGAAGGTTGAACACCAGACGGGCTGCGGCGTTCTGGATGAGTTGAAGGGGTTTAATGGCACAGGCAGGGAGCCCAGCCAACAGCGAGTTGCAGTAATCCAGACGGGAGAGCATAACAAAACTAAATTATGTTTATGTTCAATGCTTAAACTACATCAGGTGACCATTTTAGGTCTGAAAATAAAAGAAGAAAATATTGATTTTGGTGTGTAGCTAAGTACACACCTAGCAGGAGGCTGTTATTTAGCTGTGCTTCTGTAGAGCACGTGATGGTAGATTTTTCTAAACCAATATCCTCGATTGACGAAAATAATCATATCATTCTGCAAGGTAAGCATAGGTTACTTTGTAATTAACTAATTGAGATTTTGGGGGGAAATCCTTTCCATCAACCAGAAGACTGTTTTCATTAGAATCTTCCACACAAAGTGGAAGACACGCGCACCGCACACACACGCAGAAGCCTCGTGTGCCATTGCCTCTTCAGAAAGTTGCAGGGAATACAAGTCACTGATGCATTTTGTTAATGTCTTTTGATGAAAATGTATTAATTTGCCAAGTTTAATAAATTTAGTTGATTCCTAAAATGTTTTAATATTGCTGAATTCCGTTATGCCGTCTGCGTTCTCTGCACACACAGATTTTATTTAGGCCCCTACAATATGGGAGGGCTAGCTCCTGGCTCTCATTGGTTTTCAGGCCCATTAGATATGAGCGGTGGGGGAAAGGTGTCTTGGGGGTGTCTAAATCATTTTACAGAGCTAGCGAGGAGCACTAGGCCATGACTAGGGTTGCAAAGGGTCGTAAACTTTCCGGTAAATTAACATAATTTTCCTGGAAATTTTCCATGGGAAGTTAAGCCCGGGAATATGGGGAATTTTGCTTAAATTCATCAAAAAAGAAAGCTTATAACAGTTAACCTTTTTTTGTGGAATACACATAAGGCAATTCTAAGTCTTGTGGAATATTTTTGGTTAAATATTTTGGTTAAACTATCCCCAATTCAATGGAATTGCAACCCTCTGCATGTACAGTGCATTCTTCCATCACATGTACAGCTGATTCTCAAGACCTGGCACACTAATGAGATGCTATTGAGCCCACACGAGCACACTGTCTGAGCCAAGGGCTACATGCTTTCTGGGAAGTTTTGATGACAATACTGGGTGG
Organism: Oncorhynchus gorbuscha; assembly: GCF_021184085.1. Taxonomy (NCBI): domain Eukaryota; kingdom Metazoa; phylum Chordata; class Actinopteri; order Salmoniformes; family Salmonidae; genus Oncorhynchus; species Oncorhynchus gorbuscha. The sequence continues at coordinate 84,941,578 of NC_060174.1, forward strand.
GGTGAATATATTTTATATGACATAGAATATTTTTTGTTAACTAGTAAATAATAGCCTACAGCAAAGTGTGCTCTAAATCATTTCTAACTTGTTAACATTTTCTGCTAGTTAGTTTTTGCTACCTTGTGGGTTTTTAGCTTGCTTGAGCCTGCCATCATAGGAGTGCAACTGTTTCCATAAATGTTTCATTTTAAAACATTTATCTTACAAAGGAGTTGTTTAATCTAACTGCTTAACTATTTATCTTTTTTTTTTTTTTTTTTTAACAAATATTTCTAATCTTTATAAGAAAATGCCAAGGGCACCATCTGATGTGTGGAGACATTTCACTGCAGCTAAAGTAGAAGGAAAATCTGTGTACAATTGCAAATACTGTGCCAAATCATATGTGAAGAATGCAACAACCCTGAAATTTCCATCCCTAACTACAACATTTTCCGACAAGATAGAATTGCCAAAGGGGGCGTTGTTGCAATCTACAGCAGAGATAGCCTGCAGAGTTCTGTCTTACTACCCAGGTCTGCACCCAAACAATTCGAGCATCTACTTTTAAAAATCCACCTTTCCAGAAACAAGTCTCTCACCGTTGACGCTTGCTATAGACCACCCTCTGCTCCCAGCTGTGCTCTGGACACCATATGTGAATTGAATGCCCCCCCATCTATCCTCTGAGATTGTGCTGCGAGTTGACCGAAACTGGGACATGCTTAACACCCCAGCCATCCTACAATCTAAGCTTGATGCTCTCAATCTCACACAAATGATCAATGAACCCACCAGGTACAACCCCAAATCCTTAAACATCGGCACCCTCATAGATATCATTCTAACCAACTTGCCCTCCAAATACACCTCCGCTGTTTTCAACCAAGATCTCAGGAATCACTGCCTCATTGCTTTCATCCACATTGAGTGGCTGCTGCCAACACCCTGACTCAACTCCAGCCACGTTAATAATGGGAATTGATGGGAAATGATGTAAAATATATCACTAGCCACTTTAAACAATGCTACCTAATATAATGTTACATACCCTACATTATTCACCTCATATGTATATGTATATACTGTACTCTATATCATCTACTGCATCTTTAAGTAATACATGTATCACTAGCCACTTTAACTATGCCACTTTGTTTACATACTCATCTCATATGTATATACTGCACTCAATACCATCTACTGTATCTTGCCTATGCCGCTCTGTACCATCACTCATTCATATATCTTTATGTACATATTCTTTATCCCCTTACACTTGTGTCTATAAGGTAGTAGTTTTGGAATTGTTAGCTAGATTACTTGTTGGTTATTACGGCATTGTCGGAACTGGAGGCCTAGTTCAGACCTTTATCTATCCTACCCTGCCTTTCTAAGGTCTTCGAAAGCCAAGTTAACAAACAGATTACCGACCATTTCGAATCCCACTGTACCTTCTCCGCTATGCAATCTGGTTTCAGAGCTGGTCATGGGTGCACCTCAGCCACGCTCAAGGTCCTAAACGATATCTTAACCACCATCAAGAAGAGACATTACTGTGCAGCCGTATTCATCGACCTGGCCAAGGCTTTCGACTCTGTCAATCACAACATTCTTATTGGCAGACTACACAGCCTTGGTTTCTCAAATGATTGCCTCGCCGAGTTCACCAACTACTCCTCTGATAGAGTTCAATGTGTCAAATCGGAGGGCCCGTTGTCCGGAACTCTGGCAGTCTCTATGGGGGTGCCACAGGGTTCAATTATTTGGCCGACTCTTCTCTGTATACATCAATGATGTCGCTCTTTCTGCTGGTGATTCTCTGATGGGTTGTGCCGTGGCGGAGATCTTTGTGGGCTATACTCGGTCTTGTCTCAGGATGGTAAGTTGGTGGTTGAAGATGTCCCTCGAGTGGTGTGGGGGCTGTGCTTTGGCAAAGTGGGTGGGGTTATATCCTTCCTGTTTGACCCTGTCCGGGGTTATCATTGGATGGGGCCACAGTGTCTCCTGACCCCTCCCCTTTCAGCCTCCAGTATTTATGCTGCAGTAGTTTGTGTCGGGGGGCTAGGGTCAGTTTCTTATATCTGGAGTACTTCTCCTATCTTATCCGGTGTCCTGTGTGAATTTAAGTATGCTCTCTCTAATTCTCTCTTTCTCCCTCTCGGAGGACCTGAGCCCTAGGACTATGCCTCAGGATTACCTGGCATGATGACTCCTTGCTGTCCCCAGTCCACCTGGTCGTGCTGCTGCTCCAGTTTCAACTGTTCTGCCTGCAGCTATGGAATCCTGACCTGTTCACCGGACGTGCTACCTGTCTCAGAACTGCTGTTTTCAACTCTCTCGAGACAGCAGGAGTGGTAGAGATACTCTTAATGATCGGCTATGAAAATCCAACTGACATTTACTCCTGAGGTGCTGACTTGTTGCACCCTCGACAACTACTGTGATAATTATTATTTGACCATGCTGGTCATTTATGAACATTTGAACATCTTGGCCATGTTCTGTTATAATCTCCACCCGGCACAGCCAGAATAGGACTGGCCACCCCTCATGGCCTGGTTCCTCTCTAGGTTTCTTCCTAGGTTTTGGCCTTTCTAGGGAGTTTTTCCTAGCCACCGTGCTTCTACACCTGCATTGCTTGCTGTTTGGGGTTTAGGCTGGGTTTCTGTACAGCACTTTGAGATATCAGCTGACGTGTGAAGGGGTATATAAAAATGTGATTTGATTTGATTTCAGCTCACTGGTCACCATAGCAGCATCCACCTGTAGCACACGCTCCAGCAGGTATATCTCACTGGTCACCCCAAAGCAAATTCCTACTTTGGCCGCCTTTCTTTCCAGTTCTCTGCTGCCAATGACTGGAACGAACTGCAAAACTCACTGAAGCTGGAGACTCATATATCCCTCACGAGCTTTAACCTTTTGTGACTAGAGGGCAGTATTTTCATTTTTGGAAAAATAACGTTCCCGTAGTAAACGGGATATTTTGTCAGGACAAGATGCTAGAATATGCATATAATTGACAGCTTAGGATAGAAAACACTCTAAAGTTTCCAAAACTGTAACAATATTGTCTGTGAGTATAACAGAACTGATATTGCAGGCGAAAGCCTGAGAAAAATCCTATCCGGAAGTGACTCATCTTTTGAAAGCTCTGCGTTCCAATGCGTTCCTATTGAGCAGTGAATGGTAATCAACCAGATTACTTTTTCTCCGTATTCCCCAAGGTGTCTACAGCATTGTGACGTAGTTTTACTTATTTATGTTGAAGAATACCCGTAAGCGGCTCAATTGCGCAACTGGTCACCTGATGGCTCCCAGAGTGATTCTCGCGTAAAATACAGAGGTAGCCATTATTCCAATCGGTCCTACTGAAAAACCAATTGTCCCGGTGGATATATTATCGAATAGATATTTTAAAAACACCTTGAGGATGGATTATAAACAACGTTTGCTTCTGTCGATATTATGGAGCTAATTTTGAATATTTTTCGGCATTTTCGTGACTGCAATTTCCAGGCGATTTCTCAGCTAAACGTGAAGAACAAACGGAGCTATTTCGCATACAAAAATAATATTTTTGGAAAAAAGGAACATTGGCTATCTAACTAAACATCTGAAGCTCATCAAAGGTAAACGATTTAATTTGATTGCTTTTCTGATTTACGTGACCAAGTTACCTGCTGCTAGCTGGACAAAATGCTATGCTAGGCTATTGATAAACTTAAACAAATGCTTGTCTAGCTTTGGCTGTAAAGCATATTTTGAAAATCGGAGATGACAGGGTGATTAACAAAAGGCTAAGCTGTGTCTCAATATATTTCACTTGTGATTTTCATGAAAAGGAATATTTTCTAGGAATATTTATGTCCGTTGCATTATGCTAAGTGTCAGTCGATGATTACGCTCCCGCATGAGGGATGGGGGAGTCACTAGAGGAGCTTTAAGCACCGGCTGTCAGAGCAGGTCACAGATCACTGCATCTGTACATAGCCCATCTGTAAATAGCCCATCCAACTACCTCATCCCCATACTGTATTTATTTATTTAATCTTGCTCCTTTGCACCCCAGTATCCCTACTTGCATATTCATCTTCTGCACATCTACCATTCCAGTGTTTAATTGATATATTGTAATTACTTTGCCACCATGGACTATTTTTTGCCTTACCTCCCTTATCCTACCTCATTTGCACAGACTGCACTTGTCTGGCCAAGTGCATAAAGTTCCCTCAGCGCTCACAACAAGCAACCTCTGACAAAAGTCCCTCTACTTCTATTCAAGGTGAAAATGATGAATCAGACACCTTATTGATAGCAACAGCTCATGGTCCTCCTGGAATCAGAAGTGTTTTTGACTCAATGGATGACCGTAGTCAGATAAATGCTGATGAATGTCTTGCTGGAGCTGTGGATGCAACTGGCTCACCTCTGATGCGCACAGGCGATGTGTATTGGAAGAGATTTCTGAAAGTACATTTACATTTACATTTAAGTCATTTAGCAGACGCTCTTATCCAGAGCGACTTACAAATTGGTGCATTCACCTTATGACATCAAACCCATTGGCTGTTCTGTTCATGCACTGAATCTGCTCCGAAAGGACATCATGGCAATGAAAACAATGGATACACTCTACAAGAGGGCCAAGGCAATGGTTAGGTATGTGAAGTGTCATCAAGTTATAGCAGCAGTCTACCTCACCAAGCCAAGTGAGAAGAATAGGAGCGCCACAATGAAGCTGCCCAGCAACACCTGTTGGGATGGTGTTGTCATCATGTTTGACAGTCTCCTGGAAGAGGGGTCTCTACAGGAAATGGCCATATCACAGTCTGCCGATATGGACAGCCCCATCAAGAGGATCCTCCTGGATGATGTACAATTGAAGTCGGAAGTTTACATACACCTTAGCCAAATACATTTAAACTCAGTTTTTCACAAGTCCTGACATTTAATCCTAGTGAAGATTCCCTGTCTTAGGTCAGTTAAGATCACCACTTTATTTTAAGAATGTGAGATGTCAGAATAATAGTAGAGAGAATGATTTATTTCAGCTTTTATTTCTTTCATCACATTCCCAGTGGGTCAGAAGTGTACATACACTGAATTAGTATTTGGTAGCATTGCCTTTAAATTGTTTAACTTGGGTCAAACGTTTTGGGTAGCCTTCCACAAGCTTCCCACAATAAGTTGGGTGAATTTTGGCCCATTCCTCCTGACAGAGCTGGTGCAACTGAGTCAGGTTTGTAGGCCTCCATGCTCACACACACTTTTTCCAGTTGTGCCCACACATTTTCTATAGGATTGAGGTCAAGGCTTTGTGATGGCCACTCCAATACCTTGACTTTGTTGTCCTTAAGCAATTTTGACACAACTTTGGAAGTATGCCTGGGGTCATTGTCCATTTGGAAGACCCATTTGCGACCAAGCTTCAACTTCCTGACTGATGTATTGAGATGTTTCTTCAATATATCTACTTAATTTCTCTTCATGATGCCATCTATTTTGTGAAGTGCATCAGTCCCTCCTGCAGCAAAGCACCCCCACAACATGATGCTGCCACAATCGTGCTTCACGGTTGGGATGGTGTTCTTCGACTTAAAAGCCTCCTCCTTTTTCCTCCAAACATAACAATGGTCTTATGGCCAAACAGTTCTATTTTTGTTTCATCAGACCAGAGGACATTTCTCCAAAAAGTACGATCTTTGTCCCCATGTGCAGTTGCAAACCATAGTCTGGCTTTTTCTATAGAGGTTTTGGAGCAGTGGCTTCTTCCTTGCTGAGTGGCCTTTCAGGTTATGCCGAGATAGGACTCGTTTTACTGTGGATATAGATACTTCTGTACCTGTTTCCTCCAGCATCTTCACAAAGTAATTTGCTGTTGTTCTGGGATTGATTTGCAGTTCTCACCAAAGTATGTTAATTTCTAGGAGACAGAACGCGTCTCCTTACTGAGCGGTATGATGGCTGCGTGGTCCCATGGTGTTTATACTTGCGTATTATTGTTTGTACAGATGAACATGGTACCTTCAGGCATTTGGAAATTGCTCCCAAGGATGATTTCTATTTCTGAGGTCTTGGCTGATTTCTTATGATTTCCCCATGATGTCAAGCAAAGAGGCACTGAGTTTGAAGGTATGCCTTGAAATACATCCACAGGTACACCTCCAATTGATTCAAATTATGTCAATTAGACTATCAGAAGCTTCAAAAGCCATTACATTATTTTCTGGAATTTTCTAAGCTGTTTAAAGGCACAGTTAACTTAGTGTATGTAAACTTCTGACCTACTGGAATTGTGATACAGTGAATTATAAGTGAAATAATCTGTCTCTTGCCAAAACTATAGTTTGTGGACAAGGAATTTGTGGAGTGGTTGAAAAACTAGTTTTAATGACTCCAACCTAAGTGTATGTAAGTGTATCAGCCTGAAACTCCTGAAACCTATAGCAGTAGCCATTGCACGGATTGAGGGAGACAATGCCATCCTGTCTGATGTTCAGACTCTGCTTGCAGATGTAAGAGAAGACATCCGTACTGTCCTGCCCACTTCACTGTTGCTCCAAGCAGAGGAAACTGCAGTTCTGAAATACATCAAAAAGCGTGAAGACTTCTGCCTGAGGCAAATACACGCCGCAGCGTGTTGGACCCCAAGTAGGGTAGCCTAGTGGTTAGAGCATTGGACTAGTAACCGGAAGGTTGCAAGTTCAAACCCCCGAGCTGACAAGGTACAAATCTGTCGTTCTGCCCCTGAACAAGCAGTTTACCCACTGTTCCTAGGCCGACAAGAATTTGTTCTTAACTGACTTGCCTAGTTAAATAAAGATAAAATAAAAAATAAATAAGTATGCTGGCAAGAACATCCTGTCTGGTGCAGAGATCAACAAGACCTATGGTGTCATCACTACCGTGTCTCACAACCTTGGCCTGGATGAGGGCAAGATTCTTGGCAGTCTGGCGAAGTACACTTCCAAGCTGTATGGCAGTCGTGCCAACATATCTCATCAGCCACCTGGTGGAAGGGACTTTGTGGATCTGAGTCTCTTTCCCCGGTTGCCTCAATCATCCTCAAAATCCTACCAACAGCAACCGATTCAGAGCACAACTGTCTATTGGAAGGATTTCATTATTTGCAATTATGTCTACTTATGATAAGATTTATATTTCTGTCTCCATATGATATGGTAAATATATTCAATGCAAAAATCATCTACATTTAAATGGTATTAATATTCATTATATTTCCGTTAATTCCCATATATTCCCGTTAATTCCCATGGAAAGTTCCACCTCTGAACATTCCACAAAATGTGCAACCCTAGCCGTGACCGAATCAAAATATGGATTTCTACCCTGGCCCGGCCTCCAAACAGTGCAGAAAAGGGTTGAGGGGAAGAGAGAGCGGGAGAGGGTGAGAGATAGCAAGTGCATAAGAAAGGGAGTGGGAGAGAGAACACCAGAGGGAGTCATGACTAACCAATAAGTTAGGGATCCATTAAGATGGTCTGGGGAGAGTAATACCATTTCCCCACTGAGCTGCCCTCCATTAACATGGGCCACGGCCACCAGACTAGTAACTGCCTGCCCATCTAGTTGTCAGTATGCCTCCAGTCACTCTGTCAGCATGCTGTGTGCAGTTACAGTAGCTACAGTGGTCCAGAGAGGTGAGTTGGCTCTCTACTGTAGAAGTATGGGCCAAAAAGTTAAATTAGAGCTTGGAATTAGAATGATCCCCTTGTCACTGAAGTCAAATGATGACAACAGCGTTTGAGTGGGGCCCTAGCGGAACAGCCAGAAACAGAGTGGTAGCTACGTGAGGGGGGATATTTAGAACACCAGCCAGCACGCCAGTCAGGAATGATTCATGTGCTGGAGCATGTTGCTAATTGATTTCTGGGCCCGCGTCTCAGATTGTCAGAGGAAGCTCGCTGCACAGAAATGAAAATGGAATTTTAAAGCGTCTGTTTTCTCCTTTACACATCAGCCGTCATCACATCACCCCTTCTTGGCAATGCTCGGCAAGCATGACAAATGAAAGGGACAAGGTTTTAAACACAACAGGTAAGCCTAGTAGACATGCGTGGGAGTACCTGAGGCATAACTTAATTGTCTAGACAATGGCAACTTAAAAGCATTTCCTAGGTCTAAAGAACAGATATAGGTTTTGATGTACTGTAACCTATACCACTAAAGTGAAACACTAGTAGGGTATTTAGCTTGCAGTAATCTTGAGTTAAAAGGTAATTGTATAGCATAGAGTCCCCCCCCCAAAAATGACATAGACTACTCTGCTAAATTGACTCCATTCCATCCTATACAGATTTTCTACACATTGTGCAATGTTTAACCTCATCAATATTCACCACAACACACCTGCCTTCCAAAGGCCAGTCATTACTGCCTCCAATCAAGTCAGAAGATAATCACGTCATAAAAGCTAAATAAGGTAGCAACGAGCATGGGGAGAAATATAATTCAGCAGTTAGATAAGCTGAGCAAACTTTCTGCAGTTATTTTAGGACTTTTAGTGGAGAGAAACGAAGCTCACACTTGAAAATATTAACTGAACTCCCCAGCCCAATCTCCCGCCGTCTGCCTGCGGGCTCCCAAGCTGTGTGCCAGACTCAGCTATGTCAGTTCTTTTCATTTGAGTTCCAACCTGTGATATATCTGGGCTTATAAATATAACCTGGAGTGAGTGGGAGGGACGGGTGCAGCAGGACAGGCTTTGACTTCTCCTCTGGGCAAATCTAGAACACTCATATTCAAATAGAGTTCATGCCCCAGTACTATACTAGCGCAAATGTTACAGCTTATACTGCAGTACCACTGAGGCTTTTGAAACAACACAATGTGTTTAGACACATTGGAAACGGTTTAGAAATTACTTACATTTTGACACGTTATTCATAAAGGCTAAAATGGGCAAATCGATATCAATTATCGATCCTTCATGTTTTTTGACATATACAGTGGACTCCGAAATGATTGACTACTTTGACAAAGATTGGGAAATATGACTATCAAATCAATTAAAATACTGAGCTATATTGTATGCTCCAAAAATTTGGGAAAATATATTGTTTCATACTAACACAATTTCTCAAATAAAAATATAAAAAAATGATTGACAAACCTGTTTTCAATACCTCACCTAGCAAGGATAACAGCACTGAGCCTTTTTCTAAAATGTTATACGAATTGGAGAACAACATTGGGAGGGATCTTAGACCATTCCTCCATACAGAATTCTTCCATATCCTTGATATCCACCACAATATTTTACAGTAGGTATGGGGTTCTTTTCTTTTCTGCTCATGCATGATCATTTTAATGCCAAACCCACCACCGGTGTGTGGACAAATAGCTCTATTTTCATGTCATCTGACCAAAGCACCAGTTCCAATCCAAGTGGCTGTTTATCAAACTCCAGGCGTTTACATTTGTTGGATGACATACGCATCAAAATGAGAATTCATGAACAGAAAATGACCCCATAAAATATGGTGCTGGATCTTTGATGTTATGGGGCTATTTTGTTCCACTACTCCTGGGGATCTAGTTAAGGTCTACAGTATCATAAACTTTACCCAGTGCCAGGATATTTTAGCCAAAAATCTGATTGCCTCTGATAGTTATATTTGCCACAAAATCGAAATTTCACAATAGCCATCTCAGTCTCCAGACTTGAACCCCATTGAAAACATGTGGTATGAATTGAAGAGGGCAGTCCATAAGCACAGACAAAAATACAGTGCCTTCAGAAAGTATTCAGAGCCCTCGACTTTTTCCACATTTTGTTACGTTACTGCCTTATTCTAAAATTGATTACATTTAAAAAAAATCCGCAATCTATACACAATACCACATGACAAAGCAAAAACAGGTCTTGAAATTTTTGCAAATGTATTAAATAAATAAAAACTTATTTACAGAAGTATTCAGCCCCTTTGCTATGAGACTCGAAATTGAGTTCAGGTGCATTGATCATCCTTGAGATGTTTCTACAACTTGATTGGAGTCCACCAGTGGTAAATTCAATTGATTGGACATGATTTGGAAAGGTACACACCTGCCTATATAAGGTCCCACAGTTGACAGTGCACGTCAGAGCAAAAACCAAGCCATGAGGTGAAGGAATTGTCCGTAGAGCAGGGTACCAAAAAATGTCTGCAGCATTGAAGGTCCCCAAGAACACAGTGGCCTCCATCATTCTTTAATGGAAGATGTTTGGAAACACCAAGACTCTTCCAAGAGCTGGCCACCCGGCCAAACTGAGCAATCGGAGAAGGGCCTTGGTCAGGGAGATGACCAAGAACCTAATGGTCACTCTGAGTTCCTCTGTGGTGATGGGACAACCTTCCAGAAGGATAACCATCTCTGCAGCACTCCACCAATCAGGCCTTTATGGTAGTGGTCAGACAGAAGCCACTCCTCAGTAAAAGGCACAAGTGCCCGCTTGGAGTTAAAGACCATAAACATGAGAAACAAGATTCTGTGGTCTGATGAAACCGAGATTGAACTCGTTGGCCTAAATGCAAATGCGTCACGTCTGGAAGAAACCTGGCACCATCCCTACGGTGTCACAATCTGAAATTAGGCAAACTATTACAATTTTAGCAAGCAGGAAATTAGGGAGCAATATCTGCACATTGCACCTTTAATCAAAATCTATTTTTCTGATCAATTGTATTAGTATAAAATCATTTCCTACTTTAAAAAAAAAACATACAATATAGCTTTGTATTTATTTATTTTATAGTTATTTTTATCAAGTGTGTCAATCATTTCAGACCCCACTGTATAAGCCCAATACAAGGCCCATAAAGACCACCTCGAGGCTGATAACTATTAAGTCTCCCTATCTGACGGGTTATTGAATTTAATGTGCAGAGCACATTTTGAAGCTTATTGAACGCTTGGCCTTGCTATCGCTTTCATCTGGTTTCCATTGATATCGTACAGCTACAACAGCTGCTTCAAGTCATTCCAGAACCCCATCTGGCCCATGCCTCTCCTCAATCACTGAGGTAATAACCTCCGGGCTGGCAGGCGGGCGTGTGTGTGAGAATGTGTGCGTCTATGAGTTGGTATGCGTCTTTGAATGTGTGTGCATTTGTGTCTGTGCGTATGTGTGAGTGAGTGTGCACGTGTTACAGCTGTGACATTTATTTTCCATACCTGCTGGGTGCAGAGTGGGGAGATTAAGTTAAAGCCTTTAACTGGCTCCATTGACAGTGATACATCTAAACATCCAACCAGGTTGAGGTACCTTAAGGGACCTTGCAGCAGTTACAATTCAAGAAAACATTAAGTCATGCATGTTATTATTATGCGGTTCGTACTTCATTTTCAATACTTGTATTTATTTATTTGTGCAGTCTGTTAGCAGCATGTATCTCCTGTACCTATCTGCAGATAACCATTAGGATAAAACGCTCTCTCTGCACCCTGAAGCTGCTGTATGGGCTAGTGGAGCTACTGTTTTACGATGTGACTGCACTACAGCAGGGCCCTACACTGCCATTTTTTATAAGAAGCACACAAAGAAATGGAAGAACCCAATGGAAGAAAAATATATTCAAGGTATTAATGATGGTAACTCGATAAGTTACCATCATCTGTGGTTACCAGGTTGTTAGCTTGCGAGTAGTTTTCAAAGGCCCGCAACATGGTTTATGAATGTAAAATGTGATATTGCAAATCTGCGAAAGAAAATCATTTGCTTGGTTTGGGCTAGAAATAAGATGTTTTTTCTGTAGTAATGATGCAAGCATAATGGTCACTAATCAGCTTATTCTCTATGGCACAGCGAAGTCATAATTACAACTATTATTATCCGGGTGAATTGTTTCTGGTCGCAGTGTAGTGTACTGTCTTACCCTGTGTTTTTTCTGCCTGCTTTTTCTGCTCCACATGATGTGTTTTTGACTGATCTTTACAGCTGTGCTGCAGTCTTAACCTGTGAGTTTGTTTAACTTGACAGATGTACTACAGTCTTACCCTGTGTTTCTCTTTGACTTTACGTCTGTACTCCAGCTTGTCAAACTACAGGTCCTCTCGGCGCAGCCTCTCTCTGGCCCCCTCCACATTGATGCCAGTTGTGCCATCATCCTCCTCCCCCTCTGTGGCTGGCACAGCCGTCCTCTGGAGCGGTGGCCACTGCTGCACCATCTGGAGAGAGGGGCATTGATCAACACACAGTTAAATTACACACTGCAACTTTGCCATCTAATTTTCAGCTGGATGGGAATCAACACATGCACACACACAAACACGTTTACCCACACACAAATGCGAGTACATCCACACACACACACACACACACACACACACACACACACACACACACACACACACACACACACACACACACACACACACACACACACACACACACACACACACACACACACACACACACACACACACACACACACACACACACACGCACCATTTAGTGTCCTTAATTGAATTTTCAGCTGGCTGAGCATCAATACACAAAACATCACGTGCCATCTAATTTTCTCTGAGTGAAAAGGCTGTTAGTGAGGTAAACAAACAGGTTTTGACAATAAGTGGTCTTCTCATTTAGCTTAGCCTGAAGCCACCAAAACGGGTTATTATTGGATCTGACTCAAAAGAAAAATTTGTCGTCAGGAAGAAAAATGTTTGTACAGACCTGTCCCTCTTCCGTGAAGACATTTGATGTTGACTTGGAAGTTTCTCCTCAGGACCTTCTTGGCCTCTTTGAACTTTGTCTCTTTTTCAGTCTTCTTCATGGTGTTGCTTCCCTGTGATGAGAGGGGAAATGATCAGAACACTGCATATATGTACATATCAACCTAACACAATTTCACTGCCAATGTAACACCTCATAACATTGATCATGTTGAAACGGTCTGTCCCTGCTGATCTCGGCTAGAGGTAGCTAGACAGTAGGTCAGCAGATTGGAGACTCAGGAATGCTGACAAAGACAAATTCACAGAGAACCACCAGTACTGTCCACTCATTGATTGCTTCGGCAAATTAACTGTGCAACAAAATGAAATTCCCAGCCCCTGACAGAGGGTAGTTTTGCCATTTATTTTGGTAGTAAAGAATAGAATTATCAAATTGTGTCAAAACTATTTACTTACAGGGCAGCTGGCCTGTCCTCTGAGGTAGAAATCAAGACTAAGGTCAGTGGTACACTATAGTTATAATAAAACCTCTGCATTCTGGAACATTGATTCAAGAAATGTATGAATTTTCCATTGCTCCTCTAATTAGGATCTGGGCCAAATCCAACCTGCAGGCTTTACAGTGCTGCAACATCAAACAACTTTCCAATGTTTGCCCAGATAACAGATCATCTCTGGTTAAGCAGTTGACAAGGACACGAGACATAACATAAACGAAGGGAATCTTTCACTCCTGAATTGCTGTTGCGCAACAGCGATTATTCCCTAGGAATTATTCAGTGCAGTTCCCATTTTGTTGTTGTAGTCAAAGCAGAGGGTAAACCAACTTTCCTTGGCACATTCCAGCATATATCCTCTCGTATCCAGAGTGATAGAGAGCGCTCTTGTCTAGGGAGTTAATAAAACAAGTCCGTGGAATATGACTTAAGTTTAACGAGCAGTAGACTCTGCTGAGTCGGCACTTGGAAGGTGGCATAATATTAGTGACGAGACAAAAAGTATATATAGTTACATATGGGGATATTGTTTTTGACGATTTATCAGATCGACAATATCTCTATATTTTTGAGCTAGTTGGCTAGTTATCTGCACCAAAAGGGCAGTATTTTTCTTTCCTAGCTTGAGAGGGCCAGGAGGTATGCGGTCAACAATGCTTGACTCAGGGAGGAGGACGCCCCTGCCATGCATAGTCCCATGGGATGTTGGCTATCAACAACAAGGCAACTCCTATGACTAACTGGGAATGGGACGCAAGCGTAGGATTGATCACCCTGTCGCTGGCCGCCTTTGGGGAGGGTGTATAGTGTGAAAGGCCGAAACACCCTAGGAACCAAAGGTACACTGCTGACGATGCGCTCCCCAAATTTCACCACGCTCACTGTTCATTAACTCTTGGAAGTGCTTGCACAAAGGATAGTAACATCTCATCCTGTGTTCTTGGAATCTCCATCTTTTTAAATAGGGAGCCAATTTGTTTCCAGCTCTTTGTTTTCTCATGACTCTCTTTTCTCCCCCTGCAGCAGACATATGGTGAACAATATGTTTGGAACATCGAATCGAATAAAATCACATTATCGGCACTTAACTATCTTGATAATATTATATCGTGGTGTACTTGGCAATTCCCAGCCCTAATAAATACTGCATGCCTGATTATGTTTTCACATCAGAATGACCCACTACACAATTTATGTCGGTGTGCTCGCTCAACCATATATTGACGTATTTGGTCTCAATTGGCGAGGTTGTGCATTTTATGGTTTAACAACTGAAGTCATCCCTCCCTTGGGGACATTGATCACCATCTTCAATTAGAAATAACCGATGTGAGCATTTGGTAGAGAGAAAAATGTTTCAAAAGGATGTGGCATAAATATGAAATCATGGCCATCATGCTGGGAATGTTGTCATACTGAAAGATATTCAATTTCCCTCAAACCAAGAAATAATTGTTAATTCTCTCACTATACATGTATTGAAGGTAATCTCAGAAAAATTGAGAGAAAAACTTCCATTGCATTTCTATACAGTTTGTTCTGCTGACAAACATAGACTCAGCCAACAGAAGTTAGTGCCATACATTTGAGAGCCCTATTCAAAGCCACAGCAACCAGTCGGAATACATTAAGGAACAAAATGAACTGCTCTGCACAACAATGGACACTAGCAGGCTCCCGGAGCAATACAAGAATGTGAGGCAGGGGAGAGGACCTCTCTGTGTGTGTGTGTGTCGGGGGGGGGGGCATTTGATTAAATCCGTCAGCAAATGAAACAACCTGTGGCAAAACTCACTTCATAACCCTAGTGAGGTGAGCATATAATTAGTGATACATGACAACAACAGCTCCGCTCTGTCCCAACCCTCTTGTCAAAACGAATCAGTAAATGTTACTCCCCCTCTTGCCCCAGTTTCTATCTCCCCACTGAGAATCTAAATTGGGAGGTGGAGCTAGGAATTACCTAGCCCACCCTGTTTTAATAAGCTCTTTCCCACTGGAGGCGCAGTCTCGCCGCTATTCTGAATGAGTCAATTCAATCTCTTTGGGTGTGAAGTTATTGCACTGCATTTCTATGGCAAAATTATGGGCCCTGTCGAAAAGAGGAAAAACCAATTTGATTAGAAATCCAATATCAGCGGTTTCCACAAAGGGGCATGGCTTTCTGTATGCATTTGAAAAGATAAGGAGATAGGAGCCACAAAGTCAAATCTTACCCCCCTTCTTTATTTCATCAGCTTAGGAAAAAAAGGACTGTGAGAAATGTTTGATCCCGATTTAAGAGCACGTGCTCTACTTCACCTTTGGAATAAGCAAAAGCCCAGTATTCCAGTGCATGTTGCTCTTTTCTTACGAGTTCAAATGTTCAAGGTTTGGTACCTGGCAGGTTGGCTTTTTGAATGGGAGGGACATTGAAACAAATTCTTATAGTTAAGATATCGTTATAAGCAGTTGAAAAATGTATTTAGCACTTTTAGTTAGACAAGGACAGCAAACAAACTTCAATATGGATAACAGGTTAAAACAAGAATGTACTCATAATGAAATGTGATGATTAGACACATCATAGTAGAGGGTCGGTAAAACCTTGGAGGTGATTTATTGCTTGTTCCATCACTAGACAGTTGTGCGTTGAGGAGCATTCCTCAACACCGGTGTGACATTCATGCCGGTCCTGAAATGAATGGCTGAGGGACAATTAATGGATTAGAGTGAGAATCAGATGCTCAGTCAATCAATGAAACAATCAATCCTTCAATAAATGGGCCAGAGCAAACACAACTGTCAATAGGGGGGAATGGGGGAGTCGACACATCCTCAGAGGACTTAGCATTATGCAAAAGGTGAGTCATTATGGTCAGAGTTTGAGCATTCTTTCTTTTCGCTCTTAATAATTATAAAGTAAAGGCGAGGAAGAGAGAAATTAACTAACTCGACTGAGAAGAAAAGTCCTGAGGCTCAGTGTCAAACTGTTTCATCACATTAGGTAAATGCCAGATTGACAGTAATAGTTCTCTAAAGCACTTGCTTGGGAAACAAAACAGAGCATACACCAGGCATTTAAAGCAGGTACTCATTAAGTTCCATCAACAACTCTATAACTTTTGAAAAACCACCAATGGACTGAAAAAAAGAGCAGAGAGAACCCCAGATGGTGGCATAACAATGTACCCGTCTGGAATTAACTCAGTCTTTAAAACATCTGATCACAAACGGTATCAATCGGAAAACAAAAGTTAAAAGGAGAATAGAAACAATTTCCTAAGGCCATTTTACCAATAGTAAGTGAACCAGAGAAAATGAATATGGATAGAAACATGTGGAAATTGCAAGATTATGTTATAATGCTTGTATTGTATTATAATGGTTGTTTTAGTCGACAGAATAGAGTACTCTGTTAACTATTGTGTGTGTGTTTTACTGAGGAGGGCCTTTATGAGATAGCACTGACGGAGGAGATTTACGATGTCTTTAGGTGATAAAACCTAAAGAGCATTCCAGATAATATGAGGTAATATTTTTGTGCTACACCGTACCAGGGTGAGATGGTTCCAGTTTGGAGTAGGAGGACCAGACACTGGTCTTTACAATGAAAACTGTTGACACAACAGTTGCTGTCTGCTATGTATTATAGATACCTGTCATACAAATCTTAACCTTGTGACCATTCTATGTATCTGTTGTTCGTCGTGTAGGTTGCGAGGGGTGTATCTTGGCTATAAAAGATCTTTGTACTTATGTGTTGTCACTTTCAATGGATCATTAGAAATGGCACATCATTGAAAGTCATTGCTATTGCAAAGCTCTTGTTTGATGTAGTTTGACTGGTGTGTGAAGTTTGTCTCTCTCCTCATTTTGTAATACAGAAATGAACCACCACAAACATTACCCCAGGTAAACAATTATCATGTTTTACCGTATACCGGGGTATTTTGAAATCTAAGATGTCAAACAAATTATATCCAGCTCAGGGCTCCAGACATGCATTTGGTTTGCTAATTTGATAGCAAAGTGGACAGATGTCAAGATCAAGCTTCTTGGTTACAGCCTAAATTGTTTGGTCCCCCAAAATATTAAATATAAATTATTTTGAATTAGCGCCCCTTGTGTGCACTTCCGGTAATACAGTATACCCCAATATGGTATAAAATCTAATCAAATGTTATTGGTCACATACACATGATAAGCAGATGTTAATGCGAGTGTAGCGAAATGCTTGTGCTTCTCGTTCCGACAGTGCAGGAATATCTAACAAATAATCTAACAATTCCCCAACAACTACCTAATAAAAACAAATCTAAAGGGGTGAATTAGAATATGTACATATAAGTATATGGATGAGCGATGGCCGAGCGGCATAGGCAAGGTGCAATAGATCATCTGTCTTAGAAGTAAATATTTACATGCGTCTGTTTGCATTTACCTATCATCTGCTATGGGTATTCCTTAGTACTTGTTAGCATTCTGGTAATTTACATCTTTGGGGCTTATTTTTTCATTTGAAAATATTTTTCCACGAATTATGTCCACTACCGGTAATAACATATATCCCAAGATGGCACAGGCACAGTATGAAGCAGTGGACGCCCATCCTACTCTGTGAAATTCATAAAAATAGTGAAACATATATATACATTTTTTTTTATAGATAAATCATATTCACATTTTACCAAATGATTTATTAAAACACTTTTTCAATTAAGTTCTACAGTAGCATCAACAGCACTGTAGGGTAACACCATGGTTTAGCCGGAGGACAGCTAGCTTCCGTCGTCCTTTGGGAATATTGGTTCTCACCCCCTTCCATAGACATACACATTAATTATGACAACTTCCGGAGGACATCCTCCACTTTATCGGAGCTCTTGCAGCACGAACTGACATGTTGTCCACCCAATCAAAGGATCAGATATTGAATCTAGTAGTGAAAGCATAAGCTACAGTTAGGTAACACTGCAGTGCATAAAATGTGGTGAGTTAAACTATTGTCTTTCTCACCGAGTTAACAGTTTTTAAACAAGTTAATGTATTCAAAAACAGAGAGAGCTTGCTATATTCCATTTTTTTCTCACTTTCACAGCTAGCAAATGCATCTACTTAGTTTAGCCTACTCAAACACCAGGCTCAAACAGAGGGATGCTATGTTAGTTAGCTGGTTATGGCTATCCAACACGGGAACTCTTCCAAGTCAAGGTAAGCTTCTGGTTTTACAAAAGTATTGCCACCGGGGCCCACTGGTGTAACTGATAAACTGCTTACTACACTGTACTGGATGATTGTAGCGGTTTTACTAACTCGTTCCTTCTATTAGCTATGTTGACTATGACGTTACTTTACTTTAGCTAATATGGTGACAACGACATAGGCTGTGTGTAGCGGAACTGGGAGAATGTAATATGAATGACAGTCATCCAATATGCTGTAACAGAATTAACCTGTTACTCCTACCCCCTACTTTTTCGAACATTCTGTTAAAAATCGCGCAACATTTCAGCACCCTGCTGCTCACGCCAGGAATATAGTATATGCATATGATTAGTATGTGTGGATAGAAAACACTCAGAGGTTTATAAAACTGGTTAAATCACGGCTGTGACTATAACAGAACGTGCGTTTCATCGAAAAGCGCAGGAAAATCTGATCACTGAAAATGGAAATATATATCCATCCGCCACTTCAACCCATTGATAAAGGCGAACCACAATAAATGGGGCTGAGGTTGCAATACCTACAGCTTCCACACAATGTCAACAGTCTTGTCATTTGCCTAGGCTTTGTTTCTTGGTCAAACAAAGAAGAGACAAGCCATTTGTTCAAGTCTCCGACCGGATATTTTGGTTGAGATTTACCCGGACATTATTTCCAGACGGACAGCTAAAGAATATACTTCGCCTCGTGATCAATTTGATCGCTTATTAACGTTTACTAATACCTAAAGTTGCATTACAAAAGTATTTCGAAGTGTTTTGTTAAAGTTTATCGTCGACTTTTTTAATTTAAAAAAATGACGTTACGTTATAAGACGCTATTTTTTTCCGTTTATCACACAGTCTTCATAGATCGATATCTAGGCTATAGATGGACCGATTTCATCGAAAAAAAGACCCAATAGTGATTATGGGACATCTAGGAGTGCCAACAAAGAAGATGGTCAAAGGTAATGAATGTTTTATATTTTATTTGTGCGTTTTGTGTAGTGCCGACTATGCTAATTATTTTGTTTACGTCCCCTGCGGGTCTTTTGGTGTGTTACATGCTATCAGATAATAGCTTCTCATGCTTTCGCCAAAAAGCATTTTAAAAATCTGACTTGTTGCCTGGATTCACAACGAGTGTAGCTTTAATTCAATACCCTGCATGTGTATTTTAATGAACGTTTGAGTTTTAACTAGTACTATTAGCATTTAGCGTAGTGCATTTGCATTTCCAGATGTCTAGATGGGACGCCTGCGTGTCAGGTAGGAGCAAGAGGTTAAGGCCAAACTCATAAAATACATTTGTGTCTTCCTTCATCTTAAACGTCACCGACCGCCACTGGTATCAAGGTCTGGAAATCTGGATATCGCCCAACCCTAGTCCAAACACACCAAACAGTCGGCACGACAATTCCACTTCCCCCTCAAGAGGCTGAAAAGATTTGGCATGGGCCCTCAGACCCTCAAAAAGTTCTACAGCTGAACCCAAAACATTTCCGAAGTATCGAAGGTCCCCAAGAACACAGTAGCCTCCATCATTCTTAAACAGAAGATGTTTGGAACCACCAAGACTCTTCCTAGAACTGACCACCTGGCCAAACTGAGCAATCGGGGGAGAAGGGCCTTGGTCAGGGAGGTGACCAAGAAACCGATGGTCACTAAGACAGAGCTGCAGAGTTCCTCTGTGGAGATGGGAGAACCTTCCAGAAGGACAACCATCTCATCATTCAGGACTTTATGGTAGAGAGGCCAGACGGAAGCCACTCCTCAGTAAAAGGCACATGACAGCCAGGCACATAAAGGACTCTCATACCATGCGAAAAAGATTCTCTGGTCTGCTGAAACCAAGATTGAACTCTTTGGCCGGAATGCCAAGTGCGAAGTTTGGAGGAAACCTGGCACCATCCCCATAGTGAAGCTGATTTTTTCAGCGCAGGGACTGGGAGACTAGTCAGGATCAAGGGAAAGATGAACGGAGCAGGGTACAGAAAGATCCTTGATGAAAACCTGCTCCAGAGTGCTAAGGCGAAGGTTCACCTGACAACAAGACAACGTCCCTAAGCACACAGCCAAGACAACGCAGGAGTGGCTTCGGGACAAGTCTCAATGTCCTTGAGTGGACCAGCCAGAGCCCAGACTTGAACACGATCCAACATCTCTAGAGAGACCTGAAAATAGCTGTGCAACGACGCTCCCCATCCAATCTGACAGAGCCTGAGAGGATCTGCAAAGGGTAAATGGGAGAAACTCCCCAAATACAGGTGTGCCAAGCTTGTAGCATCCTACCCAAGAAGACTCGAGGCTGTAACCTCTGCCAAAGGTGCTGCAACCAAGTACTGAGTAAAGGTTCTGATGACTTACAATGCCTTGCGAAAGTATTCGGCCCCCTTGAACTTTGCGACCTTTTGCCACATTTCATGCTTCAAACATAAAGATATAAAACTGTATTTTTTGTGAAGAATCAACAAGTGGGACACAATCATGAAGTGGAACGATATTTATTGGATATTTCAAACTTTTTTAACAAATCAAAAACTGAAAAATTGGGTGTGCAAAATTATTCAGCCCCTTTACTTTCAGTGCAGCAAACTCTCTCCAGAAGTTCAGTGAGGATCTCTGAATGATCCAATGTTGACCTAAATGACTAATGATGATAAATACAATCCACCTGTGTGTAATCAAGTCTCTGTATAAATGCACCTGCACTGTGATAGTCTCAGAGGTCCGTTAAAAGCGCAGAGAGCATCATGAAGAACAAGGAACACACCAGGCAGGTCCGAGATACTGGTGTGAAGAAGTTTAAAGCCGGATTTGGATACAAAAAGATTTACCAAGCTTTAAACATCCCAAGGAGAACTGTGCAAGCGATAATATTGAAATGGAAGCAGTATCAGACTACTGCAAATCTACCAAGACCTGGCCGTCCCTCTAAACTTTCAGCTCATACAAGGAGAAGACTGATCAGAGATGCAGCCAAGAGGCCCATGATCACTCTGGATGAACTGCAGAGATCTACAGCTGAGGTGGGACACTCTGTCCATAGGACAACAATCAGTCGTATATTGCACAAATCTGGCCTTTACGGAAGAGTGGCAAGAAGAAAGCCATTTCTTAAAGATATCCATAAAAAGTGTTGTTTAAAGTTTGCCACAAGCCACACCAAACATGTGGAAGAAGGTGCTCTGGTCAGATGAAACCAACAATGCAAAACGTTATGTTTGGCGTAAAAGCAACACAGCTCATCCCCACTGTCAAACATGATGGTGGCAGCATCATGGTTTGGGCCTGCTTTTCTTCAGCAGGGACAGGGAAGATGGTTAAAATTGATGGGAAGATGGATGGAGCCAAATACAGGACCATTCTGGAAGAAAACCTGATGGAGTCTGCAAAAGACCTGAGACTGGGACGGGGATTTGTCTTCCAACAAGACAATGATCCAAAACACAAAGCAAAATCTACAATGGAATGGTTCAAAAATAAACATATCCAGGTGTTAGAATGGCCAAGTCAAAGTCCAGACCTGAATCCAATCGAGAATCTGTGGAAAGAACTGAAAACTGCTGTTCACAAATGCTCTCCATCCAACCTCACTGAGCTCGAGCTGTTTTGCAAGGAGGAATGGGAAAAATTTTCAGTCTCTCGATGTGAAAAACTGATAGAGACATACCCCAAGCGACTTACAGCTGTAATCGCAGCAAAAGGTGGCGCTACAAAGTATTAACTTAAGGGGGCTGAATAATTTTGCACGCCCAATTTTTCCGTTTTTGATTTGTTAAAAAAGTTTGAAATATCCAATAAATGTCGTTCCACTTCATGATTGTGTCCCACTTGTTGTTGATTCTTCACAAAAAAATACAGTTTTATATCTTTATGTTTGAAGCCTGAAATGTGGCAAAAGGTCGCAAAGTTCAAGGGGGCCGAATACTTTCGCAAGGCACTGTAAGTATTTGGTCAATAACAAAAAAGTTTATCTCAATACTTTGTTATATACCCCTTGTTGGCAATGACAGAGGTCAAACGTTTTCTGTAAGTCTTCACAAGGTTTTCACACACCGTTTCTGGTATTTTGGCCCATTCCTCCATGCAGATCTCCTCTAGAGCAGTGATGTTTTGGGGCTGTTAATGGGCAATACAGACTTACAACTCCCTCCAAAGATGTTCTATGGGGTTGAGATCTGGAGACTGGCTAGGCCACTCCAGGACCTTGAAATGCTTCTTATGAAGCCACTCCTTCATTGCCCGGGCGGTGTGTTTGGGATCATTGTCATGCTGAAAGACCCAGCCACGTTTCATCTTCAATGCCCTTGCTGATGGAAGGAGGTTTTCACTCAAAATCTGGATAAAAGCGTCTGCTAAATGGCATATATTGATTCTTCACAAAAAAATGACAGTTTTATATCGTTATGTTTGAAGCCTGAAATGTGGCAAAAGGTCGCAAAGTTCAAGGGGGCCGAATACTTTCGCAAGGCACTGTATGTAAATGTGATGTCAGTTTATTTGTAATACATTAGCAAACATTTCTCAAAACCTGTTTTTGCTTTGTCATTATTGGGTATTTTCTTTTTAGATTTATGAGGGGGAAAGGATGTAACGTTAAAAAAAATGTGGAAAATGTCAAGGGGTATGACTACTTTCCCAATGCAATGTATTGTATGTTATTTTTAGTATTTGTTTTATTATTTGTAATTCAGTTTGTTTTTATTCATCGTGACACTATTTACATTTTTATTGAATTGATCTTATCTTTAACACTGCATTGTTGGAAATGGACCCATAAGTAAGCATTTCACTGTTAGTCTTGAAGCATGTGACAAATCAAATGTTACTTGATCTGATTGTGAACAAGTGCTTCCATGTTATTTTTTATTTAACTAGGCAAGTCATAAAAATAACAAATTCTTATTTACAATGACGGCCAACCTCCCCCGGCCAAACCCTCCCCTAACACGGAAGACGCTGGGCTAATTGTGCGCTGCCCTATGGGACTCCTGATCTGTCCTGTTCTCTCTGATACCGCACGGCAAGCGATACCGGAGTGCCAAGTCGAGGTCCAAAAGGTTTCTAAACAGCTTCTACCCTCAAGCAATAAGACTCCTGAATAGCTGATCAAATGGCTACTCAGACTATTTGCATTGTTGTACCCCCACCCCACTCACCCACTCTTTTACCCTGCTGCTACTCTAGTTATTATCTATGCAGTCACTTTAACTCTACCTACATGTACATAATACCTCTACTAACCGGTGCCCCCACACATTGACTCTGTACCGGTAGCCCCTTGCTACTGTTATTTTACTGCTGCTCTTTAACTAGTTTTTTTTTTTTTTACTTATCTATGTAACTGCATTGTTGGTTAAGGTTTGTTTAAGGGCTTCTAAGTAAGTATTTCACTCTTAAGGTCTACACCTGTTTTATTCAGAGCATGTGACAGCACAAATTTAATTTGATCACGGCAGGTTATGACACAGCCTGGGAACGAGCCAGGGTCTGTAGTGAAGTCTCTAGCAATGCAATGCAGTGCTTTAGACCGCTGTGCCGCTCGGGAGGCCTGTATGTGTTGTATGATTTATGTTTTTTTTTGTCTTGCATTGTGTTTGTGAATATCAGTTCCTTTTTGAAATATTTTTTTACTTTAACATTTTGTTTAATAAATAAATAAAATAAAAATACTATATAAGCCTATAGAATACCATCTCTATGATAAGGCTAGGCCTTCTCAATTTGGGAGAGACCTAAAACCTGATGTCCAAGGATATTTGGGTTTGGCAGGAGACGGTTTCTTCTCAAAGTAAGGGTGTGAGAGGACGACAAGGATGCAATTAGCATAATGGAATTGCCATGCGGTTCGTTTCCAATGAAAGGTGTCATTTGACAAAGAGGACTGTCAACGGACTTATGTCCTTTCCTGAGATTGTTATTGCAGGCTGAGGGGGCTGCTCTCACAAGATTGCCTCAATCAATCTCATATTCACAAAGCTACATTTAAAAGGACACAATGAAGGATGTGTTATTATGTTAGGCTATCACCACCTCAAAGACCAAAAATAAATGATGGCATCCACGTGTGAAGAAAATAATTAGTTTATTTTACGTTATCCAATGATGGAGTATACAAAAACCCTGATTGACCCTAACGTTTTTGGTTAAACCATGAAATTAGTAGAATGGTATGAATATGCTCGATCCCTTGTACCAGAAGACGGCAGTCATTGACATGATTGACATTTTAAAACATCAATACCACCCACAACGTCAATACCACCCATAATTCTTGAAACACTATCTGAAGGAGCTTCTAAGCCCCTCAGGGGCAGGATAAGGCCAGCGACAGTAGAAATGTTGGGTGCTTTCTGTTTCTCCTGGTACAGTGACAATTTCAGAGGCAATTGAGCTGAACAGACCCTGCCAGCTGTATTGAAAAATTGGGGTGACGGGTGAAGTCACCCGGATCTCTATAGAGGAGATGAAAGCATCCCCAGGCATAGCGTCCAGACCGCGATAGTGTCACAAATCAGCCTAATTATTGTCACATGCTGGAGGTGAAGTATATGGTCTGAAGAGTCGACAGGTATTTCAGGGAGAAAAAGCTTCTCTAGGAGTCTGTGTAAACTGACAGTTGGCAAGTTTTTTGGGGGTACTCATTATAACTCGTGTTGAAAGTTGACCTGAATAAGTTAAGAAATTTCTCTATATTATAAACCATTTCTCCCCTAGGCAAACAAAGACATGTTCATTTTAATGATTTCATATACAATGGCCCTGAAAGACCCTTAACTGACCCCGTCCTCTCATAACCCTCTCATGAGACTGTAGATAGCCACATTTATCTAGATTATTTCACTGAATCTATAGTGATGAAGAGCAAAAAATAAAATCTTCCTCCTCCATTTGAAGACAGTGAATCATGTCTGACAAGAAAAGCACCACTCCGCAGCCTCCCACACTCTAGCTGAAGGCACACTACAGCAGCTGTGACTCTGCCACCTACAGCATATTATTATCCCACTGCAGAGGAGTCAATGAAAGAGATAGCCGGAGATGGCTAAACTCACCCTGACCTCTATTCAAACACTCTTCTTCTCCAAACTGTTTCTATCGTACGGCTGTCATTTTTTTGCGGGAAAACCAGGATGTTATATTCCCAACTTCACATGGGAGCTAGCCCAAATTGTTTGCCTCAAGGTGCACAGTAACTCTAAATATAAGCAACAAATAGCTTGGAGCAAAACCATTTTCCTCCAGGAAAAACTGAGCATTTCAATCAGCCCACTCCAATTCCTGAGAAAGGGGCAAAAAGGTAATAAGCTGAGTCACACAAGTGTGCACTTGTGTAGGGGTTTAAGAGCTGTAGCTGCCTACACCTCACTTAACAGACAGTTTAGTCTTGAGTGATGAGGTCACCACTTCAGCATCTACATCCCCTGCTAAGGGACATAACTGTAGGTGGGCACTCAGCGCAAACAGTGATTTACCGGTTCTCTCTCCAGCAGAGAGGAACCATCTGGGCAAAATGAAATCTGACATTAACTCATATCCATCCACTGCCAGGTGTGTGTAGACTGGAGTCATTAAGCCTTCTGGAACATGTTGTACCTAACTTTGATGGAAGTTTAATAAACAACAGAACTCTACAGAAATGCAAGGCAAAGCCAGGCTGAAGCACACCAAGCGCCAATGACTCAGGGCATCGCATATGAGACAACGACATTGCAAGTTGGCAACTCCGTAGAAAACAGATGGTTGGAGATGGGCAATAATTGAACCGCTTGTCAAACTGGAGACTACAGACGCATGCAAAAACAAAAGCGTACCTAGCTCGTCACAAGTGAAAGTCCACAATCCCTTGCAAAGTTCCACATTTTGCTGCCTTAAAATTTTATCTCAAAAGGAAATACATTCTATACCAATCACAGACTAGTCCACAAGTCTAAGAAAAAATGATTACAAATATATAGATTTACGGTTTTCTAACTAAGGTGTCTTGATTGTGTGTCTTCACAGCTCAGAGTTAATACTTCGTGGAAGCACCTTTGGCAGCCATTATAACTTTGAAAATTAAACTATAACCCAGGGTTAGGGTTTCCTCTAACTTTTTACCTGGGATTTGCTCCTTTCATATTTATTTTGATCCTAACAAACTCCAACCAGTCTCTGCCGGTGACAAGCATACCCATAAAATGATGCCTCCACAACAATACTCCAAAATACATTAGGTTTCACATGTTGTATTGGATTTGACCCAAGCCTGGGGTTTTTAATTTAGGCCAAAAAGTTAATTTCTTTGCCATGTCGTCTTGCAGTATTATTTAACAGACTTGTTTGCAAACAGAATGGATCATTTGGAGTGGACTTTTTTAAACACAGGCTTAATTCTTTTCACTTTGTCATACAGGCCAGTAATGTGGAGGGAATGCAATGTTTACCCTCTGCATTATCAAGCATTGCGGTGGCAACATCATGTTATGGGTACGCTTGTCGCCGGCAGGGACTGGGGAGTTTGTCAGGGTCAAAAGAAACATCAAAGGAGCAAAGCCCAGATGAGAAGGTAGAGGAAGCCCTACTGCCTCAGTCTTCTAATACCTAACCCTGGAGAAGAGTTTTATTATTCAAAGTTGGGATAATTACCACCCCCTATCCAAAAATATATTATATTCTGTGCAAGGGGTGTTTAGACTTTCATCTGGCACTGTATAACAGTGCCTTCAAAAACCCCAGGCTGAAGTGATGCCGCAACACTGCGATGCAGTACCTTAGGACCACTGTGCCACTCGGGAGGCTGTACAATAATATTTTTTAACATGACTTTTTGAATGACTTGCTCATCTTTGTACCACACACATATAATTATGTGTAAGGTCCTTCAGTTGAGCAGTGAATTTCAAACAGATTCAACCACAAAGACCAGAGAGGTTTTCCAATGGCTCGCAAAGGGCACCTATTGGTAGATGGGTAAAAATAAAAAGCAGAAATTGAATATCCCTCTGAGATTGCTGAAGTTATTAATCACACTTTGGAAGGTGTATCGATAAACTCAGTCACTACAAATATACAGGCATCCTTCCTAAATCAGTTGCTGGTGAGAAAGGCAACAGCTCAGAGATTTCGCCAGGAGGCCAATGGTGACTTTAAAACAGAGTTGAATAGCTGTGATGGGAGAAAACTGAGGATGGATCAACAACAATGTAGATATTCCACAATACTATCCTAAATTGACAGAGTGAAAAGGAGGAAGCCTGCACAGAATAAAATACATGCATTCTGTTTGCAACAAGGCACTAAAGTAATACTGCAAAACATTTGGCAAAGCAATACATGTTTTGTCCTGAATACAAAGTGTTTCACTGGATTTTCCCCAACATATTACTGAGTACCACTCTCCATATTTTCAAGCATGGTGGTGTCTGAATCATGTTATGGGTATGCGTGTAATCATTAAGGATTGGGGAGTTTAATAGAATAAACAAAAATAATCAGAATAGAACTAAGCACAGACAAAAATCCTAGAGAAAAACATGGTTCAGTCTGCTTTCCACCAGACACTGGGAGATTAATCTTTAAGAAGATAACAATAACCTAAAAACACAAAGCCAAATCTATACTGGAGTTGCTTACCAAGAAGACTGTGAATGTTCATGAGTGGCCTAGTTACAGTTTTGACTTAAGACTGCTTGAAAATATATGGCCAGACCTGAAAATTGTTGTTTTGCAATGATAAGCAAACAAGATGACAGAGCTTGAAGAATTTAAAAATAATAATAATAATAATAAGGCAAATGTTGCACAATCCAGGTGTTTCACAAACGTACTGATTTACCCAGAAAGACTCTCAGCTGTAATCTTTGCCAAAGGTGATTTAAACACATACAGTTGAAGTCGGAAGTTTACATACACCTTAGCCAACATGACCCCCACAACATGATGCTGCCACCCCCGTGCTTCACGGTTGGGATGGTGTTCTTCGGCTTGCAAGCCTCCCCTTTTTTCCTCCAAACATAACGATGGTCATTATGGCCAAACAGTTCTATTTGTGTTTCATCAGACAAGAGGAGACTTTAAAAAAAAAGTATGATCTTTGTCCCCATGTGCAGTTGCAAACCGTAGTCTGGCTTTTTTATGACGGTTTTGGTGCAGTGACTTCTTCCTTGCTGAGAGGCCTTTCAGGTTATGTCGATATAGGACTCATTTTACTGTGGATATAGATACTTTTGTACCCGTTTCCTCCAGCATCTTCACAAGATCCTTTGATGTTGTCCTGGGATTGATTTGCATGTTTTGCACCAAAGTACGCTCATCTCTAGGAGACAGAATGCATCTCCTTCCTGAGCGGCATGACTGCTGTGTGGTCCCAGGGTGTTTATACTTGCGTACTAATGTTTGTACAGATGAACGTGGTACCTTCAGGCATTTGGAAATTGCTCCCAAGGATGAACCAGACTTGTGGAGGTCTACAATTGTTTGTTTTAGCTGATTTCTTTGGATTTTCCCATGATGTCAAGCAAAGAGGCATTGAGTTTGAAGGTAGGCCTTGAAATACATCCACAGGTACACCTCCAATTGACTAAAATTATGTCAATTAGCCTATCAGAAGCTTCTAAAGCCATGACATCATTTTCTGGACTTCTCCAAGCTGTTTAAAGGCACAGTCATGTATGTAAACTTCTGACCCACTGGAATTGTGATACAGTGAATTATAAGTGAAATAATCTGTCTGTAAACAATTGTTAGAGAAATGTCATGCACAAAGTAGATTTCATAACCGACTTGCCAAGAAATGTGTGGAGTGGTTGAAAAACAAGTTTTAATGACTCCAACCAGTGTATGTCAACTTCCGACTTCAACTGTACTGACTCAGGGGGTTGAATACTTGTATAAATCAAGATAGTGTTTTACTTTTCATAGATTTCAAAAAATATTTTTTAACAAAGGTTTGACTTTTTCTAACATTTTGTGTAAACAGTAGTTATTTATTATATATATTTTAATCCCACTATGTAAAACAGCAAAATAAGGGAAAAAGCCAAGTAGTGTGTATACTATTTGAAGGAAATGTACTGTATATACTATAGCCATTTGGGTTTCCACAACTAGTCATTTTAGCTAAATTTTTCTGAACTATTTTCTTACCTTTCGCACCATTTCCCTAATAAACTTTTAGTTTTTTTCTTACTGTAAGCTATTGTGTCGCTGTGGAGAATAACATGAAGTAATTGTGTCATGTATAACATGTTCAGCAACTTAAATGCAACGGGAGTAATATTTTTTCTTAATCATGGTTCTGGGGATCCAAAGGGATGCACATTTTAGTTTTTGCCCTAGCACTCACTACACACCTGATTCCACAAATTAAAAGTTTGATGAGTTGATTAGTGGAAACAGGTGTATTGTGCTAAGGCAAAAAGGTGCACCCCTTTGTGGCCCCAGGATTAAGAAACACTGGTGTACAAAAAACTGGCACCACAACAGCCCAGACCACCTCACCTCATCATCCTGGTCAACCTCCTCCAGACTGAAGACATCTTTTCTTTTCACTGTCAGCAGGTCCTAGTCCCTCAGATCTTTATCCTCCTCTTCATCTGGACCAAAGAAGAGACCCTTAGGCCCAAGTTGTAACATTTCCGCACCCGCAACCACCTCCTCCTCCGAGCTTTGGGACTGGGCCCATCTCCTCTGAGCTGAGCCTTGAAGCTCTTCAGTACTTTCTCGTCCTCCTCTTCAGACTCGGCCACCTTTCCCTGCCCGCTATTCTGCCCAGGGTCTGCTCTCTGCTTTTGGGCTTTGTTGAGAAAACGCACTCGTGGAGCAACAGCGAGGCCCAGAGAACTATCAAGAGTGCCACAAGGGAGAAGACGATGACAAGTCACACATTTTCTGAAATGTTATGTTAATTTACGGATTTAGTCATAATTGCTATTGATAGGTGATAATGATTGACGATGATTTCATCATGTCATGGTCCAAAAAGGCTTAAAATAGCTAGCGATGGCCAATTCAGCTCAAGCTAAGCTAGTATGAGGGGGGATGACACAGCTTCTTCTAATGATGCCGCAGATCATATAATCTTTGTTTTATGTATGCTCTGTAAAGAACAGTGTGCATAATGTAGGGTTTCCAATCATAAATGCATATTTTGACCAATGGGTCAAATATGATAATTGTGTAGTTAATCCTCTAAGAAAACCAATGGTCCAAACCTCATGTCTCTATCATAATCCTTTCAGAAGAGTTTTTACCCTCATAAAAATTACTTGGGTGATTAAATCAATAGAGGCCAGAGAAAAAATATTTATGGAACGTTTTATAGAATATCACAGTAGCAGGACATAGAAATATCTACTGCATGAAGTAACCAACTGGATATATTTTAGGGCAGACCATGAAAATTGACCATTAAATGGTAAATTACCATTGACCATTATATTTAATCCAGCCCATGTTTCTTAAATCATTAATAGCAATTAGATGTAGTCACCTATAGGTGTGGTACATGTATACAACTTTTACATGTCTATAGCATCGCGTCAGCTAGGCTGCTGTGCGAGAATTAAGGCTACCTGACAGGTGCACCGTTTAAAATCGTCATCTTCTCGAATCCGGAGGACATAAGAGGCAAGACAGTGATTTTTAGACATAACATGTAGTATGTACATGTTTTTCATATTAATACGAAATTCCTGTTCTTTTTAAAATATTTCTCAGGAAAACAAGCGTCTCTTTGACATGTCAACAGAGCACTGGGCGTACTGCGAGCGTCATATTTTCAAAGCATTTAATTCAGCTTGTGTCATGCTAATTTAGCTTTTTGTAATCCGCAGACACAACTTTTAAGACCGCCACCACATGTATGATTCAGAACATGAAGACTGAAATTTGCCTTGGTAAAATGTATTTTGTAACACAAGGAAGTGTAATATAGCCTGCTGCATGCAGTGTGTGCATTGCTGTGGTTATAATGTAAGGAAATGGCTGAATAGTTTATAAATATTGTAAGCTAAACTTTCTGATCTGCTGCATCAGCCTCATTGCTTTTAAAATGTTTTATGATGTGAGTATTACATTTGGGATCTATCGCATCCCACAACTGCCCCAGATGGTTTGGAATATTTATATATTTCCTTACACAGAAGGACAATAGAATAGGTCGACTTTTGTACTATAGGGGATAGTAGATTGACATAGGCTAGTGCTTTTGCTGTTCATCAGGTCTACTGATCTTGTTGGCTAACGAAAAGTAAACGTAGACAGTTCTAAAATCTGTAATATGCGCATCCGAATTCGAAAAGGACACGCGCAATTGGGTCTTCACTTGTAGCCTACTCCGGAGCTGAGATAGAAGCCTGTGAGAAAACAAGATCACGCGATGGGCATTGGCTAATATGAAATTAGATATCTGAGAGAGCCATGTAAGGTGCTTTGGAACACGCAGTATAGAGAAGGGATTTATAATTATTATCATTGCAGCCAATGGTAGCAAAGGGCATGGATTTTTTTTTAGGAAGCAGTGGCCACACTAAGGGCTTGTCATGTTGTGAATGAGAGACTGATGAAGTGTGTGCATTCTGTGCAAGAAACAAAGCAGAGCTCATGCCTTCCATGCAACTATTTCAAATCCTTAGTCGCATCATGCAGCCTTAGAATGTATAAAAAATCCAAACATAGATGGCATTCAGAAAGTATTCAGACCTCTTGACATTGTCCAAATTTTGTTCTAAAATGGATTAATTGTTTTTCTTCCTCAATCTACCCACAATACCCCCTAATGACAAAGCATAGTTTTTTTATACATTTGCAACAAAAAAAACAATCACATTTACATAAGTATTCAGACCCTTTAATCAGTACTTTGTTGAAGCACATTTGGCAGTGATTACAGCCTTGAGTCTTCTTGGGAATGACGCTACCAGCTTGCCACACCTGTATTTTGGGAGTTCCTCCCATTCTTCTCTGCAGATCCTCTCAAGCTCTGTCAAGTTGGATGGGGAGCGTTGTTGCACAGCTACTTTCAGGTCTCTCCAGGGATATTCGATTGGGTTCAAGTCTGGCTCTGGCTGGGCCTCTCAAGGACATTCAGAGACTTGTCCCAAAGCCACTCCTGTGTTGTCTTGCCTAAGTGCTTAGGGTCATTGTCCTGTTGGAATGTGACCCTTCACCCCAGTCGGAGGTCCTGAGCTCTTTGGAGCAGATTTTAATCAACGATCTCACTGTACTTTGCGCCGTTCATATTTCACTCAATCGTGATGAGTTTATCAGTCCCTGCCACTGAGAAGTGTCTTCACTCTGGCCACTACCATAAAAGGCCTGATTGGTGGAGTGCTGCAGAGATGGTTGTCCTTCTGGAAGATGTCGTGGAATTATTCTAATCAAAAAGGAGAGATTACATTTCTTCAAAACAAGAAAACTTTATTATTTAATTACTGCAGTAATGGAGCTTGTCAACAAGCCCCCCGTAGGTGATCCGTTGAGAGCCCAACCAGAAGGACTAAGCCACAGCATTTTATAGCAAGTCCACCCTCCTGAATGTTCATTACAAACAGATGTATGGAATGGATCACAAGGTTAAAATTCATATGAAAGATAGTAATAATTCACAGCAAACAGTTTCAGCTGTAAAAACTGATCTCATTGATTAGAAACCAGAGTCTGGCCCCCAACTCAATCCTGGAGCCATCTCCCCCTGGTACCCCAGTACAGAAACATTAACTCATGCTATGGAATTGTTAGGCTTATCACCCAAAGACATAGTAAAGCTTCTGTCAGCATTAAATCTGAGGCTCATCCTCAGTAGAACCCCCTATTCTGTTCCACCATTTGACGCCATATCAGTATCAGAACATAATCTTGTAATTTATGTTCTGACAAAGGTTCTCCCATCTCCACAGAGAAACTCTAGAGCTCTGTCAGAGTGACCATCAGGTTCTTGGTCACCTCCCTAACCAAGGCCCATCTCCCTCAATTGCTCAGTTTGGCCGGGCGGCCAGCTCTAGGAAGAGTCTCAGTGGTTCCAAACTTCATCCATTTAAGAATGATGGAGACCATGGTGTTCTTGGGGACCTTAAATTCTGCAGAAATGTTTTGGCACCCTTCCTCAGATGTGTGCCTCGACACAATCCTGTCTCGGAGCACTACGGACAATTCCTTCAACCGCATGGCTTGGTTTTTGCTATGACATGCACTGTCAACTGTGGGACCTTAGACAGGTGTGTGCCTTTCCAAATCACGTCCAATCAATTGAATTTACCACCGGTGGACTCCAAGTTGTAGAAACATCTCAAGGATGATCAATGGAAACAGGACGCACCAGAGCTCAACTTTGACAAAGCAAAGGGTCCGAATACTTACATAAATAAGGTACCCATTTTTTATTGTTAAGAAATGTACCAACATTTCTAAAAACCTGTTTCACTTTGTCATTATGGGGTATTGTGTGTAGATTGATAAAAAAATTATCACATTTTAGAATAAGGCTGTAACGTAACAAAATGTGGAAAAAGTAAAGGGGTCTAAATACTTTCTGAATGCACTGTATAGCCCAACATTTGTATCACAACTAAAGTTGCATAAATAACTAAATTAAACATATAGGAGGACCTGTTTCTTTGTTAACCTCTGAACACAGAAATAGCCGCATGTGCGCACTCCCTCAGAAATCATTTAGAGAAAACTTCCTTTCCTATTTTATTCAGCTATGTTCAATTGTATTCTTCATACTATAAAATAATGCCACATAATTCTAAGCAAATCATGTCTGCTAAATGAACTAATGTAGCCAGCCCACAGCCATATGGCATAGCCAGATCAGGGCAACTCAGAATATGCTATTGTGTTTGTCTGAAATATACTACATTTTCTTCATATCATGTTTCTTTAGACCGGTCTAAAATAATGAATTGATTTATTATAATGGTGTAGGTTATATTAAATGGATTTACTAGACTTATTCAAATCTAGATGTCCCAAAGGTCTGCATCAGTGACTCGTAGGCTACGCTTGGAAGCCAAGAAATGCTAAATGTGTTTATATTATTTAACGGTCAATTAACATGAGACTGGCAGTTATTTGCTTGACAATCACCAGCTGACAAAATTTCATGACGGCCACAGCCCTAGCGGACATCCTACATAATGATGTACTGTCTGAGTACCATCACATGCACAAATAACAGGCATATTGTGGCCTGGCTTACAGTCTGTCAGTATTGGGAACTGGGAAGATGTGAACAATTACAACATATGAAGAAAATGCTCCTGCACAGGTCGACAGCTAAGAGCTCAAAATGGCCCGTTTCCATCTTACTCACACTGCGTACTCCTGGAGCTTGAGCTGGAACACATCAAAGACTTCTTTGTTCTTCATGAGGTAGACGGAGCGCAGGTAGGAGACAAAACACTACACAGAGAAAGAAAGGGAGAGAGAGGGAAATGGAAAGGTGAGCGATATATTGACACCAGCCATCTTCTCTAACAATAACAGCCAGCCGAGGGAGGCGATGAATCACACTGGGTGGTGCAAGATGGTGATAAGGACCCCTCTTTTCTTTTTGAGTGGGCTCTCTCCTTAAGAGAAATGTGAAGCCTGTTTCAAATTATGATTAGAGGCTGAAGATGAAACGACCTGATGCATCACAAAATGGTGTAAAATCACATTGTTTTGAGTTCAAAGGAAATAACAGATCGTACCATCTAGAAGGTGAGGTTGTTAGTGACAAAGCCAAAAACACACTGTTGGTGCATAAGAGGCTATTTCAATTTCCCATCGCATTTTAGTAATTTAGTCAAAAATGTAAATAATGGGAGAATGTAAATGCAGGTGCCAAATGTCTATTTTATGGGTGTAAAAGCACTATAGGTGAAATTAACAACTCCTGTCTTGGAAGGCTACTGACTTGTGTGCTGATTCATCTCAACCCCCTGCCCTCACCGCCCCCTCTAGGACACTGACCCTCTGCACTCACTCCTTCTGTTCCTTGTCTTGGGCCAGGAAGGCCTCCAGCTTCTGCTGCACGCTTGTCAGCTTCTCTGGGTTCACCCTGACAAAATAAGAAACTAAAACATTTCAATATTTTGTGAATCGACATAGCATTACATTTGTAAAATGGATTAAAACAGTGAAAAGGTCATAGATGCATGGACACCTTCATGGATAAAAACACACTGACACAAAGGTTATTAGAGTGGACACGGTCGGTAACTAAACTTATCCCATAATGGTTTATCATCATCATTATTATCACCTTGGACAAAATACAATTTTAGCAACAAACCCCAAAGTCAATGCTATTTAAGTCACAGCATTTCATTACATCGAAAACATGGACTTAGCACTATAATCTTCTTTGAAAAAGCTATCCCGCTAAGTCCATTTGTAGCACTGTAATTGATGGCAACACAGCCCTCTGTGCCAGGCAACTCTGCAGGAGAGAGTGGGAACATCAAAAGGTCAACTATCCTCTCCATTGACCGCCTCAGTGTCACAGACGCCAAAGGAGACTGAAGGGGGATAATATAGTGGGGATGATGGAAATTAGTAACGGTCCCCCCCCTAACTGTCCAATGACAACATTAACAACCACCAGCCAAGGTGTTTGTTTTGAAGTAGGAACAAGGGCTCCATTCCAATTCCCTACCCCTCCGCTCAGTGAACTGGCTCCCTCCGCAAATGGATATAAAAGCCACTGGGTGTAGGGCGTGGCGGTCATTAAAATTGTCAGCCGGTTATTGTCAAGCAAAAGACTGTCAGTCTCACGGTAATTGACCATCAATTAAACATGTTTAGCATCTCCAGGCCTCCACGCATACAGGCCACCTGATGTGTGCCTTTGGAACATAATTTTAAAAAGTTGAATAAATCAATTGAATATAAACCATCACAAGAAATCCATGATTTATTTTAGGCAGGTCTAAGGTCTTCAGGGTACCTGAAGAAGGCACAGTGATGCCGAAACGTTGGTAAATACCCAATAAATTACTGGGAGATTATATATTATTATGTTATTTTGATAGTTTATTCGCCGTTAAGCAGCACCTCCACACAAAAACAAATCTGGGTGTGCGTCAGCTCAAGTTTTTTAGGCAGGTCTAAAGAAACATGATATGAAAAAAACTTATTTCAGAAGAACAGAAAACGAGTTGGCCTACTGAATGTTATCTGGCTATGCGCCATGGCCATAGGCTTATTCACTTAAACATATCTTGTCCAAGTCATTCGCCATTATTTTATATTATTTTCTAGAAAGAAGAAAATAATTTTACTTAGCTGAATAAAATAAAGGATATTTTCACTTTCCTGAGCACATATGAAGTGGCTATGTTGAGCATAAAAGAACATTTAAAACTGGTCCTATATGCTAGATTGAGATATTTGACAACTTTAGATATGAATGATACAAACCTTACATGCTGAACACACCGCGTGTGCCATTGCGCTCATGTTGATTTTGTCCACCCACATCAGACGCAATTAGAACATGCAGGTTGAAATATCAAAACGAACTCTGAACCAACTATATTAATTTGGGGACAGGTCGAAAAGCACTAAACATTTATGCCAATTTATCTAGCTAGCTTGATGTTGCCAGCTAATTTGTACTGGGATATAAACATTGGGTTGTTATTTTACCTGAAATGCACAAGGTCCTCTACTCCGACAATTAATTAACACTGATAAAAGGGTAAACCGAGTTTGTTTCCAGTAATCTCTCCTCCTTCAGGCTTCTTTGGACTTGATATGGGGGTTGGCAACGAACTTTAAGGTGCATTACCACCTCCAACTGGGCTGGAGTGTGGACCTCAGTTCATTCCTAAAAACCAAATGAGGAGATGAGAGAGGCGGGACTTGCAGCGTGTCAAGCATCACAAATAGAACCAAGTTCAATTTTAGCTGCTGGCTACGCAGACGCTCGTTTGGATGAAATGGTTGAATAACATGTGTAAAAGTATTTTGTAATGCGAGTGGTGTGGTCAGCATGTTAAAATGCCTTAGAAATCAAAAGATATATGGGCTGCATGATGTGACTATAGGCTACTGATTAGTGATGCACCGATATTACATTTTTGGCCCATACCGATATCCGATATTTTCATTGCCAAATAAAACGATAACAATAAGTGATATTTACAATTTTAGCGGCCTTTAATCATTCTAGTACAGTTAAATAGTAAAAACACACACACGGACACAGCGGACTAAGGCACTGCATCTCAATGCAAGAGGAGTCACTACAGTCCCTGGTTCGAATCCAAGCTGTATCACATCCGGCCGTGATTGGGAGTCCCATAGGGCGGCGCACAACTGGCCCAGCATCGTCCGGGTTTGGCAGTCATTGTAAATAAGAATTTTGTTGTTAACTGTCTTGCCTAGTTAAATAAAGGTTGCACACACACCAAAAAGTTATTTTGTTAGCATTTACATATGTCCCCATTACCAGTAAAACATCATCAA
Organism: Oncorhynchus gorbuscha; assembly: GCF_021184085.1. Lineage (NCBI taxonomy): Eukaryota > Metazoa > Chordata > Actinopteri > Salmoniformes > Salmonidae > Oncorhynchus > Oncorhynchus gorbuscha. Next base: position 84,979,373 of record NC_060174.1, read on the forward strand.
AACATATTTCTTTCACTTACTTGCTGTGCTGTTTCATTGTTCATTTGTTCAGTTGTTTCATTCTCAACCAGGATTTCTATGGAACGCCGTTAGTGTCTTTGCGTGTCAAAAAATATACTATTGCACACGTGTCAAATAAGCTTGTTGACCAATCAGGACCTGAATATGACTGAACGTCACATAATAATTTAACGCATTCATAAATGTTTTACGTAGTTATTACACATTGATTACACTATCACTCGTATTTCATATGCCACAATAATTCATCGATACGTATGCTATGATGCTGATAAAGTTGTCCCGAGCACCTACAGTGCTGGTCATAAAAAAGCTAGCCAGGTCATGGATGCAAACAATGTTCTTCCCCAATGACATTGCAAAATGTTTCAGTAGCTATAGTTAGCTAGCTACCTATATAGGTAGGTGTCATCATCTAAAATAACCCTAATATATAAGACAGTTTATTTTATCAATGGTGGTCAGACCATCTATATGAAGCTAGCCACAATAAGGATTAGCGACAATAGAGGACTTTGCGGTTAGCCTTCAGAATAAAAGTATGGCATAATTCTACTATTTGTTTTCATTTGCGTCACTGTCAATGACATACTTTCATTTTGAAGGCTAACTGCAAAGTCCACTATTGAGCCTAATCCTTATTGTAGCTAGTTTCACAACACATAACCCGGGCCTGTCGGGCCTAATCCTTATAATGTTAGCTTTAGACAACAGAGTTAAGTAGCTGGCTAGCTATTTATTTTCATTAACTGCAGTTCAATTTCAATAAGCGAACAACAAGTGGCAACCTAGCTAACTCACAAAGAGTCCTAAATCATTGCTAAGAATAGTGAAAATGACTACAGTTTCTACTGGTCATTGTTTCAGGCTGGTTGTATTGGTGCTAGCTAGGTACCAAGCTAAAGCTTGCTGCCCCAGAATATTGCGGTATTGGTATTGTAAACACATCGTTCGTGGCCGGTGTTTGCAGACTTTTTTGTACAGCTTTGCTGCTGACTATCTTTTTTGACACGCAAAGACCCAAACGGCATTCCATAGTATGTATGTCATGTAGCTAATAGCAGTGACACTATTACTTACTGTGGAACTCCGGCAGGGCAACATCTGAAAAATAGCGCACTTCATAGTGTGCACCGGTGCTCGACCAGTCGGCATAAGCCAACATCACCCACAACAGAGAACGGTTGATTGTCAAGTGCAATGAATTCAATTATCTTGGCTTTAATAGATTTCACCTTTGAGTTGTCTCGCTGAAATTTTGTTACTGTTTCAAATGACTGTTCTACTTGTTGATTGCTCGATCCACACAGCAGACATTATGGGCTAGTTTAGGAATGCTGTGTTGCACGTATAGCGCAAAATTTTATGTGGCGTCACCTCGCGTACCTACGATATATAGGTATGCACGTCAGCTTTGACATCAGCGCTAAACTAGACATCGGCCAATACCAATGTTGGCATTTTTAGCTAATAATCGGCTGATTCTGATATGTTCACCGATAAATCTGGACAACAAACTGTCGTTCTCAACTAACATCAAGGCGGTGGCCCGTTCCTGTAGGTTCATGCTCTACAACATCCGCAGAGTACGACCCTGCCTCACACAGGAAGCGGCGCAGGTCCTAATCCAGGCACTTGTCATCTCCCGTCTGGATTACTGCAACTCGCTGTTGGCTGGGCTCCCTGCCTGTGCCATTAAACCCCTACAACTCATCCAGAACGCCGCAGCCCGTCTAGTGTTCAACCTTCCCAAGTTCTCTCACGTCACCCCGCTCCTCCGCTCTCTCCACTGGCTTCCAGTTGAAGCTCGCATCCGCTACAAGACCATGGTGCTTGCCTACGGAGCTGTGAGGGGAACGGCACCTCAGTACCTCCAGGCTCTGATCAGGCCCTACACCCAAATAAGGGCACTGCGTTCATCCACCTCTGGCCTGCTCGCCTCCCTACCACTGAGGAAGTACAGTTCCCGCTCAGCTCAGTCAAAACTGTTCGCTGCTCTGGCTCCCCAATGGTGGAACAAATTCCCTCACGACGCCAGGACAGCGGAGTCAATCACCACCTTCCGGAGACACCTGAAACCCCACCTCTTTAAGGAATACCTAGGATAGGATAAAGTAATCCTTCTCACCCCCCTTAAAATATTTAGATGCACTATTGTAAAGTGGTTGTTCCACTGGATGTCATAAGGTGAATGCACCAATTTGTAAGTCGCTCTGGATAAGAGCGTCTGCTAAATGACTTAAATGTAAATGTAAATGTAAATCGTGCATCCCTACTACTGATGATTTGAGAAAGTGGCAAAAAAGCTTGTGCTCTGTTCCATGCCTCTGGCTGCACACACTGTTCTCTTATCAAGTGTCCACCCATTAGACTATTCTAAATATAATCTGGTGTTTACTAATATGCAACATTTCTTTTGATTTAGAATGGCCCATTATCAAATGAGCAGGAACAGGGACAAGATAAAATATCATCCATATGCACTTGAATAGTGAATGGAGGCGACGTACGAGCGGTTAGATTTTAGCTCATGTCGGCGGTTACTTCACCACACGACAGGTGATATTCTGGCCAAACCCTGTATGCTATGTACTCTCCAACCCTGTTCCTGCAGCTACCCAGTGCTTAATTTGGGAAACCAAGTGGAATCTGTTTGGGAACAATGACAGTAACGTGTTTCCACAAAGATACATTTAATAAAATGCTGAGAGCCCATCTCAATGTGCAAAGGAGAAAGGAATGAAGGAGAGAGGGGAGGAGATGGAAACGCACAGTGGTGAGATACTATGTAGCTCAAAGGTAATGTGTCAGCCCAATTATGAAAATACTGAATATTCCCTACTACTATGCTATTCAACATCAAATACAAATTCACTATAATTGTAGGCTAACTCAATTTGTTTAATTTAGGCTATGTACCAAAGATATCTTAAACCAGTATGTTTTTCTGCCATGTGTAATGTAGTAGGATATGTATTGTACAACGGTACAATCATTTTAATTCAGTTAATATTTTTATTTTGGGGGAGGCTTGGGATCATATATAGGCCTATGCTTATGCATAAGCTCTAATATGCAAATAGTTGTTTTGAATGAATCAGCTTTGAAAGCACTGTCCATTTCATTGCATTAGGCTTTGAAACAACATCCACAACCATGTTTTCCACTCAGTTTCAAACAGTTGTTGAACTTCTTTCTTCAAATTGATTAATCACCAAAAGCACATACTGTTTTGATAAGTGTTTGTGATTTTCGATAGCATTTGCATTGATTTCAGAGTGGTTAGAGACAATAAAGCCCTGAGTACCAGGTCTTTAGCAACCTAATGATAGTTAGCAAGTTGGGTACTACTAACAAATGTCCAGAGTGCATAGGAGGAGAGAACCATGACTCAGCAGTCACATAGGAATGTACTGCTGTCATGACTAGGGCTGTTGCTGTGACCGCTGGGAGTCATGAAGGTAGTCAAATTCCACATGACCATTTAGTCACAGCAATTAGGCTTCTCCAAGCTCTGATGTTGCTGATGGTCATTAGTAGCCTACCAAACTTGCTGTCTGGTACTCAGCACTCTATTCTCCCACTAATCACTCTGACATCAATGCAAATGTATACAAACATCTAATCAAACACTTCATGAGAGCTCATGTTGTGCAACATTTCTAGGTTATGCAATTGCACAAGAAAACAGAGTGATGGTCCACTAATAAAAAGAGGATCCCATCAGCTTTCTATAGGCTAGGCCTACTATATTTATTTCTCAACTTTCCTAATATTAAGCACATGGTCTTTACAACAGGAGTATAGCCTACCTGGGTGGCATGAAAATAAACCACAGGAAAAGCGTCCTCTATTCACTATTTAAGTGCATAGATGACATGTATTTTTTCCCGCTGCCCCTGTTTCTAGACAGGTGCATGAGAATTGTACATTCTAAATCAAAACAAAATTCACACATGTATTATTTAGTATATGTAAAGAGAAGATTATTTCAATAATAATCTGATGGGTGACAATATTAGCCTATCACTTGTGAATTATGCCCAGAAAAGAAAGTGCCTTTTTTGTGTGACTTCTTTGAATCAGTCGCACACCTCATGTAGCCCATAGGCCTATATGTTTGAATAAGGTTTGTATCACAACTAAAGTGGCCAAATAACTTCTTAAAATTAGGCACATTAATCCGCTTTACATAGGGTGTAGAGCCTAACTATAAGTAGCACCTGAGTTTAACCCTTTCATGCGTGAATTCCAAATATCTTTAACAGTCGTCCCAGTGAGTTTTTTTATGCACCTGATGCTAGAACGTTCTCTCCATTCCAGAATGTGATTGTTACGCTACAGTACATTTAATCCGCGCTGCCCTCAAACCAAGACAGCAGCCTGTTTTTACTTATAGGCGGTTTTCAACTTGTCGATTTTCTTACTAAGTTTTTATTTTCTAAGAACAGTTTGAATTGAGGTGTGTTCCGCCACCTCATTCATTCACATAAAAGTAGTTATTTTTTACTTTTGCGGGCAATACATTTTTTAGACATTTCTGACCCGGACAAAATTCCCCAAGCACTTCGCAATTGTTTGTGCGGTTCAAGTCTGCAGACATTTGCACATGTCCTGTCACGTGTTCACATTTTCCGTCTGTTGCCCGCATTGCAGTCATTGTTTTCATTACCAATAATAACTTTGGAAATGTATGCGTTTCTTAATACATTATAATAGTTTCTGTGTGTCGTTTCTACTGTAGCTCACTATGTATGGAGCATAGTACATTTGTGTATATTCTTTATAACCGCAGACACTTGAGGTAACGTCACTCATTTCATAACCTTTATGGTGTTATATTCAATCGTGCTTATGTAGCTAGCTATATTATTCTATTAGCTCTGTAAAACAATGGCAATTGCATCAGTATTAACTTGTGTTGTATTTTGAAGCTACCCTGGCCTTATGACTCCCAAGTGGCGCAGCGGTCTAAGGCACAGCATCTCAGTGCTAGAGGTGTCACTACAGACACCCTGGTACAAATCAAGGCTGCGTTTCTATCAAAGTAAGTGCCTTATTACGTTAATAGTGTCTGTATGTGATTTGCATGTTAACTGTACGTCCAATAACAAAAAATACCTTGTTCAGTAATCATCTCACCTATTAGTTGGCTATGTGGCCATTGACGGCAGCGGCGATCTGAAAAAAAAAAAAAAAAAAACACTTCGTTTTCCAAGTGCATTCCACAAAGCTGTTTATCATGTCCGCCTAATCCACTACCCCCATTATAGTCAAGCACACCGTCTGGTTTGATTTTTCTCTCTCCCGTCAGGTGTTCCACCTTCCCTGTGGCTGACATGGTTGCTGTATGGACAGTGGAGAGGACATGGACGTCTCGTTTGTCATGCCACTTTACTGCCAGCTGGTGACCGTTCTCCTGGAACTCCGCCTCTTCTCTCTGCATCTTCCGGTTCGACCTGACTGCGCGCCACAGGCCCCTGTGCTGTTGGAGAGCAGATTCTGGAAGCGTGTGGGACTGCCTTACCAATTGTCCACATACAAAGTGTGTCCCTTACTGAGATGAGGCGCCAGCATGGTCATCACCACGGACCCGGACACCCCAAGCCCCTCATAATGTTGGATGTCAGTGGTGGACCCTGTGTAGACTACAACGTCCTGGACAAATCCTGTCTTCATGTCGCACATGACAAAGAACTTGACCCCAAACCTGTGCGTTTTGGAGGGAATATATTGACGGAAGGGCAGCCTACCTTTCCTAAAATCAGGTGTCCATCAATGGAATGGTCCTTGTATGGCACAAAAACCACACCAAATGCTGATAAGAACATTTCTTATTTTGTATAACGGGTCATTTAGGATGGCAGTAGTATTGTTGACGACATGCAGGCATCGCAGCAGAACTAGGAAGCGGTCTTGAGAAAAGAGGGTGGCAAAGAAGGGAGTTGCAAACATAGGATCTCTGCTCCAGTATTCTCTTTGGGAGTTTTTCTTTACTATTCCCATGAGAAGGACTGTCACCAGGAAGGTATACATTTCACTAATTGTGGTTGTCACCCATTTAGTTTCCCCCTCACTCCTGGCTCCCTCTTCTCTTGTAGCTCCAAGGCATATTGATTGGTCTCCTCTACTACGTCTCCCACTAGCTCCTCTGTCAGAAACAACTTGAAGCACTCTGCCTCAGATGGAAATGGCAAGGGGTGTTGCACTCCAGACTGGGACTCATCAAAGCAAACAGCAGGGCCAGGAGGGGTGAAATGACCGGTGGCCTTCCAGCTACCACAGAACTCCTGTACTTCATCCACTGTTGGTCTGCCTCCATCACCACCAGCATCTTCAAAAGGGACCTGGGAATTTGTCAGTGGATAAGTAGTCCTCAGATTCAGGGTTCTCAATTGCTACAATGTTTGGGGGCAGCTCCTCACTGTCAGAATCTGATTCCTGACTTTTAGACTCATTGAGATTATTATTTTATTTTTTTAATCTCCAGAATTTCCGCATTTGTGAGTTGTCTCCTTTGAAAGACATTTCTAATGCTACAGCTTAGCTCACTAGCTACATACATAAACAACAACACTGAATGGCTCAGAGTGGGAGTGAGAGGTTACGTAATTGACTGGCGACTCGGCGACACTTGTATCAATAAATCACTACCAGAAAATGTTTTGTGTAGTAATTATTTATACATTTACTGTTTTCAATTACTGGTGACAAATCATACATTTAAATTCTTGCATAGACTGTAATGGGCACATATTATGTGTGTAAAATACTTTATTATAGGTTGTACTGATTATGATGAGCTAATTCCAGCTGGAGCCATGTTTGTTGACATACAATGCATTCTGGGTCAGACCAAAGATGTTATAACAAAATAACAAAATAATAACATGTTATAACAAAATTAGGTGAGTAAAGGTTCACTCATTTTTTGAGAACTTCCGGAAATGAATGGCGGGATGTGAACGATGGTAGACGACACACCCCCTTCAACATGCATACTATAAACAGACCAAACTCCTCTTGTCTTCTCTTATTATCTTTGGTTTCTGTGAGAAAAGTAAAGCATGGCAGCGTGCAAAAACTACCCATTGTCGGATTACTTTCGATTTCTAGAGTGTTTTGCGCAATTATCTCGATCAATGGTGAGCTCACCCGTGATTAATTATAAATAGTTATTCATATTAGCTAATTCATTTTGTAGTTTATGTCAGCTGAGAGTTACACGAATATGACCACTTGTGTTACGTCAATCTTTCCTCAGTTAGCGCTAGGACAAAAGTAGCCAGTTTGGACGATTGTGTTATGCTGTAGATATTTCTGTGAATGTCTGTACATTGCATCCAAAAATAAACTGCTCACATTATGGACATAACTTTGTAAGGACTGTGTTTGTGCAAAATGTTTCTGGAAAAAAAGTGTGGCCAGCTCAAATGCTGATTGTTGACTCATTCGAAACTGGCCGTTCTAAATAAGCGCTCTAATCACACCGGTGTGATCGTAGCTACAGGGACCACTGTAGAATGATCACACACCAGTGTGATGGTACATGTGAAAGGGTTAATGCATAATTGCATTTAAGGTCACTTTTGATAATGTAATTTTCCCGCTAATGGTACATTCGCGCTTATAGCCTACTGCCATGTGCACATTGCTGCTCTTATGTGAAGAAATAGCCTAATAATTTATCAATATTTTAAGCTAAAATGTTCTGATCAGTAATGTCAGCAACATTTTGGAAAAACTTTTTTTAAATGCTAGTGATAGTATTAATTTGGGATCTATAGCACCCCACAAGTGTCCCAGACTATGTTGGGAATATGTATTTATTGCACAGAATAGGTTGACTTTTGAACTATAGAGGATATGCTAGTGATGTTGATGTTCGTTAAGCCTACTCATCTTGTTGACTGACGAAAAGTAAATGTGGACAGTTCTTCCAATATGCACCTCGGAATTGGATAAGGACGCAGTTGCGTACCCGATGTGTCGGTCTTCACTTGTAGCCTGTGAGAAAGACCCCAGGAGCTTTGGATTGCACAGCACTCAGGGAGAAGGGCACAGCGCAGCCCTCCAGGCCGCAAAGGCATGGATTTTTTAGGGTGCATTATGACCACAAAGGGGATGCTGCCGTGAAATTCGAGGCATTATCAAGTGCTTGTCAAATTGTGAATGACAGACTATTGTAGTGTGTACAGCCTGCGCAAAAACAAAGCAGAGCTCATACCTTTCAAACTACTTTTTAAAAAATCATTAGAATCTCATCATGCAGCCTTACAATGTATTAAAAATCAAAACATATAGCCAACGTTTGTAGAACTAAAGTTACATTAATATCTCTAAATTAAGCATATAGGAGCACCTATTTCTGAGTTAACCGCTCACCACAGAATAGCCGCACACTCCCTCAAATCACTTGAATAAAATATTTATATGTTATTCAGCTTTGTTCAATTGTATTCTTCATACCATAAAATAATGCAATGAAATTCTAGGCGAATCTTGTCTGCTAAATTAACTAATGTAGCCCACAGCCATTTGGCATTGCCACATCAGGGCCTAACATAAAGAAAACTATGAGTATGCTATTATTTTCTTCTGAAATACATTTTCTTCAAATCATGCTTCTTAATACCCGTTTAAATTAAATAATGTATTTATTGTGAAGGTGTAGGATATATTACATGGATTTAATGTACTTGTTAAAATGTGTGGAAGCCAGCAGATGCTAAATGTGTTTATGTTAATTAACGGTCAATTACAGTGAGACCGACAGTTATTTACCTGACAATCACCGGGTGACAAAATTTTGTGACCACCACTGCCGAGTCATGACTGAGGACTGCCGGTGCGGAGGCAATACAGTCACCACAACAGCCCTATATGGGGTTTTAGCAAGGGCCAGAGTAAGTTTCCACCATATTTCTTCCACCAGTCCATTCATTTTGAGGGGGGAGTGAATGAGTGCGCACTTTGGGGAAAAGGAAATGAGCCCTTATGGTGCATATTAGCTGTCAAGTCAGAACGAGTTCACAAAAAAAGGAAAAAAAATACTGACTTGAAGCTGTCATCAAATCAAAGGGTGACTAGTTTGAAGAATCTCAAATACAAAATATATTTTGATTTGTTTTACACTTTTGTGGTTACTACATGATTTCATGTGTTATTTCATAGTTGGTGTCTTCACTATTATTCTACAATGTAGAAAATAGTAAAAATAAAGAAAAACCTTTGAATGAGTAGGTGTGTCCAAACGTTTGACTGTTAATGTAGGAGCACAAATCAAGTCCCTAAGCAAGAGAGTAATAGCCTCATTCTAAAATCAGTTGTTGATTTAACAGAAAGAATGACTGAGCAGCATGTTACGGCTGAACTTTACAACACTAGCCAGGACAAATAAGATTAGTGAGAGATGAAATGGGATGATTTTCCACTGAACGACTCTCACTATGCATCGAAACACACACACAGGAGAGGGTAAAGCCGCATTAACCACCATCCATTCTGAACATCCCCCAAGGGAATTCCCATTCTCCTCACGCAGTCACTCTACCAGGTGGAGAGAAGCCGACGACCTTGCAGCTTGCTGATAAAACCATGTCGACCCAGCTCTCTCTCACACACACACCAGCAACCAACAAACATCTTATGCAGGCAAGACCACCAGTCACCTCTACAACATGCATGAATTCACACCGGATGACTCAAACACACACAAAAACAGCACACAAAAATCTCACCACAAGAGCACAGGAGGTATGCTTGTCTAAGTGAGGTCTACTGTATATTTCTTATTTTTAGTCAAAACAGATCCCCTAACATAAGTTGCTGCAGGCTAACCTACTCCTCCATGCAGAACCCCAACTACCCCATCTTACTCTCCCACTCTCTTGGTCTACCCCTCTTCTCTGTTGATGTTCAGTTCGACAAGCAGAGTATTAGCTCGCAGCTTCCCTCAGGCCAACCTCACAATCAAGAGGAAGAAAGAGATCATCATGAAGAACTTCTTTTGATAACCATTATAGACTTAATTTCCCACGAATAATACATTTTCATTGTGTGAAAACATCTGTCTGGTTTAATATTGGCATTAATATTAATAGATTAAATCCCCAGCCAAAATGTCAGTAAAACACGTGCAAAGCATGCAAGACTGTATACGAGTGAATCCTCAGGAAACCAGAACAAAAAAAAACACCATGATTTGGAGGGAATTTCACAAAATGTAATCTATAGAATGTTAATTTGGAGGAAAATTTAACATTTTGTATCTAACAGCATAATTGAGAACTAATAAAAGTATGCATATTTATGACATTTTGGCCTTACCCAGGTCTCCTTTAAGGATACATAATATTTAATCTATAGGTGCTACAAAGCAAAAATTGTGTCATATGAAGCTTTACGGCTTGCTCTGTAACATGAGTAGTATTTTGATACATATATTTGTTTTACATTAATTTCTGAATATTGAAAGACAAACATGAACATTGAAAATACAGCATTTTGATTTGGCATGTTTCAAAAAAAATAATGAACACGCCCCCCTCAGAGAGAGCGAGACACACAGCTGCATGTGAACTCACATTTTTCAACATGCTTTTTACAAAATGATAGATTTGGAGTTAGATAAACTTGGATTTTTCAGCAGGTACATATGCAAGATGCTACCCTCCACATCATGGCCTTCACTCTAGATCAAAACTCCAAACCTATAACCTAATTTTGACCAAAATAAACCGGAGAGATTACTGCTTCCAAGGTTCCTTTTCCAAGCAATACGGAGGGTGCTCTGGCAAACAAACAGCTGAGACCTGAGGACACCATCCAATCTGGAACTGAGTGAGTAGTGTTTGGTCTGATGCCATTTTGAAATTCAAGAAGAAAATGAAAAATAAATGCTATATTTTAATGGGGACTGAACACTGAGTTAACCTAGCGGAAACCCTCGACAACATTCCGCTGAAAAGGCAGCGCGCAAAAGTCCAAAATATTTTTTAGAAATATGTAACTTTCACACATTAACAAGTCCAATACAGCAAATGAAAGATCAACTTCTTGTTAATCTACCCATCGTATCCGATTTAAAAAATGCTTTACAGCGAAAGCACAACATATGATTATAATAGATCACCGCCAAGTCAAAAAAACACAGCCATTTTTCCAGCCAAAGATAGGAGTCACAAAAAGCAGAAATAGATCAACTGAATCACTAACCTTTGATGATCTTCATCAGATGACACTCATAGGACATCATGTTACACAATACATGTATATTTTGTTCGATAACGTGCATATTTATATCCAAAAATCTCAGTTTACATTGGCGCGTTACGTCACCCCGCTCCTCCGCTCTCTCCACTGGCTTCCAGTTGAAGCTCGCATCCGTTACAAGACCATGGTGCTTGCCTACGGAGCTGTGAGGGGAACGGCACCTCAGTACCTCCAGGCTCTGATCAGGCCCTACACCCAAATAAGGGCACCACCTCTGGCCTGCTCGCCTCCCTACCACTGAGGAAGTACAGTTCCCGCTCAGCTCAGTCAAAACTGTTCGCCTGCCATATGAGTTCTGTTATACTCACAGGTCATTGGAAAAACGAATGTCCAGTTCTCAGGGCTAGGGGTAAATTCAGTATGTGTGCTTACGTTAAATCTAAGCCTACGGCGTTAGCTGCGCCTGTTCCACATCAGTTCACTCCTGACACATTGTCTCATGCCCAGGGCCATGTGAAAGTTACTATAAATTACTATAAAAATCTAACTTTCATGAAATCACACATGTAAGATACCAAATTAAAGCTACACGTGTTGTGAATCCAGCCAACAAGTCAGATTTCAAAAAGGCTTTTTCGGGGGAAAGCAAATAATGCTATTATCTGAGGATAGCACCTCCATAAACAAAAGAGGGAGAACATTTCAACCCTGCAGGCGCGACACAAAACGCAGAAATAAAAATATATAAATCATGCCTTACCTTTGACGAGCTTCATCTGTTGGCACTCCAATATGTCCCATAAACATCAGAAATGGTCCTTTTGTTCGATTAATTCCGTCCATATATATCCAAAATGTTCATTTATTTCGCGCGTTTGATCCAGAAAAACACCGGTTCCAACTTGCGCAACGTGACTACAAAATATCTCAAAAGTTACCTGTAAACTTTGCCAAAACATTTCAAACTACTTTTGTAATACAACTTTAGGTCTTTTTTAAAGAGAACATTTATCTTTGTTCAATACAGGAAGAAAACAAACTGAAGCATGCTTTCTGGTCATGCGCCTCTATCAAACAGTACACATGAAGTGACCCTCGTTCAAGATGGCCGTACTTCTTCATTACACAAAGGAATAACCTCAACCAATTTCTAAAGAATGATGGCATCCAGTGGAAGCGGTAGGAACTGCAAGCAAGTCCCTTAGAAATCTGGATTCCCAATGAAAATTCATCGAAAAGAGGGTGACCTCAAAAAAGAAAAAATCTGATTGGTTTGTTAAAGGGCTATTGGCAGGTGCCACTGATGAGTAGGGCACGTGAAATCTCTGCCTTTATTACACCCTCTGGTCTGTACTTGTATTTGGTTGTGAGTTTCGGCCACTTTTCAGCGACTTATGAAAAGGGTTGTCTCTGGTCTGACCGGGTGCGGTGCTTATCTGGACGATGTAGTGATATATGCAGATACTTGGGAGGAACATCTGTCCCGTATTCAAGCCTTGTTCGACCGACGAGCTGCGGGTCGCCTCACAATCAATCTGGCTAAATGGAAAGGTGGTTGTGCAGGGTGAAGTGCGTCCTGTTTGGGCTAAAGTGGTAGCTATTGATTCTTTTCCACCACCAACTACTAAAAATGAACTGATGCGTTTCTTGGGAATGATTGGTTAGTATTGTAGTTTTTGTAGGAACTACTCTACTGTGGTCGCTCCCTTGACAGATTTGCTGAAAGCTAAGGCTGTTTACGTATGGTCTTCTCGTTGTCAACAGGCTTTTGAAGATGCAAAGAGCTTGCTTACCTCAACTCCGGTGCTGGCTGCTCCTCGCGTGGATTTGTCATTTATCTTGCAGGTGGATACTAGTCATGTGGGGGCAGGTGCAGTTTTGCTGCAAGCAGATGTGTCTGGGGTTGAGAGGCCTGTTAATGGTTAAACTTTTTGGAAAATAAATGATCAGTTGAACTACTCAGTCATTGAAAAACACAAGTCGTGGTTTTGTCTCACCATGGGTGATGGTCGGATTCATGGTTATAGTTGAAGGAATGAGCGTTACACCAAGGCCTGTACTCTGGAGCGGGATCGATTTGGAGGTGGAGGGTCCGTCATGGTCTGGGGCGGTGTGTCAAAGCATCATCATCGGACTGAGCTTGTTGTCATTGCAGGCAATCTCAACACTGTGCGTTACAGGGAAGACATTCTCCTCCCTCATGTGGTACTCTTCCTGCAGGCTCATCCTGACATGACCCTCCAGCATGACAATGCCACCAGCCATACTGCTCGTTCTGTGCGTGATTCCCTGCAAGACAGGAATGCCAGTGTTCTGCCATGGCCAGCGAAGAGCCCGGATCTCAATCCCATTGAGCACGTCTGGGACCTGTTGGATCGGAGGGTGAGGGCTAGGGCCATTTCCCCCAGAAATGTCCGGGAACTTGCAGGTGCCTTGGTGGAAGAGTGGGGTAACATATCACAGCAAGAACGGGCAAATCTGGTACAGTCCATGAGGAGATGCACTGCAGTACTTAATGCAGCTTGTGGCCACACCAGATACTGACTGTTACTTTTAATTTTGACCCCCTCTTTGTTCAGGTACACATTATTCCATTTATGTTAGTCACATGTCTGTGGAACTTGTTCAGTTTGTGTCTCAGTTGTTGAATCTTATGTTCATGCAAATATTTACACATGTTAAGTTTGCTGAAAATAAACACAGTTGACAGCGAAGACCTTTCTTTAGGTCAACAATCCCAAGGAACTCCCAAGGAATATTCTTTGTATTATATTATACACAGCCACGGAGGCTATTTACTGTGCTTTGATGACCGAAGAGCTTGTGTTGACTAGTTTATAAAAAGTGTCCATCTGACTGAATAAAGTCAATGTCCTATATCCCTTTGCTATTCATAAATCATACAACATAGTTATGTCAATGGTATCACATCCGAACATGTAAACCAAAGATCTTGTTTGCTTTTTGGCAATTATATGCAGACAAATTATGAAAACATTCTATGAATATGTTGAATCCTCACTGCAGGCACAATAGGTAGTGGATAGAGAGAGCCTCATTCTGGTCCAAAATATGATAACAGATTGAAGGTCATAAAAGCTAATGTCATGATACTTATATGGTATTCTGAAAGAAATTGATATATGCCTACTGATTTGATTAAAGTATTGACAATGGAGAAGTCAACTGATGCATTCTGTGTAGCAAAGCCCATGTTTAACACCTGCTTCATTCTTCAATCATACTTCTAGGTCTATTCATTGGCACCTGACTTCGTATAAAATGTGGGGGTGCACAATCTGAACTGGGAATCCTCCCTCTGAAAATGTTTGCATTTAAAAAACATTTTCCTGCAATTCTAAATAGTTTCCCAACAGAGAATCCAAGTTAACTTGACAGAACACAACCTTTTTTCTTAAGTTTTTGTAACAAACTAAATTGAGTAGACTAGATATAGTTTGCCACAATAAATTAAATTGAAAGAGTAGATTAGTAATCTAGTCAGAAAAACTAGTCTAATATACCGCCTTTCCTCAAAGTCCCACCCACAGTGATTGGCTGACAAGCCAAACTTTTAAAAAGATAGTTCACTGAAATGACATTATTTCCTTACCCTAAGTGTCATAGCAGAGCCAATAAAATGCAGCACTTGAAAAACAAACATTGTGGCAATTCATATCTTGCAGTAAAACCATAATCTCAAGAGATGACAAGTTGAATTTTAAATAAAGGCTCTTACATAAAATAGTTCTGATTATATAGGCCTAGAAGATATCGAAAACCACCACCACACTAAATTAAGTAATGGTCTTTCTACTCAATACAACAACTACTTTTACCAATATGGGAGGCAAAGCCATTAAACTATTCAATAATTTAGCTGTGTATTTAGGATGGAACGCCCCACCCCCCTCGCCGGGGGCTACTCCATGTACGGAAAACACTGTACTGTGAGGGCATCATGCTGGACACTGTGCCTATCAGGATTTAGCCAGAGGGGCTCAGGCCTGGTCTCCTCTGTGACGGCAGAGCCAGTCTCACGCTCTCCCTCACATGGTTGGCCGACTTACTGCACTGCTCAAAGCCCCTCAGCTAAACCTACATCTCCCCATCTCACAAACAGGTCCAAATAGATCCTTAAGTCAATATTAAAACGTACTGTGACAACATGAAACTGGTGGTATCAGGCACACAACGGGGACAAGGGTACAGGTTGAATATGGGTCATTCAGAATATTACACATCATTCATAGCATGTCCATTTCAAGTGCATGTTTGAACTACTAGACACAATGAGGATGTTTCAGAATCAGAATATTTAGGAAAGTCAGCTGGCTCACTTGTTGACCCTGCCTGCTTTGCGAAGTCTACCCCATCTGTCCAATGCATTTCCGTGAGGGAAAATAGTCTTTGGAATCATATGGTATCATGTAAACATTATCATAAGGCCTCAGTTTTTTGCTTGGAGGGAGGGGGTGAAAGGGCAGTTGGGAAGACTAGAGCCGGGACAATACCAGTATCGAGTCACTCGTTAGTATCATGGCAAGGAAACAAAACACCAAGCGGGTTTAACTTATTTAGGAAAATTACCCAAATGTTGGAAACAAATATCATTGTCATCCAGTCACATGCATTTATTTTCTAAGCTATAGCACACCATATTTCACAAAAAAACTGCTTTTTAAAAAAGACCAAAGAGTTGCCATGGAAAATATATTACGACACTTGTACCGTCACTGCCCTAGTGGAGACACAGAATAAAGCTTAAAAACAGTAAAAACTACAGTCCACCACCCGTTTTGTTTTAATTTCTCACCTACAGTAGCTCTCCACAACCAACAGCCTGCCCAGTCCCAGTGAAATACAAGTGTGTGTGCGCACGCGTGCAGGCACAAGTGAGGAGGTTGTAAGTGAACTCACTGGATTCAGTTGATGGGGACTATTTTCTCCTGGAGTTGGGATAGCATGCGCTCTCCTCGGAGGGCAGCAGGACGAGCAGAGCCTCTCCTCCCTCCTTATATCTAATATATAATAATAATAATAATATATGCCATTTAGCGGACGGCGAAAGTCATGTGTGCATACATTCTACGTAGGGTGGTCCCGGGATTTAAAATAAAATAAAATTTTAAAATAAAATAAAATTGTATGTCCTAAATTTATAAATAAGTTAATTGGTCAATAGCTCAGAGGAGTGGGTGTAATAACATATGATGAACAAAAATATAACACAACATGGAACAATTTCAAAGATTTTACAGTTACAGCTCATATAAGAAAATCAGTCAATTGATATGAATTCAGTAGGATTGGACATGGATTTCACATGATTGGTGTGGTAGCAGAATCAGAATTAGTTAGGTAACATTGATAAATAAGATGTTTTATTTACATAATAATGCTTATGTGAGTTATTTGTCATTAGGATGTCTTCTTTTATATAATACTGTTGGCAGTTTGCGGTTATCCCTTCTCTGCTAGGGCTTAGTCACTAGGGGCCCAGAGAGGGGAGAGGTCAGGCTTGTCTTCATATGTCAATGTATCTGTTAAACCATGTGATGCTATGAAGAATATCAGAAGGGGAGGAGGACAGAATGGAGGCTTGTCTTCTTATGGGAATGTGTCTGTAACTATTGTATGTCCCCTCTGACGTTGCCCTTATCTTGATTTAGTATATGACCTAAGAGGCTCACTGTCTTTTCTGATCTTGTCCAGGAGGGGGTGTATTTGATATGGGGGTATCTAGAATTGACAATTGATATATGCCATTGGATGAGGTAATGGTTTGGTACTATGTTGTACCAAGAAGGAGATAAGAACTTCGTTTAGGAGACCAAACTGAAGGATAATTTATAGCTAATGCTATCTGGCTATGGGATACTCCTCTTTCAAGTCAAAGGTTCTTTGTGAACTGTTCCTGAGATCTGTTTCTCGTCATGTGAGTTGAGATGGGTGTGTCTTGGCTATAAATGATACTAACAACTGTTTTGTAAGCACTCTCAGAGAATTAATTTATAGACACTGAATTGATCTGAGAGTCACAGGGCTATGGTGAAGCTCACATATAATTAAAATATGAAGTTTATGTATAACTTTGACTGGTGTGTGGTTTGCTCTCTCAATGTTTAGTAATACAGGAAATTACCACGACACTGGGCAGGGGTGCAGTCATAGGTCCACCCACTGGGGAGCCAGGCCCAGCCAAACAGAATGCATTTTTCCCCAACAAAAGGACTTTATTACAGACTGAAATAATCCTCAGCACCCCACCCTCCCCTTAGACAATCCCGCAGGTGAAGAAGCCGGATGTGGAGGTCCTGGGCTAGCGTGGTTACACATGGTCTGCGGTTGAGGCCGGTTAGACCTACTGCCAAATTCTCTAAAACAACGTAGCTTATGGTAGAGAAAATGGTGGACATTTCTGCAGTCAGCATGCCAATTGCACGCTCCCCTCAAAACTAGAGACATCTGTAACATTGTGTTGTGTGACAAAACTGCACATTTTAAAGTGACCTTTTACTGTCCCCAGCACAAGGTGCACCTGTGTAATGATCATACTGTATAAATCAGCTTCTTGATATGCCACACCTGTCAGGTGGATGGATTATCTTGCCAAAGAAGAAATGCTCACTAATAAGGATGTACGGAAGAGTGTGCACAATATTTGAGAGATTTTTTATTTCAGCTGTAAAAGGATACTGCTCAACCACAAATGCATACATAACTTCTACAATCTGCTACATTTGAACAGTTAATGGTACACCTCTTATGATCATAATTGACTTGTTTTCATCATGGGTTTCATAAAGAAATCCTTCATGATTACAGGAGGGTTATGGTTTTGTGACCAAGTCAGAGACTCAGAGGGAGAGAGATGGGTTGCAAGACAAAGGTGGCGGAGTGAGAGCTACATTCTTCAGCTCAGCAAGAAGAAGTGTGAAATACATGCAGAGTCAGAATTTGAGGACAGAAAGAGAGATAAACAGACAGACTGAAACAAATCTGTAGAGGCTGAGCTGATGCTACATTGGCAGTTGCTACAACTCTCTTTGCAACACTGCACATTATTTCAAAATACCAGGCAGCTAGTGTGGTGTTCCCAGCTTTCGGCAAGGGTGTTCTCAAGGCAAGCTTAAGTCGATCAAGTGTGGAACGGAAGTCCCCATTTGAGGCGTTCCTGCAATTTGAGGCGTTCCACACCATTTAAGGCGAAGGACACTGTCTACCGGTCGTACCCGCCTCCCACGTGCTAGCTCACATTGCCCCCGCCTCATGCTTGCTGTGTACCGGAGAAAATCGTGCCAGACAGGTGGGGGCGAAGGATAGTTATCTAGCTAGCACACACTGTCATCCCAGCCTCCTGTGTGCAGGAGTCCTCCTTAGAAGTAGGTGGCTAAGCTAGCACACAGTGTCATTCGCTCCCGCCTATTTAACTAGGCAAGTCAGTTAAGAACAAATTCTTATTTACAATGATGGCCTACCAGGGAACAGTGGGTTAACTGCCTTGTTCAGGGGCAGAACGACAGATTTTTACCTTGTCAGTTCAGAGATTCAATCCAGAAAGCTTTCGGTTACTGGCTCAACGCTCTAACCACTAGGCTACCTGTGGGCATTCCTGCATATGCAGGAACCCCGGTTTATAATTCTATTGGTCAATTTTTAAGTTAGGACAACTAGAAGTTTAAAAAGAGGGGTTGCTGCAGGTGTAGGAATGCCCTAAAATGCGGATCACAAGTGAACCATTCTCTAGTCCGTAGCCGAAGTTCATGCCCCTTTGTCGGTGATTGGTCTACAGTAAAGATTCTTCAATTAAGTGTTTGTCATTCAACGAGATAATTTTTTTAATGCACATTTGTTAACTTGAGAAATACTATACCAAAGAAAATTAGTTAGATGTAAAATTGGACGACTAAGATCTCCTGTGCAAAAATCGCAAAATGACATTTCTTGAGTCATCTTAGATTAATTCTTAATATTTTGAATTAGAGTACACTGGCTATAGCGACTCAAAATGGACAAACAGTACTATTACCGCTTCTTTTAAGGGAGGTGCCAGTCGAACTGAATCATGCTGACACCTACTCCAACAGCAGCAGCATGCTGCAAAGACCCCAATCAAATGCAAATGTCTGATCGCAGTAAGCCTAGAAAGTATTCCCCTTCCATCCTGTTAGTTCACACAAAAGAACCGACAAACAAGAGTTTTACCAAGGGGTATGGCATCTCAGAAGCTTCAAATTGTGACATTCGGAGCCCAGAGGTTTAAACAGCTCACTCAACAGACTGCTGAACTAACTGCAATACACACTGTAGCAGTGCAGTGGCTCGAAGCACATACTGACTGCTTAAGACATGCGTACATTGTTGCTGTCATTAAGTGTGTGTCTTTGACACAGCTGCACAGAGCTCCAAATAGGTCATGTCTGTCTTAGACACACACTCACTCTTACACCAATACTCACTCTTTTTCACAAAAAATACTGCTGCAACTCCCAGGTGCTATTGGAGTGCGATTACACACACACCCATGAGTCAGCACTGCAGCTGGGCAAACTGCTATGGTACCAACTCAACATTGTAATAACAGTGAACAATACCAAACCAGAACAGCATCATGTGTCACCTACAGTACAGTAGGTACCACTGGATTCTGGAGCGTTGGAACATATTTGAAAGCCAGTCGGTGTTAACACTCGAGGTTATAATGTGCAAACTGTAGGCCACAGGGAGAGGTGGTGTGAGAGGTGGTGTGAGAGATGGTGTGAGAGGTGGACCATACAACACTGCCATCTGGTGAGTAGGTCAACTATTGTAATATGTGATGATAGGATAATGGATTGTCTATCAGAAGGAACTTAACTGTTGCACTCTATACAATAATTGTAATGGTGTCTTGTGGGCACATTTGTGCAAATGGCAGTGTCCCTGTAAGATTCAGCACTTCACTGTGATAACTTCACTTTAAAACTACTGTCGGAAAAACGCAATTTGTTGGAATAATATTTTCCCGAAAGTTTACCAAGTTTCAATAGAGGAAAAATTTATTTATTAGACTGCCAGGAAATATCATAGAAATAGGAAGTGCCAATTTAAAGCATTTAAAACCAAGATAGGGTCACGATGACAGGGTTCTCCGAAAATAAGATGGGTGCAGCGCAACTATGTAAAGATTTCAGAGCAAATGAAACTGATATTTAGTAATGATAAGAGTAACTATCTTTGATCGCCAATGATGTTGTTGTGAATTGTGAAACAGGCCATTCATAAATTCAGAGTGTTATGTTTCTCAATTCAGCAGTAGGCTCTCAACACAGAGAGCTAAGGACACAACCCGAAAACAGCATTGTCGAATCATACGAACTTTGTAACGGTGGTCAAACACAAAAGTCAAATCACCAAAGATGCTAAGCTTGTTAGATATTCCGTCATTAGTTCTAGGTTATCTCCTATATTTGGCAAATTCGAGTTTATGATTATACAGATAGCAGATCAGCTCATAGATGACTGGGAGATATAGTTTAAATAAAAGGCCTCTTAACGGGACCAACATTTCAAAAAAATATGCATATCTACTCTCACAGTTTGTTGATGTCACATTCTCTACCGAAGCTCTCGTATGGGCAACAAGAACAAGACAGCACAGAGAAGCAGGGGAAATGTTAGAGCAGTATTTTGACATGCAAAGGCAAGAGACCTGCTTTAATTATGCAACCTATGAAGTACAGAATAAACTTAGCAATTTGAATGCGAGACAGGAGTCATTTTGGGTTTCAGTGGGATTGGGACTGGATAGGAAAATAGCCTAGGCTCTAGTAGAGGAGAAGATATCATTTTCCATTATGCCACTGAGTTGTAAATGGACAGAGATGCCTATGTAGTGAATTGTGCATGGTTTCAAGTTTTAGTCGTATGTACGGTATACGCATATTCAGTGCATTCGGGAAGTATATGGACCCCTTCCCCTTTTCTACATTTTGTTACGTTGTAGCCTTGTTCTAAAATGGATGAAATTATTATATCCTCATCAATACCCCATAATGACAAAGCATAAACAGGTGTTCAGAAATTTTAGCAACTGTAGAAAAAAATGTATTCAGACCCTTTGCAATGAGACTCAAAATTGAGCTCAGGTGCATCTTGTTTCCATTGATTATTCTTGAGATGTTTCGACAACTTGATTGGAGTCCGCCTGTGGTAAATTTAACTAATTGGACATGACTTGGAAAGGCACACACCTGTCTATATAAAGGTCCCACAGTTGACAGTGCATGTCGAGGAAAAAACCAAGGCACAAGTTCAAAAGAATTGTCCTTAGAGCTCCATGTCAGGATTGTGTCGAGGCACAGATCTGGGGAAGGGTACAAAAACATTTCTGCAGCATTGAAGGTCCCCTCCATTGTTCTTAAATGGAACAAGTTTAGAACCACCAAGATTGGCTGCCCGGCCAAACTGAGCAATCGGGGGAGAAGGGCCTTGGTCAGGGAGGTGACCAACAACCCGATTAGAGCTCTGTCAGAGCTCTAGAGTTCCTCTGTGGAGATGGAAGAACCTTCCAGAAGGAAAAGCATCTCTGTAGCACTCCACCAATCAAGCCTTTATGGTAGTGGCCAGATGAAAGCCATTCCTCAATAAAAGGCACATGTAAGCCCGCTTGGAGTTTGCCAAATGGAACCTATGGACTATGACAATGAGAAACAAGACTCTTTGGTCTGATGAAACCAAGATTAATCTCAGATATCTCAATTCTTATTAGGCAAAAATTTGCCAATGCCCTTCATGTGATCAGGTTCTTCTACGGGCTTGTAATCTCAGCTCCGAAGTAAGGAGGGGGAAAAACCATTTTAGAATAAGGCTGTAACGCAACATGTGGAAAACGTCAAGTGGTCTGAAAACTTTAGGAATGCACTGTACATCATCCAATGAAATACTTACTTGCAGGTTCCTTCTCGACAATGCAACAATTAGAAATAGTAAAAAATAATATGAACATAAAGTCAATGGCAGTAGAACAGAATACATCTTTTAGCAGATGTACAATACAGGAAGGCACAATTTATAGGCCTATCAAATGTGACTGTTTGAAGAGTCAATGACAGGTCAAAGAGGCACATCTTTTATTGGCTATACTGTAGGGGTTTCCTGTAGGGTTTATGAACTGCATTTGTGTTGCGTGTACAGTACAGAAGTGTCAATTGTGCGTGTGCTTTTACTTTGTGTGAAGTAAATACTTTAGGCTAAAGGCTTCCATGCAACAACCTGGTTAGATAATGTGGCAGAATATTTTTATTTGCTAATCTGATGCTGCACATGTGCATTTTATGGAATTGCATTAGTGCCGACATTGGGGTAAAATGTTGTAATTTCACAGGTCTTGTCATAAACTTTTATCGAAAATATAAAGAGTCTGCCCGGGACCCCAGTTACCCATGTTAATCCCTAATATGCACATTTTCATTCATATACAATGAAAACATGCCCTTCAAGGAGATGGTGCATAGACTTTGATTCCAGGTAAGGCTAGAGAGGGGTTATTACCTGGCGGTTCGTCCCACTCTGTGGATGTGTGTGTTGGCGTCCTCTGGACAGTGAAAATGCAACACCCAGTTCACAGCAGGGAAGTCTGCAAAGTGGGGGGGACGTAACAATTACTCACCACCAGCCGTGAAGAACCTGCTGCCTTGTATCAGAACAGTAAATATTTTTCATTTTAGGGGCAGCATTTGAACTGTGCCCAAAAACGGTATCTCTGTCCCTACTGACTAAGAACATCGAGCCAGTCTGTAGACTAGACTGCTGAAGTGTTAGCATTACCTAGGCCTCTGGCTGCAATGTCTGTGGCGAAGAGCACAGCGTTCTTCTTCTTGATGAAATCGTTGTAGACCTCCACCCTCTTCATCTGCCGTTGCTTCCCATGCAGGGCCAGGATGGGCATGCCCGGACGCAGCCGGCAGAAGACCCGCAACAGGTTTGCAGCTCAGACTACAACTAGACCATGAAGCTATAATAAGCCAAATGGAGGAGCGGTTACACGAACTAGCAGAGTCTCACCTCTTTGCAGCAGGCAAAGAAGACTATGACTTTCTTCTGCAGGTGGCTCCTGATGAAGGAGAAGAGCATGTTGACCTTGTTGGACAGCTGACACACCACGTAGTTCTGCTCCAGTGTGGCCGGCGTGCTACATGGACACACAAACATGACGTTTTTAGATTGGCCTCTTTCAGGTTGTTAATGTTTGTCTTTGTCTTGTTGCTACAGACGATAAAGAACTAAGGCGGTGTGTGCCTTAACATTTAAAGCTGGGGTAGCATTTGATTGTGCAGCATACCTGGGTTAAGAAAAAGCAACCATTTGAAATAATTGTAAAAACTTTAGTGATTTTACTAATTTTTCAAATAGTAGGCTATTTGAAGCCATACCAGCTTCGCTCCTAACAGGTCTCAGGTAAAATGCAGTTAAAACACTAACGTGCACTGCCTGAGGAGCCCTGACAAGGCTGACAGAATCCTTTCATCTCTTCCTCTGCTGCAGTAGCCTGTCCTTCCTTAATACCATATAATAAATGAGCTTCAACATCGCAGACAAAGCCATTACAGCAGCATAAACACTAAACCAGCTTATCAGCAAAGGCTCATCGAAAAGCTACAGAAGAGCATAAAGCAAGCGCTGTATGATCAAGGTGTAAGACTGGATTGAAGTTGCTAACATTCCGATAAACAATTCTATGTTAGTGGGAAAGAAACCACACTATCAATCAGCACCTGGCTGCACAGTCACACGTCATTCTTTAGAAGGGCTAGGGACTTCACAGAGCATCCATGACAACGCTCATATTTGTTGCATGTACCGGAACCACTTTTGCATTTCCCGTATTCATACCAAATACTGGATGTCAGTTTGTCCCGGTATATCAAATCAAATCAAATTTTATTTGTCACATACACATGGTTAGCAGATGTTAATGCGAGTGTAGCGAAATGCTTGTGCTTCTAGTTCCGACAATGCAGTGATAAACCAACAAGTAATCTAACTAACAATTCCAAAACTACTGTCTTATACACAGTGTAAGTGGATAAAGAATATGTACATAAGGATATATGAATGAGTGATGGTACAGAGCAGCATACAGTAGATGGTATTGAGTACAGTATATACATATGAGATGAGTATGTAGACAAAGTAAACAAAGTGGCATAGTTAAAGTGGCTAGTGATACATGTATTACATAAGGATGCAGTCGATGATGTAGAGTACAGTATATACGTATGCATATGAGATGAATAATGTAGGGTAAGTAACATTATATAAGGTAGCATTGTTTAAAGTGGCTGGTGATATATTTACATCATTTCCCATCAATTCCCATTATTAAAGTGGCTGGAGTTGGGTCAGTGTCAATGACAGTGTGTTGGCAGCAGCCACTCAATGTTAGTGGTGGCTGTTTTACAGTCTGATGGCCTTGAGATAGAAGCTGTTTTTCAGTCTCTCGGTCCCAGCTTTGATGCACCTGTACTGACCTCGCCTTCTGGATGATAGCGGGGTGAACAGGCAGTGGTTCGGGTGGTTGATGTCCTTGATGATCTTTATGGCCTTCCTGTAACATCGGGTGGTGTAGGTGTCCTGGAGGACAGGTAGTTTGCCCCCGGTGATGCGTTGTGCAGACCTCACTACCCTCTGGAGAGCCTTACGGTTGAGGGCGGAGCTGTTGCCGTACCAGGCGCTGATACAGCCCGCCAGGATGCTCTCGATTGTGCATCTGTAGAAGTTTGTGAGTGCTTTTGGTGACAAGCCGAATTTCTTCAGCCTCCTGAGGTTGAAGAGCCGCTGCTGCGCCTTCTTTACGACGCTGTCAGTGTGAGTGGACCAATTCAGTTTGTCTGTGATGTGTATGCCGAGGAACTTAAAACTTGCTACCCTTTCCACTACTGTTCCATCGATGTGGATAGGGGGGTGTTCCCTCTGCTGTTTCCTGAAGTCCACAATCATCTCCTTAGTTTTGTTGACGTTGAGTGTGAGGTTATTTTCCTGACACCACACTCCGAGGGCCCTCACCTCCTCCCTGTAGGCCGTCTCGTCGTTGTTGGTAATCAAGCCTACCACTGTTGTGTCGTCCGCAAACTTGATGATTGAGTTGGAGGCGTGCGTGGCCACGCAGTCGTGGGCGAACAGGGAGTACAGGAGAGGGCTCAGAACGCACCCTTGTGGGGCCCCCGTGTTGAGGATCAGCGGGGAGAAGATGTTGTTGCCTACCCTCACCACCTGGGGGCGGCCCGTCAGGAAGTCCAGTACCCAGTTGCACAGGGCGGGGTCGAGACCCAGGGTCTCGAGCTTGATGACGAGCTTGGAGGGTACTATGGTGTTGAATGCCGAGCTGTAGTCGATGAACAGCATTCTCACATAGGTATTCCTCTTGTCCAGGTGGGTTAGGGCAGTGTGCAGTGTGGTTGAGATTGCATCGTCTGTGGACCTATTTGGGCGGTAAGCAAATTGGAGTGGGTCTAGGGTGTCAGGTAGGGTGGAGGTGATATGGTCCTTGACTAGTCTCTCAAAGCACTTCATGATGACGGAAGTGAGTGCTACGGGGCGGTAGTCGTTTAGCTCAGTTACCTTAGCTTTCTTGGGAACAGGAACAATGGTGGCCCTCTTGAAGCATGTGGGAACAGCAGACTGGTATAGGGATTGATTGAATATGTCCGTAAACACACCGGCCAGCTGGTCTGGGCCGTCTGGGCCTGCAGCCTTGCGAGGGTTAACACGTTTAAATGTCTTACTCACCTCGGCTGCAGTGAAGGAGAGACCGCATGTTTTCGTTGCAGGCCGTGTCAGTGGCACTGTATTGTCCTCAAAGCGGGCAAAAAAGTTATTTAGTCTGCCTGGGAGCAAGACATCCTGGTCCGTGACTGGGCTGGGTTTCTTCTTGTAGTCCGTGATTGACTGTAGACCCTGCAACATGCAATCAGTGTAAGCCAAGACTAAGAGTATTTGACACAGGACTATAGTGGTGTTGTTGTGTTATATAATAGAGCTCCTACCTGAACTTGGCCTTCTCGTGCACCCAGACGTACTCTGGGTCTTGGAGGCTGAGACGGGCCAGGTCTTTCAATGACTTGGTCTGTGTGGCTGAGAACAGCAGTGTCTGACGGGTCTTGGGGAGGTTCTCCACTATGGCGTTGATAGTGTCGGCAACACCTATGTCCAAGATGCGATCCGCCTTATCCAAAACTGGAAGTTGAAAAGCCATTAGGACCATGTCACAAGACCATAGATTTTGCAAACAAGTATATTAATCTCCAATGATCTGACTACAGATCAAAACAGTGCTACTCAAGCAATGTTGCTTAATATTAACGGTAAGAATGTGATAAAAGTCCATAAACAACTTATAGCTCATACAACAGTAAAACTATTTGTATGGTGGCCTAGAAGCTCAGGTTTAACTATGTACCAAGCATGTGCAGATCGGAAGCGTGGAAGGCAGCTGTCTCGTCCATGTGCTGGAGCAGGCGTCCTGGCGTGCAGATGATGACGTTAGTGCGGTGGAACTTCTCAGACTCTTCTTCAGGTCCTGCAAAAAAAACATACCACAGAGATAAAACTCTGGCAACTACAGCTGTACTTTACATACAGAATTTGACATTCTATGTAAGTCTATCCCTTAAAAACACCCACATCAGTAGAATTGCACTTTTTCGAGATGAAAGAATGGCCAGAGCTTACCCAAAGTTGCACATCGATTAAAGTTGTTTTCATCAAAGTATGCTATACAGAGCCTTCAAAAAGGATTCACACCCCTGGACTTTCCCCACATTTTGTTGCGTTACAGACTGAATATAAAATTGATTAAATTGAGATTGTGTTTCTGTGTAGGCCAGTAACACAATGCCCCATGTCAATGTGGAATTACAGTGGGGCAAAAAAGTATTTCGTCAGCCACCAATTGTGCAAGTTCTCCCACTTAAAGATGAGAGAGGCCTGTAATTTTCATCAAAGGTACACTTCAACTATGACAGACAAAAATGTTTTAGAAAACCAGAAAATCACATTGTAGGATTTTTTATTAATTTATTTGCAAATTATGGTGGAAAATAAGTATTTGGTCAATAACAAAAGTTTCTCAATACTTTGTTACATACCCTTTGTTGACAATGACAGAGGTCAAACGTTTTCTGTAAGTCTTCACAAGGTTTTCACACACTGTTGCTGGTATTTTGGCCCATTCCTCCATGCAGATCTCCTCTAGAGCAGTGATGTTTTGGGGCTGTTGCTGGGCAACACAGACTTTCAACTCCCTCCAAAGATTTTCTATGGGGTTGAGATCTGGAGACTGGCTAGGCCACTCCAGGACCTTGAAATGCTTCATACGAAGCCACTCCTTCGTTGCCCGGGCGGTGTGTTTGGGATCATTGTCATGCTGAAAGACCCAGCCACATTTCATCTTCAATGCCCTTGCTGATGAAAGGAGGTTTTCACTCAAAATCTCATGATACATGGCCCCATTCATTCTTTCCTTTACACGGATCAGTCGTCCTGGTCCCTTTGCAGAAAAACAGCCCCAAAGCATGATGTTTCCGCCCCCATGCTTCACAGTAGGTATGGTGTTCTTTGGATGCAACTCAGCATTCTTCGTCCTCCAAACATGACGGGTTAAGTTTTTACCAAAAAGTTATATTTTGGTTTCATCTGAACATATGACATTCTCCCAATCTTCTTCTGGATCATCCAAATGCTCTCTAGCAAACTTCAGACGGGCCTGGACATGTACTGGCTTAAGCAGGGGGACACGTCTGGCACTGCAGGATTTGAGTCCCTGGCGGCGTAGTGTGTTACTGATGGTAGGCTTTGTTACTTTGGTCCCAGCTCTCTGCAGGTCATTCACTAGGTCCCCCCGTGTGGTTCTGGGATTTTTGCTCACCGTTCTTGTGATTATTTTGACCCCACGGGGTGAGATCTTGCGTGGAGCCCCAGATCGAGGGAGATTATCAGTGGTCTTGTATGTCTTCATTTCCTAATAATTGCTCCCACAGTTGATTTCTTCAAACCAATCTGCTTACCTATTGCAGATTCAGTCTTCCCAGCCTGGTGTAGGTCTACAATTTTGTTTCTGGTGTCCTTTGACAGCTCTTTGGTCTTGGCCATAGTGGAGTTTGGAGTGTGACTTTTTGAGGTTGTGGACAGGTGTCTTTTATACTGATAACAAGTTCAAACATTAATACACCCGTTACCATTAATACAGGTAACGAGAGGAGGACAAAGAAGAAGTTACAGGTCTGTGAGAGCCAGAAATCTTGCTTGTTTGTAGGTGACCAAATACTTATTTTCCACCATAATTTGCAAATTAATCCATAAAAAATCCTACAATGTGATTTTCTGGATTTTTTTCTCATTTTGTCTGTCATAGTTACGATGAAAATTACAGGCCTCTCATCTTTTTAAGTGGGAGTACTTGCACAAATGGTGGCTGACAATACTTTTTTGCCCCACTGTATGTTTTTAGAAAATGTAAAGCTGAAATGTCGTGAGCCAATAAGTAAATATTCATCCCCTTTGTTATGGCAAGCCTAAATAAATACAGGAGTAAAAATGTGCTTAACATGTCAAATAAGTTGCATGGACTCCGTGTGTGCAATAATGTTTAACACGATTTTTGAATGAGTACCTGCTCTCTGTACCCCACACAATTATCTGTAAGGTCCCTCAATGAATTTCAAACAGATTCAATCACAAAGAACAGGGAGTTTTTCCCCAATGCCTCGCAAAGAAGGGCACCTATTGGTAGATGGATAAACATTTTTAAAAAGCAGACAATGAATATCCCTTTGAGCATGGTGAAGTTATTAATTTCACTTAGGAAGGTGTATTAATTCACCTAGTCACTAAAGGTAAAGGTGTCCTTCCTAACTCGTTGCCGGAGAGGAAGGAAACTGCTCAGGAATTTCCCTTTTTAATAGTATCTTTATTTAACTAGGCAAGTCAGTTAAGAACTAATTTGACGGCCTACACCGGCCAAACCCTCCCCTAACCTGGTCAAGGGACTGTAGTGACAACTCGAGTACCGAGATACAGTGCCTTAGACCGCTGCGCCACTCAGAAGCCCAGAAGGACAGTGCTGTATTTTGAGAGAGGTTTGAATAAGCTAAGTAGCCAATAGGCAGAGGGTAGCATAATTTGTCTGATTCTCTGTAATATGGCATTGTAATAATAATTACATGTATTTTGTAAAGTGGTTTCTTGAATCAAACACATCTTCAGTAACCTCCTTATCTGAAGGAAAAGTGGATAAACAAGTTAATGTCAAGGCTTGCATATTTTTTTACAAGTCTCACGGAATGTAGGCCTACATTGAACACCACACATTGGCTGCTACTGTAGGCTGAATGATAGGACAGCTATTTCCATGTTAAATGCTACAGGATGCATTTTCTCCATTGTTTGAGATGGTAAACCACTAATAGGGATATATTATGTATCAAAATAGTCAGAGCCCTACTTGGCCACTGTTATAACGGTAACTTAAAGCGGGTACTGCCTCAGTGTTCACAATAAACGGGTGCCAGAAGTTGCACAGAATTTTCACAACGTTGAAGTTTGCACTCAGCCGACCTGAAATTTGCTGTGCCGAAAAAAAACGAGGGAACATTGCTTTCAAAAGTTATCCATATTACCGGAACGTCATCTTATTCTAACTATTTCTATGGCAGATTGTCGGCTACAATTTATGGAAGATGCCAAAACTTGAGATAGCAATAGATGGCGAAGTCAAAGATGGGTCAGACCCATCCAGGTAATCTACTCAAAATGGTGCCTGAATAAGGCACAGAGCATCAAAGGACCCCACAGACCAGCAGTTCTCCCTAACTGTCAGGTAGATGAGCCAGTTGGTATGTGAAACCCATCAGACTCCTGAACACTTGAACTGGACTGACCACCTGCTCTGATTCTCCTCACCTTAGCACACATGCACTCAGGCATGCACACATATACTGAACAAAAATATAAAAGCCCAACACGCAACATTTTTACTGATTTACAGTTCATATAAGGAGATGAGTTAATTTAAATAAAATTAGGCCCTAATCTACAGATTTTACATGACTGGGCAGGGGCGTGGCTCAGTGGGGATCCAGACAGTCAATCAGAATGAGTTTTTCCCCACAAAATGACTTTATTACACACAGAAATACTGCTCAGTTTCATCAGCTGTCCGGCCTGCTGTTCTCAGACGATCCCGCAGGTGAAGACGTCAGAGGTGGAGGTCCTAAGCTGGCATGGATACACACGGTCTGCAGTTGTGAGGCCAGTTGGAAGTACTGCCAAATTCTCTAAAACGACGTTGGAGGCATATGGTAGAGAAATGAACATTAAATTCTGAAACAGCAGCTCTGGTGGACATTCCTGCAGTCAGCATGCAGCTCTGGTGGACATTCCTGCAGTCAGCATGCCAATTGTACAATCCCCAAAATGCAGACATCTGTGTCATTGTGTTGTGTGACAGAACTGCACATTTTAGAGTAGCCGTTTATTGTCCCCAGCAGTAGGTGCACCTGTGTAATGACCATGCTGTTAAATCAGCTTCTTGATATGCCACACCTGTCAGGTAGATGAGAGAAATAAGCTTTTTGTGCACATGGAAAAATTCTGGGATCTTTTATTTCAGCTCATGAAACATAGGATCAACACTTTACATGTTCCATTTATATTTTTGTTCAGTATATACATTTATGCTACACACACAATCACAACTGCTCCTACCAGACTCTTATTATACTGCTAAATTTATACACTCCCCTCCCCCCAATACATGTGTAAATATTGGCCTATAAATGGTGCCCTCCTGTACCATTCTTATGCTAAAAATGTTGGTATTATCTTTCATTACTTCTTGTTGCATTGTCAAGAAGGAACCTGCAATTAAGCATTTTGTTGGACAAAGTATACCATGCGTACCCCGTACATACGACGAATAAAACTTGAAAAGGTTAGCAAGATACTGTAGCTAGCTAGCTAGACTGACGGTGTTCAGTGCCCTATTTGTTGACTTTTATTAACTCCATGTGGAAATTCCTTATATGTATAAGTAGCCTAAGTGTGTATTAGTAAGTAGCCTAAGTGTATATAAGTATCCTAGGTATAAGTAGCCTAAGTAACCTAAATGTCAAAATAGTGGCGGCAATTCCGCCTGGGGGGGTCCTTTAACCTTGCCTAAATGAATCAATGATCGGTTGCAGAATCCAAAGGAATAACAGGGCACAAAACGTTTCCTTTCAAAACCAACATGAAATGATCACCAAATATAGGTACTTGAAAGTAAATAGTGTACCTTTCTGCCAATGATGAGGCCGGCAGAGAACTCATGGTTCTTGCTCACTTTACGGAGCACCTCGATGTCTGATAGGCCAGCTCTCGTGTGGGGGAGATGAGGGCCCCCAGGCCATCCATTGCTGTCCACTGCTGACGATAAACATTCCAATACCTGGAAATGAAACCAATACGTGTGAAAGGCAATGACAAGCCATCAATAGCCTGAAATAATGGATGCACATTGCATCTGCATTCATATCATTGTGTATATCTCTCTGGTCACCCCGAAAACCAATTCTTTCTTTGGCCACCTCTCTTTCCAGTTCTCTGTTGCCAATGACTGGAACGAACTACAAAAATCTCTGAAACTGGAAACACTTATCTCCCTCACTAGCTTTAAACACCAGCTGTCAGAGCAGCTCACAGATTACAGCACCTGTACATAGCCCATCTATAATTTAGCCCAAACATATACCTCTTTCTCTGCTGTATTTATTTGATTTATTTATTTATTTTGAATCACATTTTTATTTCTACTTTGCACATTCTTCCACTGCAAATCTACTATTCCAGTGTTTTACTTGCTATATTGTATTTACTTCGCCACCATGGCCTTTCTTTTGCAGTTACCTCCCTTATCTCACCTCATTTGCTCACATCATATATAGACTTGTTTCTACTGTATTATTGACTGTAAGTTTGTTTTACTCCATGTGTAACTCTGTGTTGTTGTATGTGTAGAACTGCTTTGCTTTATCTTGGCCAGGTCGCAATTGTAAATGACAACTTGTTCTCTACTTGCCTACATGGTGAAATCAATAAAATATCAACTTGCAATTTTGCATAGATATAGAACACAATTGGGTACTCACAGGAATGAGAAAGGCCAGTGTTTTTCCAGAACCAGTCTTTGCAGCACCCAGAACATCTTTTCCTTGCAATGCAAAGTCAATTGCCTGTCTCTGTATTTCTGTGGGCTGACGATACTGTGCTTCTATTAGACCTGGGGTAAACAACAAAAATGTCAATCCCAAACAAGAGATACTTTCAATGGTATAATGTGTTTGCCAATGGCATGTTGGTTCACATTGCATTAATGGCAAAAGCATTCAATGCCATTTACCTCACAGGGTATTCTTGGAGATGGGGAAATCTGAAAACCTCTCAGCATCCTTGGCATTTATCTAGAAGACAAAAGTGTTCAAGTGTATCTACACTGCCCCAGAAGTAATGATATGATACAAATCATTGTCAACTGCAATCATTTAGCTATCGTTACGCAACCTAGGACTTCCTAAAAATGACTTATGGGACATGAGATTGCTTTGATAAGACTGAAGATGTGATAGCTAGCTAGATATCTCATTTACAGTCCTAGGACATGTTCAGTTGCCAGACGTTCTCCAACATTGCAGGTAGACAAGCCATGAATAGAGCCGATGTGAGTCCTTATTCTACATGAGGTGTTTGATCTACATAGCGTATTTCTATCTCAAATCTGCAGAATGCGGCCCTAGCCATCTACGCCAGCTAACATTAGCTAGCTCGTCTCGCCCTACCTAGTAGGATAAAAACGTTGTTTACCTCGTTATATT
Source organism: Oncorhynchus gorbuscha (assembly GCF_021184085.1). Classification (NCBI taxonomy): domain Eukaryota; kingdom Metazoa; phylum Chordata; class Actinopteri; order Salmoniformes; family Salmonidae; genus Oncorhynchus; species Oncorhynchus gorbuscha. The sequence continues at coordinate 85,012,498 of NC_060174.1, forward strand.
TGTTGACCAGCCGTTGAATATCTTCTTTCTCCACCTGCCATTCAGGTTTCCTTTTCTGTATTTTCTCCTGTTTGACTCTGGTTTTTGTCTTATTGTATTTCTTCTTCCATCGCTCGAAGTTATTCACAGGATCAGCAGTATCGGTTGGGTTTTTCTTCCCCATATTTTTCCTGGGGGACAGGTTTGGTCGGAGAATTCAATGTTTGAAAAATAAATGTTTGGTAATTCAGCCATAGGTATAAAAACGCTGAGGCAGACACGCATGTAGACGCATAAATATGACGTTAATGAAACAGCCAGAGGGATATGGGAGATGTAGTTCATTAGTCAGATTCATTGCAAAACGTTCAGTCTATTGCAAAGATTTTTGCAACGAAAACCGTTTACTCCAAACGGAAAAAGTGTTGCATCTCTTCATCCATCTAAGACTTCAGTTTTGGGTTAACCAAAATTAAGTTGTCTTGAACGCACCATATGGATCATGCTTGAAGAGAGGTGTATAAATTGTCCCATCTGAACTTTTCAGATCAGCTCTTTTGCCAATAATTAGACAAAATATCATCATTCAGAAAGCAGTTTCAGATACAAATAATTGTATTCAAGCTGCAATATATATATATTTTTGGGCAAGTTGATCAAGTAATTGATCTGTTATTCTCATTGAAAGCAAGTCTAAGAAGCTGTTCGTAGATCTGTTCTGAGTGCTATTTCCCATTTAAAAAATATATTTTTAAGATTCATTTTTTGTATCTTTTACTTTGGGTTTTGTACACCAGCTGAAAATATATTTTTTGCTTATTGAAAATATATAAAATCAAATCACATTTTGTCACGAGCCAAATACAAGAGTGAAACGCTTACTTATAAGCCCTTAACCAATAATGCAGTTAAGAAATAATACCTTAAAAAATATTAATTGAAACAAATCAAGAGCAGCAGTAAATAACAATAGCGAGGCTATATACTGGGGATACCGGTACAGAGTCAATGCTCGGAGGTAATATGTACATGTACGGTAGGTAATTAAATGTGTGTGCATACGTAGAATGTATGCACACATGACTGTAAGTCGCTTTGGATAAAAGCGTCCGCTAAATGGCATATATTATTATAAAGTGACTATGCATAGATAATAAACAGAGTAGCACAGGTGTAAAAGAGGGGTGGGCAATGCAAATAGTCTGGGTAGCCATTTGATTAAATGTTCAGGAGTCTTATGGCTTGGGGGTAAAAATCTATTTAGAAGACTCTTGGACCTAGACTTGGCGGTCCGGTACCACTTATCGTGCGGTAGCAGAGAGAACAGTCTATGACCAGGGTGGCTGGAGTCTTTGACAATTTTTAGGGCCTTCCTCTGACACCGCCTGGTATAGAGGTCCTGGATGGCAGGAAGCTTGGCCCCGGTGATGTACTGGGCAGTACGCACTACCCTCTGTAGTGCCTTGCGGTCGGAGGCCAAGCAGTGATGCAACCAGTTCTCGATGGTGCAGCTGTAGAACCTTTTGAGGATCTGAGGACCCATCACATTGAGGGAGGTTGTTGTCCTGGCACCACACGGCCAGGTCTCTGACCTCCCTATAGGCTGTCTTGTCATTGTCGGTGATCAGGCCTGCCACTGTTGTGACATTGACAAACTTAATGATGGTATTGGAGTCGTGCCTGGCCGTGCAGTCATGAGTGAACAGGGAGTACAGGGTGGGACTGAACACTGCACCCGAGGAGCCTCCGTGTTGAGGATCAGCGTGGCGGATGTTGTTACCTACCCTCACTGCCTGGAAGTCCAGGATCCAGTAGCAGAGGGAGGTGTTTAGTCCCAGGGCCTGTAGTCAATAAATAGCATTCTCACATAGATGTTCCTTTTGTCCAGGTGTGAAATGGCAGTGTAGAGTGCAATAGAGATTACATCATCTGTGGATCTGTTAGGGTGGTATGCAAATTAGAGTGGGTCTAGGGTTTCTGGGATAACGGTGTTGTTATATTTCACAGCGGGTAAGATGGTACAATGATTCTTTACAGTATACTTGATATTTTTGTCTCAAACTGAAATTAGGTAAACTATTAGAATTTTAGCAACCAGGAATGGCATTGATTTCTGCATATTGCACCTTAAAATATTTTTTTTTAAAGAAGCTGGACACAACATTGTATTTGAAATCCTGTTTTATGATATACAATGGCATATATTGCATTTAAATTCACAACTAAGCTTAAACAAAGACATTAATGAACTGAACTGTTTTTAATGAACTGTTTTCCACAGCAGTGAAGGAAAGTGGTACAGCTTATTGGGGTCGTTTGTTGGAAGCAAGAGAGCAAAGGAGAGTCTATTTGATTTTGGTGAGAGCCACCGCCCGCCTCTCAGTGTTCTGGAACAAAGCTCGGATTAGGCTCTTCATATCGGAACTAGAGAACTCCAGCGCCAGTGGCCCTTTCCCCTCCGCCCACCTTCAGACAGGAAACAAGGACAAATCAACCAATAAGAGGACTCAGTGGTATACCAATCAAACAAGTAATCCAAATAAGAAACAGTTAATTATATGGATTAGCCGTGTGTACACTTTTGGAATTGTGGTTGTCATCATTTTTTGTTATGAAAATTAATAACTTTAATGATGATTTGACAAGCTGAGAAGTTCCTTTTTGTACCTGTCGACTATCTCCTGCAGGTTAGCTTGCAGCACTATGACCAGCTCCTTGAAGGTGATCCACTTCTTCACGTAAACAGGTACCTCCTCCTGGTACATCTTGTTCTTGTTCTCCTCAGGCAGTGGAATGAACACCGGGGGTCCTTCCTCGATAATGGTCTGACAGAGGATTTGTAGGTGCTCCCCATCTTCAGTGGAGATATCCTAAAGAGCCAAATAGGATAGAAACCATGGGATGAGGAAGCCCACTCATTCAACCAAGATTAACTATATTTTCCCCCTGTAAAATCATTGCAGAAACACAAGCTACATTGTCAAATAAGAGCCTGCCCTCACCTCCAACATCATGATTTTGGCAATCAGCTCTGAGATGGCAGTGTTGAGGAGAATCCCCATGGCTTTACAGTATATGTTGACTGGCAGAACGTCTTGCCAGACGGTGCCCAGCCTTTTCAGCTGATGGATGACCTGCAAAATAATCAATCAATTTTCAGTAATGGAACAGTGACCCCATCCTATAAGAATTGTTAGTGCATTTGATACAAGCCAAGCATTGACAAGTTTTGATCTGAATCTTAAAGGGATATTTCAGCCAACATTGATATTTTTGTCAAATTCCTCTTACCTTGGGTTGTGTCTATAGGCCCGTAGTGACAGCATCCACAATAATCTTTTGTTTACTTTTGCCACAGCCAGGAGTTAGCATAATTAGCATTGTCCAAAAAATGAATGGCATCCCACTATGCTAATCATGCTTACTTAAACATTTTCTTTGAAGTATGCCTTTAACTGACCATTTTAGAATGTCTGGCTGATAGTTGCCCTTTGAGACAACTTATTTTAAAATACTGGAGATATAATTCCATATTTGTGGCTAGTTATCATATGCACAATTGTAGATCTCTTCCAGCGATATTGCCGGTTTACTTGAACACTGACCTGCCTAACGGCCTTGCTGGCTGCAGAGTAGTTATCCTCGTCATCCAGGTTGGAGAAGTTGCGTGCGGTGGAGAGACGCTCCAGCATCTCTGCTCTCTGGACGTTCAGATGGGCCAGGAAGCAATGAGCGCCTGGGGAATATTGCTAGTCAGAACTAGAAGTGTACATTCGCTTTTCATCTACTTTGGCGTTGAGATGTTGCTAGAACATGATTGACTCATATCTCCCTGGTCTCATTATCCTTTTTGAAAACAAAAACAAAAAAAACAGCTCAACCTCCACAAAACCCATCAAGTGTGCACAAAAGCCATGCTAACGCTGGGCGAGCCATGGGACACGCTCCTTTCCTTACCCAGTTTCCTGAAGCCGGGCACCAGGTCCACAAAGGTGGCAGCACTCTCACTGAGGGGGTCAGGCAGGTGTGGACTGAACTGGTGGCCCAGGGTGAGCAGGTGGTGGGCGATGTACATGCAGTTGTTGTGCTGGATGGCCGCCAGATGTGGGAACTTGAGCAGGTTCTCTCTGGAGAGCAGAGAGAGAGAGAAGAGAGAAGTCAGTGAGACAGAGGAGGAAATGCTCATTCTGAAATTGATTATACATAAACAGCATTAAAAATAAAAGAAGAAAACGGAATATACTCACTTATGGTATGTAGGCACAACATCATAGAATAGCTGGAATATATTCCGCACTGTGAAGAACAGTTGGGTAGCACTTTGAGGGACAAAAATTAGAGAAGGAAAAAAAGTGTAATTTTTGCAACACTAACAACTTTAGTGAAACACTGGGCTAAAGCTGAAGAGTTAATATCATGTCATCATGTACAGTGACAGTGGGTAACATGGTGCTGCGTAACATGAGAGCGTACCATTGGCTGGAGTTTCCCACAGCCTCGGACAGCGTGTGCAAGGCCAGCTCCATCAGCTGCTGCACCGACTCACTGATGCGACACACAGGCAGGCACAGCGTCCGCGCACCCAGCTGCTTCTCGTTATCCAACCTGGGCGCCTCAAGCTTCTTGGCCCCCTGTTTGCCCTTGATGTCTCCAGAGCCAGGGTTGGGCAGCATGGGGAGGGAAAGCTTAGAATCTTGGGTGATCTGTTGGCAGGAAATTATGTTAGAAGTACATTTGAGTATATCCTCTGTGCATTTACCTGCAGTGCAAGATTGAAAGCAGTTCACCTGTCCCAGCTGCATTTATTTTCTTCTCTGGGTATCTGTATGTTCTGATATTGCCGTGGCAATCAAACCACATACTGTACATCAGGTGTCAACTGCGTGGCTATTGTCAGTGTACTTAATAATTAGAAACCACACAGATAAGACCATGGATAGACTGCAAGAGAACATAACACACTTTGACGGTGTTGTGCATCTCGGAGGTCATCAGCTTGCGTGCCGCCATGATCACGTCTTTGCATTTCTTGCTGGCAAAGTGGCAGTTGACGTCCTGGGCATACTTGAGCAGCTCGGTGGAGTCTCCTCGGAGGTACTGCATCTCCTTCAAGGACTTCTCAAACTCCTCCGTCTCTTTGATCACCTATGAGTGAGAACATATATGGGGGTATTAATGAACGACAGAATAAAACGTATCCTTGTTTTCTATCAAGTCACTAGTTCCAAAAATATAGGGATCTGTATCTCTTTGATAAAACAGACTGTATTGCCTTTAAAATGAATTGTTTGTGCATATTGAGTGTATAGAGGTGTATTTGGAGTACTTGGTTAGCCTTTGATACATACTGCACTGTACTGTTCAAGCTGGCAGCTATTGGTTGGGATGGAGTACAGGAGGCACTCATGGATGATGCAATGAGACATATCCTGCCATACCAGGTCTCCGAGTATCACAGACACTTTTCTCTCACCAACTGATACGTCTGCAAAGCAAAAGATACATGTCGTTATAGGGCCAATGGTACTGCTCTAAAATGGTGGCTGGCATAGAAACTGGTTTCCTATTTTCTATGACTAAAGGATCTCAACCAGCGCTAAATGACCAACAATTAGGACTATTTGCAAGGGTGCCTACCTAGCAGGTGTGTGTGTAAGGTCTTGAGTACCATCAGGACTTTGGTGTAGACCTGTGAGGGGCTGGGGTGCTCCTCGGGGGTCTCGGCAAACTGGAGAGATATCAGGGTGCCCTCATCTTGCTGCTCCGACACCTCCACGTTCAGAGAGGGGTACGTGATTAGGGGCTTCAGCAGGTACTTCAGCAGCACCTGGCCTAGTGCGGGAGAGGCTGGCTGTCTCATGATGGACTAACAGGGTGCTATGGAAGCAGCCTCACAGTGTATGTACAGAACAGGGAGGCATTCCAGATTATTAAAACTCAATAGTCAGACTAATACAAACAGAGAATGATCTGTATTCAAATTATTTGATTCAGTCAGCTTTACAGTAAGAAAAACATTGACTGACTGATTGACTGGACACTGGGTCTTACTGAAGAGTTTGATCTTGTGTTGTAGTTCCCCCTGGATGGTCAGGGCCTGGAGGACACAGGAAAGCAGAGGCGGAGGGCTCTGCTGGGGCTCCTTGGTCCCGCCCAGGGTCAGCTGGAGCTCCGTCTTCAGGAACGACTTCATCTCCGTCGGCTCTGAGAGGATGGATGGACACACAGAACCAGTGTCTTTGGTGGCATGAATGAAGTGCAATGTACCGCCTTTAAAATAAAAACGTACAAAACACATTTGAGATAATATAATTTATATCGGAGGATTCCATGTTGTACCCTTTGGAGTGCAGCTGACACACCTCAGGCAACCTACGTATCCTCAATACAATTGCCCTAGAATGGCTACTTTCTACTTACTAACACTTCATGGTCAAGAAATTGAGGCATGTCATTATGAGGCCAAGCATCCAAGGTCTTCCCTAATCTAGATGATTCCTGGTACCCTTTTTACCTTTGGAAGGAGGCAGTTTCCAGACGGCCAGTCTCTTCCACTCGTCCCCCAGATGGTAGATGAGGTTCTCTCTCTGGACAGTGAGCTCTGAGCTGAGTGCTCTCAGCAGGGGCAGGTCAGAGCCTTTCCACGCCTTCAGAGAGTCTGTACTGTGCCGGGCCTTTTCTAACTGTTTGGCCGCAATTACATACTTCTTCTCCAGTAGGGCTTTGTGAAACTCCTCCATTGCAATGTGAAACTAAATTGAACAACATAAAAATTAACAAGATAGAAAATGTATGACATGTAAAAATGCATTGACATTTACATTTGTGCATTATGATAAATAACACCATTCAGTTTAACAGGGCTGAATACTGCACTGTGTAGATATCAGTGGGGAACAGGTTAGGGCTACAGTGGGGAGTAGCCCATAACATAAAGCCAACTTGCGAGATATTTGCTAACCCGTACCTGTGCCTGTTTGGCGATGCTTTTTCCAAGTCAGAGTACCATCCGTAGGTGATGGATGATACTGATAAAGAAATCGTTGTTTGCGTTGCCCACAAAATAATTACATCCAATTGTTAATGTGTGCGCGCAAACAATTAGATTTGCATCTAACAATTGGATGTAATTAATTCCTGGGCAATGCAAACAATGATTTCCTCATCCAAGCCGTCCACCGACCACGGATATACTCTCCGACGTGGGAAAAGCGTTGCCAAACAAATACACTACATGAACACCTGGACACCCGATTGTCAAACATCTCACTCCAGCATCATGGGCATTAATACCTCCACTCTTCTGGGAAGGCTTTCCACTAGATGTTGGAACATGGCTGCAGGGACTTGCTTCAATTCAGCCACAAGAGCATTAGGGAGGTCAGTCACTGATGTTAGGCGATTAGGCCTGGCTTACAGTCAGCATTTAAATTCATTCCAAAGGTGTTCGATGGGGTTGAGGTCAGGGCTCTGTGCAGACTATTATTCTTCCTCCACCAAACTTTACAGTTGGCACTATATGCTTTGGGACAGGTAGCGTTCTCCTGGCATCCGCCAAACCCAGATTCGTCCGTCGGTCTGCCAGATGGTGAAGTGTGATTCATCACTCCAGAGGACGTGTTTCCACTGCTCCGGAGTCCAATGGTGGCGAGCTTTACACCACTTCAGCCGACGTTTGGCATTGCGCATGGTGATCTTAGGCTTGTGTGCGGCTGCTTGGCCATGGAAACCCATTACCTGAAGTTCCCAAGTTCTTGTGCTGACGTTGCTTCCAGATGCAGTTTGGAACTCGGTATCGAATGTTGTAGTGAGTGTTGTAACCGAGTACAGACTTTTACGCGGTACGCGCTTCATAACTTGGTGGTCATGTTCTGTGAGCTTGTGTGGCCTACCACTTCGCGTCTGAGCCGTTGTTTCTCCTAACTGTTTCCACTTCACAATAACAGCACTTACAGTTGACTGGGGCAGCTCTAGAAGTGCAGAAATTTGACAAACTGACTTGACGGAAAGGTGGCATCCTATGACAGTGCTACGTTGAAAGTCACTGAGCTCTTCAGGAAGGCCGATGTTTGTCTATGGAGGTTGCATGGCGGTGTGCTCGATTTTACACACCTGTGAGCAACGGTGTGGCTGAAATAGCCGAATACACTAATTTGAAGGGGTGTTCACATACACTATATATACACAAAAGTGTCTTGCATGCCTCTCCAATGGTATGCCCCAAGACAGAATTTAACTGAAAATAACTGTACATGACTGTGAGCCTGTAGGGCTACAGCGGGGAGCTACTTAGGCTACCTCTTCTAGGTGCCTGAGCATGGCAATGACAGTAGTGTTTCTCTCCAGCTGCCGCTTTAGCTTGGCATATTCCGTCACGGCTGTATGTAGATTCTGCTGCACCTGTAAACACACATACTTATTTTTAATAGTATGTCTCTGCCAACTGTGTCAGTTCGGTAACACCTCCCAAAAACACAAGGAGATGCCAATGACTCATGAACAGGTTCATGACGCTTACCTCTGTCTCAATGCAGCTTTTGAGGACATCAATTTCTTTAGAAACCTCTTCAGCCTGTCCCATGAGTACCTCTGCCCCCTGCATGCTGGGTAGAAACTCATTGTATCTCTTGTTGATCATGTCACATACCTCTTCCTATGGGGAGATTGAGGTATGATTGAGGGAAATAATCAAAGTGTAAGGCAATGACGAAAAGAGTCTGAAAGCTATACCACATTGCATAAATACCCCTGATAAAAAAGCAAGCTATATTATTTTTCAATGTGGGCAGAGTAGTAAGACAACCATGACACATCATAATCAAAGTGTAAGGCAATGACGAAAAGAGTCTGAAAGCTATACCACATTGCATAAATACCCCTGATAAAAAAGCAAGCTATATTATTTTTCAATGTGGGCAGAGTAGTAAGACAACCATGACACATCATTCAACACTGAACAGCTGTTTCTGTGTGGAATATCCACGAGTAACCTAACTACCATGCTTCTTACTAAGCCAACTTGTTCAGAACACGTTGCTCGATAACCTTGTCAAGAAGCTAGGTTGCTACAGCTACTTTGGCATGATCCTTGGCCTGTAGTCAGCTTGCTAAACTGCCACAGACAAGGCTGTGGCATTGGCACCAAGCTAACATTAGATAGCAAGCAATTGGCTAACTGTGACTTCTTGTGGCTTGAAAGCTAACGTTAGATTTACAGCTAATATTTATACCAAACAAAAAAATAAACACAACATGCAACAATTTGACAGAGTTACAGTTAATATAAGGAAATCAGTCCCATTTAAATCAAGTCATTAGACCCTAATCTATGGATTTCAAGACTGGGCAGGGGTGCAGCCATGGGTGGGCCTTTGAGGGTATAGACCCACCCACTGGGGAGCAAGGCCCTGCCAATCGGAATTAAGATTTTCCCCACAAAAGGGCATTATTACAGCCTCCCGAGTGGTGCAGCAGTCTAAGGCACTGCATCACTACAGCCCTGGGTTAGATCCCAGGCTGTCACAGCCGGCCGTGACCGGGAGACCAATGAGGGCACGCACAATAGGCCCAGCGTTGTATGGGTTAGGAGAGGGTTTGGCTGGCCGGGATTTCCTTGTCCCATCGCGCTCTAGCAACTCCTTGTGGAGGGCTGGGCGCCTACAAGCTGACTTCGGTCGCCAACAGGACAGTGTTTCCTCCAACACATTGGTGCGTCTGGCTTCCAGGTAAAGCGAGCAGTGAGTCAAGAAGCAATGTGGCTTGGCAGGGTCGTGTTTCGGGGGATGCATGCCTCTCGACCTTAAGTGAGTCTGTAGGGGAGTTGCAGCGATGGGTCAAGAATAACTACCAATTGGATATTACCAAATTGGGGGGAGAAAAAAAGGTCTTTACTACAGACATAATGACTCATTTTCATCAGCTGTCCTGGTGGCTGGTGTCAGACGATCCTGCAGGTGATGCAGCCGGATGAGGGGTTCCTGGGCTGGCTTGGTTACACGTGGTCTGCAGTTGTGGGGCAGGGTGGACGTACTGCCAAATTCCCTAAAACAACGTTGGAGGTGGCTTATGGTAGAGAAATTAACATTAAAACAGCTCTGGTGGATATTCTTGCAGTCAGCATGCCAATTGCCCGCTCCCTCTGTGGCATTGTTTTGTGACAAAACTGCATATTTTAGAGAGGCCTTTTATTGTCTGGGCAGTACAAGGTGCACCTGTGTAATGATCATTCTGTTGAATCAGCTTCTTGATACACACCTGTCAGGTGGATGGATTATCTTGGCAAAGCACAAATGCTCACGAACAGGGATGTAACCAAATTTGTGCACTCAATTGGAGACATCTTTTTGTGCTATGTAAAAATTCGTGGATATTTTATTTCAGCTCATTAGACCAACACTTTTACATGTTGCGTTTATATTTTTGTTCTGTGTAGCTAGCTAGCAAGCAAATCGTATCATAATCGGGGTAATGTTCGCTAGCTAATTTAGCTAGTTAGTCCAGTCATCCTCGGGGTTTCTGTTCGCAAGCTAGTTAGATTGGGCTAGCCAGCCTAGCAAGACGGGTTCGAACGATAAACCCAAGATTTTGTTCGCTTTGTGATAAAAGTTAGCCCAATTGTTTAGTTTATTTCGCGGGCTAGTTAACGTGAGCTAGCTAAACTCGCCTGTTTACCTTAGTTTCCTCTACTTTCCGTGATAGCTTGCTAATTTTAGCAGCGAGGTCTTCTTTTTCAAGTTTACCAGAACTAGCAAGGACTTCTGTCACGAAAGACTCCATGTTTGATTTGGAGAACGTCTGACTGACTAGCTAGCTAGCTAGAAGCACCAAAACCCTTCAGGCACTGTGCAGGCTGAAGAAGCCAACTCACATAAACCAATCAAAAGCATAGTTCCACGATGCCCAAGACTCTGGCCACGCCTAGGCCAAATTTCCCATTTAAAATTGAGAAATAGTGAACAAATCAGAAGAAGCAATAAAAATAAGTAATAATGAAATTATTAAATATCTTCCAGTTTGCCTTAGTGAGAAATAGGCAGAAGACGACTTTACCTTCGAACCAAATGGACAAATAATCCATCCTATTAACAAATCAGCAACTGCAGTATATATTAGCAGTATAGTTGTAGTCTGTCAATGAGAGGACCATTTATGTGATTTAATCAGTGTTTGATGTATTTCACTTTTTTTTCTTGGATAGAATGAGGGGGAACATATTATTAAATAATTATTCCCTTTTTGAGGGACAAATGTCATGACTTGTCAGAAGAATAAAATCCAAGTTTAATATGTCAAAAGGCAACCATATTAGAAAACTCTGGTTGAGGACACTTTTCAAGGCACTGTAGAGGACTGATATGTGTAATACATTTACATCAGGGACAGAATAAACATAACAGTTGAACAACACTGACATCATTCAAATGTATCACAGTTTGAATCATTATGGCCTTATCACTGCATCATCATGAATTCACAATCACTATGAAATACATGTGACATTGTGATTCAAAACAGACAACAGATTTAACCTTCAAAACAACAAAAATCCTGACAAAAACAAGAGGGAAGCAGTTTCAACACCTATAATGATTGGCTCCATATTTCTATGATTTGGGAGGTAGCAGTTAACAAATGTATCCATAATGAACTACAACTATCCATTATGAACTATAAACTAGACACAAACAGTATTGTAATCTAACAAAGCATGGAGTCATGGCTGCATACTCATTACTACACTTCTGTGTAAATCACCCACATGAATGCCGTCCCTGTCAACACAGTTCAAATTCTGGTTGAGGGTGAAGATTATCATGCTAAAGTATAAGTTTTACTCTTTTGAAGAATGATTGTCCACAATATTAGAGACAACAGGAACGTTTGTCTCAGGGAGGGGAGGGAACGAAGGGCATTCACAAGAAGTCTTGGCCTTTAAATTATTTTAATACAAGGGCTGTTTGCTCAGTGTGAATAGTACAGTTCTATTATCTAAAAGAGAACCTCTTCTTTTTCATCACTCTTCTCTTTAGCACTAAGGGTGGGGGTTTGTACTGTGAAGGTTTTGTCAAATGCACCACGGTCCACCCGATAAGACCCCTTTTCCAGAGACATGCAGGATTCAAATCGGTGGCCCCACAGAATCTCGTCCTCAGTGTAGGAGGTTCTGGCTTGGCATATCATACCTACAACACAGAAGAGACTACATTTTTTCCCACATTTTGCACAGCAAGGCATTTATGAGACGTTTAATCTTTACACATCTATCTCTTATGCTACAGTGACAGACATGAGGGCATTACATTATTTTCTAATGATTTTAGATATAATTTGAGGTCACTTTCTAATATTCAAAGCCAACCAACCTGACGCCTCCACAATTCCCTCCAGAATGATGATGATCTCAAATCTCTCCCTTGTCAGACGCTCAGCCCCTATTTCCCAGAAGGGGCTGCTCTCGTTGATGACATGGGTGATGGTCTGTGGCTCGACCAACAGGAGCCTGTCTCCTCCGGTATCGTAGCCCAGGTTTATCTCCGACTGCTCCAGTGGTATGAACTCCCCTTCCTTGGTCTGTCTAGACTTTATCAACTTGGCTCGTATCTTGGCGTCCACCATGTGACTCGCCCTCAGGTCTCCGATGCGGAAGAGGAGGCAGAGTTTCTCGTCACGCTCCGATATGACACAGTGCTTGCTGAAGATCAGAGTCTGGGCCCTTTTCTGAGGCCGGGAGATCTTGACGAACATGCAGCCAACCATGAGGGCATCGATGATGGAGCCAATGATCGACTGGGCCATGAGGAGAACCACACCCTCCATGCAGTTGGCCGTCACCAATCTGGAGCCATAGCCAATGGTCCTCTGGCTCTCCACCGACAGAAGCAGGGCAGAGATGAAACTGTCCACATTCTCGAAGCAAGGCTGCCATTGAGGGTCGTGGACGTGGGCCACGTCATCCCGCAGCCAGGCATCTAGGAAGTAGATCTCGGCAAAGGCCACCCATGTGACAACGTAGCACATGGTGAAGACAAAGAGGAACCAACGGTACTTCAAGTCCACCAGAGTGGTGAAGATGTCCAAGAGGAAACGGCTCTTGTCCTCGATAGGGCCCAGGTTGACCCGACACTTCCCGTCTTTGGTGACGTAGCGCTGCCGCTGCTTGTTGGCTGTGCCATAACTTGGCCTCTCGTCACCTAGGAGTTTGCAGCGTGGCTTGTTCTCACCACTTGTGCCATGGGCGGAGCTACGGGTGCTACCAAAGGGGCCACCAAAGGGAGCACCTGAGTACCACCTGGAGCTGAAACGCTTGAGGTGGCGTCCGCAGTGAGAAGTGGCTGGCTCCTCAGTTGGGATGATGTACTGGCAGGTGTCTACCTCCTGGCTGATCAATCCTGCAACAACCTGATGGGGGCCTGGGCTCTGGGGCTGTGGCTGGGGGGATGCAGAGGAGGCTGGCTGAGGTGAGAGACCTGGGAAGTTGTCATAGTTGTTGTTATTTGAGTTGGGGATGAGAGAGATCCTTGTGGAGTGGAGCATTGTCAAAGCCATGTTGGTTTTTGCTGCAACCTGAAAAAAATGTTAGAACAATTAATTGACTGATTCATACATTACATTACATACATACATGATCTACAATGTATTTGTGCTGGAAACAGTATCCAGTGTCAACACAACCCACTGAACAATAATCCAAAACACAAGCGAACATAATTGACTCTCTGCAATAGGTACCCTCTTTGGATATGGGGTGAAGCATGTTGATTCTGGGGGTGGTCTAGGGAGGTGTTTGGCTGTGAGAGTCTGTGCTGGTGGAATTGAGTTCCGGCGGGGGTCAATTCTCGTAGGACTCCTGTAGTCACCGTTATGGGGCTCGTGTAATGTCACCCTGCTGCACATCATGGTGAAAGCCATCAGCGAGACTACTGTAGATTCCTGTGCTCTGTGTGGCAGTTGAACTACTGAGGGCCCAGAAAGTTGATTTCTTATTCCTGTTGAAGCAATAGAATCCGATTGAGAGTTGCCACACAATTATCAACCACCACTACAGAGGAAAGAGACTAAATGAAACTCTTCCACAATAATGGTGGAACTTAACTCCTTATGTTCTGATTATGGACAGTCATATTTCATAGTTCAGGGATTGTTAGTAGGCTAAATCCAGCTGTGGGTCAGTGGGTGTATGCCAGATCTCTGATACACTGAGGGTGTTCTTTCAACAGATGGTTCCCTCTCCTCAGGATAAATTCTTACATCATTCCTCCCCCTCTCCTGCCCCCAACAACTTTCAAATCGTACCAATCTGAGTTACGTTGTGTGATATCATCGGTCTCTGCTGGATATAATTAAACTATAGGGATTATGATTGATCCTCTAAATTAATCTGGTAACAACCAAGGCGCATGGTGATGGATTTGAGGAGATTACGGTTTTACTCTTACTTACGAAGGCTTAGATAATAGAATTGCCCAGATGTGGCCAAAAGAAACCCGGGCAAATCTCGATTTCTTGTTGTCACTGTTTCTGTTCGTGTTGTCATTCACTCTCTCCCCTACTGGACCGACAAAACAGCTCGTAGCGGCAGACGTGCTGCGCTGCGTGCAGGATTTCAGGAACACATCAATATCGACTGACTCCAGAGTGCAGCAGACCATGAACCGCCCAAGGCATTGTAATCAACAGTACTAATTGCACTCCGAATGTTTTTCTGTACAGAAAAAACTAGAGATCTCATTACACCTTATCTGTAGAATAGTTGTGATGCTACATTTTTGATGTGCAGCTAATGTTGAACAACATCTTCTTTATAATAATATAATAATAATATATGCCATTTAGCAGACGCTTTTATCCAAAGCGACTTACAGTCATGTGTGCATACATTCTACGTATGGGCTTCACCAATTCTGAGATGTTTAGCCCATTCCTAAAAGTGACATAATACTGTAAAACAATTGCTTTTTTCAGTTGCAATCTTAAAACAACATCCTTATAACCAGACCAACACCAGACGAAATGTGCTAGAACAACCTGGGAAACTATACAAACACAAACAGAGAGGGAAAGTAAGGGATGGAGGTATGTATATCTGTACATTAAGGAGAGTCATCATAACTAACTGCCAAAAGAAAGACAACAAACTAAACCATACCTGAATAGAGATGCCAGTAGTTGTTCTCAGTTTGGGATCATCTTCCACTGGAGAGAGAACAAGCAGCTATCAAAAACAAATACAAGCGGGATGGCTTTTTGTGGTAAAGCTGGTGCTGTGGTTTCTCTCCCAGTGATGTCAAGGCGAACTGGCAGGATGCCTGCTGTCCAGCTGTGGACCAGAGGGGGCTGTCCCACACTCCCCCCTCTGCGCACATAGGGAGGTCAGCTGTTAATCTCACGGGGTCAGCAGGGCTGGCGAGCTGTGCAGGAAGTAGTATGGCACCATGGGAAGTGACAAATAAACAACAAACACAATGCACAGTACAGAAATGTTAAGTTGGTCGTTGGACAATCAATATTGTTTTCTCTCTCTCTCTGTGTGTGTGTGAGAGAGAGTGAGAGTGAGAGAGAGACAAGGGGTGTTCTAAGGTGAAAGACAGAAATATAGATTGAAAAAAGGTTTGCATAATATATCAGAAATATAGATTGAAAAAGGGGGAAAGACACAAAATAAGATTAGAGAGCAAAGCAAAGAGAAAAGAACAACAGAAAGAACAGAAAGTTTTAAAGTTTATTGAGTGTCAATACAGGTTTCAACAAGTGGAAATCAGAGGAGTGGAAGGAAAGGATTACATATATAAACAAGAGAATACAAAACAAGATAGGTTTGGACAAAGGAAACTGAATTTCTATGCTCACAGCAATCCTAATTCATCATGATAAATGTAAAATATCTAGGAAACTATAAAAATACTCTTTCTTGTGTTTTCACTTTCTTAAAACACACCTGCATAGGTTCAAAGCACTAATACCTTAATAATGCATAATAAAGAAATCTCTCAAACTCTCCTTGATGTCTCTGTGAGTATCATATGAGCGTATAAACTCTGCCTCAAGTCACTCAGCATCTACAACATTTTCCAGCTTAGAAAAATGTGGTAAAAGCACATTAAAAAGTAATATAAAAAACTGCTTTGCAATACTAGGCAGAAATCCAGTTTTTGTCAACTCTACATCAGGACAAAAACGTTAGCGGCCGTCGGCTGTCGTACGGGCCCTGACACTTATTCTCAGAAGCTGACCTCTGACCCCTTGGCCTTACTTGACGGCGACCACAGAGGTGTTGGTGATAGACTCCATGATGGCGGCCAGGCGGCTGCACAGGTCGTGGGGCACTTTGGAACGCACTGTTGGTGGATCTTTTAGAACCACCATCTCTGTTGAGCAGTCCAGAACCCTGGGCAGAAACTCACCCAGCTTCTCCTGTAGGGAGTCTGAAAAGGAGTGGAAGGGGTGAGAGGGTAGAGAAAAACTTAGAACTTAGAGAGGAAAATGTGCTACAGAGACACGCTATTATAAGCCTTATAATAATACATTATACAGTTGAAGTCGAAAGTTTACATACACCTTAGGCAAATACATTAACCTCAGTTCACAATTCCTGACATTTCATCCTATTAACAATTTACTGTCTTAGGTCAGTTAGGATCACCACATGATTTTAAGAATGTGAAATGTCGGAATAATAGTAGTAGAGAGAATTATATATTTCAGCTTTTATTTCTTTCATGACATTCCCAGTGGGGCAGAAGTTTACATACTCAATTAGTATTTGTATTGCCTTTAAATTGTTTAACTTGGGTCAAACGTTTTGGGTAGCCTTCCACAAGATTCCCACAATAAGTTGGGTGAATTTAGGCACATTCCTCTTGACAGAGCTGGCGTATCTGAGTCAGGTTTAGGCACCCTTGCTCGCACCCGCTTTTCAGTTCTGCTCACAAATTTTCTATTGGATTGAGGTCAGGGCTTTGTGATGGTCAATCCAATACCTTGACTTTGTTGTCCTTAAGCCATGTTGCCTCAACTTTGGAAGTATGCTTGGGGTCATTGTCTATTTGGAAGACCTGTTTTGCGACCAAGCTTTAACTTCCTGACTGATGTCTTGATGTTGTTTCAATATATCCACATCATTTTCTTTACTCATGAAGCCATCAATTTTGTGAAGTGCACCAGTCTCTCCTGCAGCAAAGCACCCCCACAACATGCTGTCACCACCTTGCTTCACAGTTGGGATGGTGTTCATTGGCTTGTAAGCCTCCCCTTTTTTCCTCCAAAACACAACGACGTCATTATGGCCAAACAGTTCTATTTTTGTTTCATCAGACCAGAGGACATTTTTTTTTAAAGTACGATCTTTGTCCCCACGTGCAGTTGCAAACTGTAGTTTGGCTTTTTTATGGTGGTTTGCTGAGCTTCCTTTCAGGTTATGTCCATATAGGACTTGTTTTACTATGGAAATGTATACCTTTGTGTTTCCTCCAGCATCACAAGGTCCTTTGCTGTTGTTCTGGGATTGATTTGCACTTTTTGCACCAAAGTACATTAATCTCTAGGAGAACGTGTCTCCTTCCTGAGCGGTATGATGACTGTGTGGTCCCATGGTGTTTATACTTGCATACTATTGTTTGTACAGATGAACGTGGTACCTTCAGGCGTTTGGAAATTGCACCCAAGGATGAGCCAGACTTGTGGAGGTCTACAATTATTGTTCTGAGGTCTTGGCTGATTTCTTTTGATTTTCCCATGATGTCAAGCAAAGAGGCACTGAGTTTGAAGATAGGTCTTGAAATACATCCACAGGTACATCTCCAATTGACTCAAATTATGTCAATTAGCTTATCAGAAGCTTCTAAAGCCATTACATACTTTTCTGGAATTTTCCAAGCTGTTTAAAGGCACAGTCAACTTAGTGTATGTAAACTTCTGACCCACTGGAATTGTGATACAGTGAATTATCACTGAAATAATCTGTCTAAACAATTGTTGGAAAAATTACTTGTGTCATGCACAAAGTAGATGTCCTAACCAACTTGACAAAACTATAGTTTGTTAACAAGACATTTGTGGAGTGGTTGAAAGCTACTTTTAATGACTCCAACCTAAGTGTATGTAAACTTCCGACTTCAACCGTACATGCTAAGACATGGGTTGATGTCAGGGATCTGTGCAGGCCAGTCAAGTTCTTCCACACCGATCTCAAAAAACTAATTCTGTATGGACCTCATTGTGCACGGGGGCATTGGCATGCTGAAACAGGCAAGGGCATTCACCAAACTGTTGCCATAAAGTTGGAAGCACAGAATCGTCTAGAATGTCATTGTATGCAATAGTGTTAAGAGTTCCCTTCACTGGAACTAAGGGGCCTAGCCCGAACCATCAAAAACAGGTCCAGACCATTATTCTTCCACCACCAAACTGGCACTATGCATTGGGGCAGCTAGAGTTCTCCTGGCATTCGTGAAACCCAGATTCATCTGTCGGACTGCCCGATTGTGAAGCGTGATTCATCACTCCAGAGAACATGTTTCCACTACACCAGAGTCCAATGGTGGCAAGCTTTAACACCACTCCTGCCGACGCTTGCCATTGTGTGGCCTACCACTTTGAGACTGCTCCTAGACGTTTCCATTTCACAATAACAGCACTTACAGTTGACTGGGGCAGCTCTATCAGGGCAGAAATGTGACAAAATTACTTGTTGGAGAGGTGGCATCCTTTGATGGTGCCACGTTGAAAGTCATTGAGCTCTTCAGTAAGGCCATTCTACTGCCAAGGGTTGTATAGGGAGATTGCATGGCGTTGTGCTCAATTTTATACACCTGTCAGCAACGAGTGTGGCTGAAATAGCCAAATCCACTAATTTGAAGGGATGTCCACATACCTTTGTGTATATATAGTGTATATTTAACACAGCTTGGATAAATCCCAGTAAAAACCTCTTCCCCTCCACCTGTCCTCACCATCCAGGTCTACTCCCAGGTAGGAGCACCAGTGGTTGCGGACAGCCTCCATGGTGTCCAGGTCTTCCTGGCTGACCATGTCCGGCCGGCTCATCAGGTGCATGCAGGGGATGACCGCCTCGTTCATGATGATCATGCCCTCCTCCACGTCGCTCACCTCGCCGCTCCTGAACAGGGTGGCCGCGTTGTCATTCATCTCCTATGAAGGGGGCAGAAGGGGGAGAACAGGGAATATGCAGGTGCAGTGTCACTATGGAGTCTCTTTAGATAGTTTGTGTTTTCCGGTTAAGATCCTAGGGAATTCATGTACAAATTAACCTCATAACAAACACAAAAAAGTGGCTGCAACTAGGTCTTTTCTAGCTTGAAATGAAAAACAAGACTTGTTCCTAAATAACTGCAACATTTTCAGTGAGCTGTTGAATGTGGGGCTTAAAATACAGAGCTTCATCAAGGTGAAATCCCAAGTACTTATATGATGACACCACCTCGATTGGCTCTTTTTGCAAAGTGACTGAGGCAGAGAAGGGGGTTGCTTTCTTGATCTGGAGAATACCATTAGTTCTCTGCATTTAAGATCAATTTGAGCTGAAAGAGATTATGTTGGACATCAAACGCTTCCTGCAATTTGAGAAATGCCTCATCTAGTAGTGTAGGAGCAGTGCTATAGATGATGGTGTCATCTGCATACAGAAGGGAAATAACCCTGCAGAACAGGAAATGTGAATTATTAGTCTAGAGATAAGTAGTCTATACACACATAAAGTTTTATTATACTATATAGCAGGGCTATTTAACTCCGGCCATATGATTTTTTTTTACTCACACTGAAGTTTAGCTTATTATTCCCTATATTATTAACATTTAATATACCTTTAATTCTATATTCCCAACTGACAACATCAGTCTCATGTCCAAAATCTTTTTTAAACTTGAGCATCTGTATCATCAGTAGCACTCACTTTGAGACACCTCCTTCTGTAAAATGCAATAAGGGACTGCTCCATCCCTCTCTTCTCCCCTCTCCTCAGCAGCATGGCGTTGTCTTTGTAGGCATGGTTGAGGTAATTCAGCGCCTCGCGCACCCTGGTGGAACACAATGATATTACGTCATGACACGTCAGCCCACTGATGACATCACTTAATACAGTCATCCCACTCACTCAAACCACCATATAGGCTGATCACGTAGGGGTAGAGCCCCAGTTGCCATGACAACACTTACTTTCCATGCTGGTACTGTTCCAGGCCCGTCAGCAGGTAGACAAACACTGTCCGGAATAGGCTGTAGTCGTCATGCCATTGCTGAGGAGAAGAGCACACAGACACATTCAATTCAAGTTTGGGCTGGTTTCCAATGGAAAAAAATGTCTACCTAGAGTTTTGGTGTAGATAATATACAGTACCTGGCTCCTTCCATCAGTCATCAATGCTTGTGTAATGCAAAAAAATTCAACGATTTTACTGAGAGTTACAGTTCATAAAAGGAAAATCGGTCAAATTAAACAAATGAATTAGTCCCTAATCTATGGATTTCACATGACTGGGCAGGGGTGCAGCCACGGGTGGGCCTGGGAGGGCATAGGACCACACACTGGGGAGCTAGGCCCAGCCAATCAGAATGAGGTTTTCCACACAAAAGGGCTTTATGACAGACAGAAATATGCCTCAGCACCCCCTCAGATGATCCCACAGGTGAAGAAGCCGGATGTGGAGGACCTGGGCTGGTGTGGTTACAAGTGGTCTGTGGTTGTGAAGCCAGTTGGAAGTACTGCCAAATTCTCTAAAATGACATTGGAGGTGGCTTATGGTAGAGAAATTAATAAATTATCTGGCAACAGCTCTGGTGGATATTCCTGCAGTCAGCATCACATCTGTGGTATTGTGTTGTGTGACAAAATTACACATTTTAGAGTGGCCTTTTATTTTTCCCAGCACAATGCTGTTTAATTAGCTTCTTGATATGCCACACCTGTTAGGTGGATGGATTATCTTGGCAAAGGAGAAATGCTCACTTACTGTGATCTAAACACATTTGCGCTCAACATTTGAGAGAAATAAGCTTTTTGTGCATATGGACAATTTCTGGAATCGTTTATTTCAGCTTATGAAATATGGCACCAACACTTTACATGTTACGTTTATATGTGTGTTCAATATAAATAAGCATTTTATTAAGTTTTGCTCAAATTGTCCTTATGTGAAATGACACAAGGGCACCATTAATCACTGATTGTCTTGGATTCTTTATGATTGGTGGAGCAAACTGCTTGTCAGTGATGCCAAAATGGTGGAAAAGCAGAGTTTAGAGGTAATGATCATTCATACTCTGTAACCATGTATCCATCCAACTATTTTTTTGTGAGTAAAAGTTTGTATGATGGTGACATGATCGGTGCCTGGCTGCCAATTGGCAAATAATTATGAACTCCAATAACCAGATTTAAAAAATATTATATCCACTTTTTGCACAGAGTGAGGAGTTCCTTCGCCATTTTAGCTGACCGACATTTCCCATTATCTTTGCTGAAAGTAGTCATAGAAGATGACAGCGCGCCACACAGTGCGATTCCAACAACGCAAACAAAGATCTACACACATGCCAGAGGCATTTCTCACTTGGTACAATATATATTCCTCTACACTCTTAGAAGAAAAGCTGCTATATAGAACCTAAAAGGGTTCTTTGTCTCCATGGGAGAACCATTTGAAGAACCCTTTTGGTTCCAGGGAGAACCCTTTTGGGTTCCATGCAGAGCCTTTTCTATAGAGGATTCTACATGGAATCCAAAAGGGTTCTGCATGGAACCAAAAAGGGTTCTCCTATGGTGACAGCCAAAGAACTGTTCTGGAACCCTTATTTCTAAGAGTGTTGTTATCAGAGTTCCACCTGCAACTGGAAACAGGCATTTAGAAGACACAGGTGCCTTCCAAATCGAGAATAAAGAAAGGATTGGCAGTAAAATTTTGGTTGAAAATAAGTTTACTATGCTTGCATTAGACCATCAGATCAACCTTCAGTATAAGCTATCTTAGCTATGCGGCTGTCGGTTGATTCTGGATTGGCTAAGGGAAACATAACTATTGACACATACCATATATTCCTCCATATCCATATCCTCTGGCTTGATGAGGCGTAGTTTGGTGCGGGCTTCTCTCATGATACTAATGGACCTACACAGGAAGTGATGACACAGGAAGGGATGATTTGCTCCACAGCAATACACCTATGAATAATACTGTCAACTTGATGACAATGTTGATGAACAATTATTTTTAATTATACAACAAATTATTGTAAGAAAAGCAGCAAGTACATTTACAATGAAATGACAATACATGAACATATTTGAAGTTTTTAATTATACATTTCAATGTATGTCAGAAAGTTGTGCTGACTGACCTGTCGTCGAAGCTGAGGTTGCGGTCGGTGAAGCCCTCCAGCAGGGTCCTCTCGATGACACGACTGGGCGCCTGGTTCTGGAAGAAGTAGACCAGGGCATGGTGCAGGCGCGGGTCCTGCTGGGGAGTGGTCTCCTCCTGAGACAACTCAAACAGGCGGGAGTACTCCTCCTGGAACGCCTGGTGAGAGGGGTGTGAGGGATGTTAGAGGTGTGTGTAAGTGTTATGGACTTTATGAATAATGACTAAATGATGTATACATTTAACATAAACCTTAAACTAACAGAATACTACCCTGTCACTGTATGATTGTATGAAACTCATTAGAATCATAAAACTAAATCTAATGTGTGTAGTTTTAGTTTTAAATTAGAACAAGGACTTTCTGTTCCTTTTTAGTATGTAAGCAGGGTGTAAGTGAGAAACAAAATGGAGCTATCGTCAGACAGGCTGGAATACTGTGTTCCTTACAGGACATTCTGTCCCCACCCAAGGAGGGGAGAGACCTTGGGCTTGTAGTAGATTGTTTAACAGGTGGCAGACAATGTGAGAAGACTTGTGAACTATGTTGCCATTGTATCTGTGAGGAGGAGGGACATTTATGATGAAATGTGAGGTATATAGACCAATGTACCGGAAATGATAGGGAGAGCTCTCTAAATAAACATTCCTGACAATTGTAGCCGGGCCTCTGTCTGTTTCATTTTAATAAGAACCTTACAAATTCTTAGTAGCAGACAGAGTATTTTAATTTAATTGGTTTATGAACATGAGAACAAAATTCTCTTGACAGTAAGTATGTGTATCTGTGTGCTCTTTATCAGATTCTGAGGTGTGTGGTACAAATAACAAAAACTGTACAAGAGTGAATGATATCTTAATTTCATCCTCCTTGATTGGAGTGTGAGGTCCCAACAGTACACTTTTTATAACAAGTGTTTTTAATAAGTACATGGGAATTCCAGGGAATTCCAGGCAGGTGGAGTCCGGGGGAGCACGCCACCCATGAATTTACTTTAACAACCTTACCTCCCAGATTGGTAAAATGAGTTGTGCTACTGAATAGAAAGACATGACTTTACAATAAAAATTACTTCAAATATATGAATTCAGTGTGTTGCTACTTGTTGTGGATATCGTCTAGGCCTAGGCCTATATAATCAGGACCATTTTCAAAGTTAGATACCCTTTAACATTAAACCGGTCTTCTCTTGAGATTGACAGCTTTACTGCAAGATATGAATTGCCACAATGATGTTTGTTCTTCAAATTATGTATTTTATTGGCTCTGATGCTGTGGACACTTAGGGAAAGGAAACCAATGTGTAATTTTGTAATGGGTGAACTATCCCTTTAACAGTTTGACCTGTCAATCAATCAATCACTGTGGGTGGGATTGTCAGGGGAAGGGGCAGAATGTTTGAGTCACACAGTTGGTAGGGTTACAGTCCTGGTGGCCATTTAATTAATTGTTCATCAGTCTTATGGCTTGGGGGTAGAAGCTGTTAAGGAGCCTTTTGGTCCTAGACTTGGCGCTCCGGTACCATTTCCCGTGCGGTAGCAGAGAGAACAGTCTATGACCTGGGTGACTCAATAGATCACTAGAAAATGCATATCTTTCCTTCTAGAGGGAGAGGGCTATACAGACTAGTGAATTTAAACTTTTAACTTAAAAGAAGCCTAGTTAAGTTATGAAGTGAAAAAAAGTAGCCGGCTGAGAGTGAGCGGTTATGGAAAACAATGCCTATGGCGCAAGTCTGCCAAGACTCTACCTCTCCCCTTTATGTATGTGCATATACCTCAACAAGAGGAGAAAGACTACATGTTTACAAGTATAACATTGTGGAAGGACATAGACTAGCGAAATTATAATGAGCGAGTACTAAGGATACAGCCTACTTTACCTTGATGAGGCCAGCCTCAGGGCCGTCCTTGTCGAACACCTGTCTGGCTTTGGCTATGGCCATAATGATGCCTTGCATGGCTGGAGTTAGCATCATCTTAAACACCACAGAGAAGGACAAAGAATTAGAGCAAGTCCACACACAAACTCCTATAGCAGAAACGCACCTTTCAGCGATCCATTTATGCTGTCTCCATTCATTGAATAGATGCAAGCTATAATAGTAATATTTAAGGCAACAACCAAAGAGTGTTATTGCCCAATAAGTATCTAAACGATTTTCTAACCAAAAACCAATAGAAGTCCATGTAATATGGAACAGCACGCTGTCAATTTATTATTATTAATTTGTATTTATTCATGTAAGTTAAATAAAGTTAGTTAAGTAGCGGCTCTCTACCTCTTCATTGTAGCCGTCAGTGTCGGCCCGGACCAGGATCCTGCCCACGTTGGGGATCTCCACCTCCGACACCACATTCTCTGGTTGCTGCTGCTGCCTGCTTCTGGTCGCCACCGGGGCATCCTGATCATCCTCGCCATCTGCCTGGGTGTCAGGCGCTGCTGCAGCTTCCGCCACTGCCTCTCTGAACCCAGTCTCGCTGTCTGTCTCAGTGGTGACGTCTGTGGAGGGGTCAGGGGTCACAGCTGCAGTCTGGGCCTGGCCACTCATCTCTGCTGCAGGGCTCAGAGACTGAGGTGCGGGGAGCTGCTGGGGATATTAAGTTGACATTAATGTTTTAGTCATTTAGCAGACGCTCTTATCCAGAGCATCTTCCAGTTAGTGCATTCATCTTAAGATAGCTAGGTGGGATAACCACATATCACAGGCATAGAAAGGGCATTTTTTTTGTTAATAAAGCTAGAAACACACACACACAACCAGTCAAAAGTTTTAGAACACCAACTCATTCATGGGGTTTTCTTTATTTGTACTATTTTCTACATTGTACAGTAGAATAATAGTAAAGACATCATAACTATGAAATAACACATATGGAAACATGTAGTAACCACAAAAGTGTTAACAAATCCCCCCAAAAATATATTTGAGATTCTTCAAAGTAGCCACCCTTTGCCTTGATGGCAGCGTAGCACACTCTTAATGACAGCATATATCATTGAAATAAAATATAATCATTTTTCTAACTGGATCCTTTCGATTGATAAACTGAGTTGTAAAATGTACATTTACTGTGCAAGGTCCACAAACAAAACAATTCACTACATTGGGATTCATTCAGGACTATATGCATTGACCACTAGAGGTCGTATGTACACCATTTATGATTAAAGTTGGTTGTTTCCCCAGGCAGGGTATTCTGTCCAGCAAGCAATGGAATATGTGACACAAACCCGATTACTGTTAAATGAAGCGTAAGGCATGTCAAATCTAGAGTTAACAGTCAGATACTACTGATACTACTATCAGACTGACAAAGAGTAACTCATATATCACAACGGATCCTTGTCAACAGGTAATATGCCTACGTTTCATGCACATTCACAAAATTCTGTCATCACTCAATGTTTTCAAAAGCCACATCATCAGCATTCACAGACGCATTGTCAAAACATTACACAGGCCTGAAAAAGAGCATCAGTTCCTGCAAGCAACTGACCTACAACTTGTCGCTGGAACACACCAGAACTCTCCAACTAACCAACCGTAAAGTACAGTAAGGGATATAAAAAGCTCATGTTCTATTTAAAACCAGGCCTGTCACAGCTCCTGAACCTCTTGACAGAGTCACCCCAATATCCCCCAGTGATAAACCAGTTAGCTGAGGACTGACTATGCGGAATGATGCTGGGATGGTGGGGGGAGGGTGTCCAGTGACTGGCTGTTAGGGCCTTATCGCCTCCAGGGAGGGAGGTGTGGTATGTGGGGAAAGGGGCTTTGGCGAAATAGTTTTTTTTAAATACCCCAAAATTACTAGTATATTAACAAGAGTAGCTTTGTCCAAACACAACTAGTATGAAATGACATATTGAAACAGAAATTAAGCTCACACGTAAAATATCACAAAAGACTTGGTTAAAACTCAGACGAGATTGCAGGAGGTTAGCCGAGTGGTAAACACAGCTGCCTTTGGACTACACATAGCCACTGTCTAAAATAAAGACAAATGAATAACACTGCCTTTTCTTTTTTCCTTTTACCCCTTTTCCTGCAATTTCGTGGTATCCAAGTGGTAATTACAGTTTTGTCTCTTCGCTGCAACTCCCTTATGGACTCAGGAGAAGCGAAGATCGAGAGCCGTGCGTCCCCCGAAACACACCCCAACCAAGCCACACTGCTTCTTGACAGAATGCCTGCTTAAGCCGGAAGTCAGCCGGGACACAATGTGTCGGAGGAAACACTGAACACCTGGTTACCGTGTCAGCGTGCATGCGCACCGTCCGCCAAAGGAGTCGCTAGAGCGCAATGGGACAAGGACATCCCTAACCCTCCCCTAACCCGGACGATGTTGGGCCAATTGTGCGTCGCCCCATGGGTAACGCGGTCGCGGCCGGGTGCGACAGAACCTGGACTCGAACCAGGATCTCTAGTAACACAGCTACTGTAGCAACTGTGATGCAGTGTCTTAGACCACTGCTCCACTCAGGAGGCCTACCCTTTTATTTTTTATATGTTGTTTATCTCACACTGAACCCATGGGTCACCCTAATATCACACCCAAAACATCCAGTAGCAGCAGCTATCACTATGCAACAGGGAAGTAAGAGATATAGGCCTAGGTATATTTGTGTATGTGGCCTAGATAGAGTATATTACATTTATTTAAAGGGTGCTCATATGACAACCCCAGACCCCTCTTTTCACCCTGCCCACCTGACAGTGTTGCTGCCCCTCCTCGTCCTCACTGGTATGTTGGCAGGGCTCTGGCGTGACAGAAACAGCCTGGTGGTCGCACTCCTCTGGGCTGCTGCCAACACTCTCTGGTGACACAGGGACCGGGGACTGGGGCTGGCTTGTTGGGACTGGCTCTGACAGGACAAGGACCATGAGTTGAACAAGCAACTATAGTCAGAACTCAGATCTTAGAGACTGTATAGAGCAGGTGGTATAACTCCAGTCATTAAGGATCCTGCAGTCCTGCTGGTTAACATTTTTCACTAGTGCTAATTGAACAATTTAATTGAATTAACTTGATACATTTTATGGAGAGGGAAACTGATTCCTCACCATCGGCAGACAGAGACAATAGTGCTTAGCCAAATGTGGTGACCGTATAATTTAGTATCCGACTAAAAGACAAGGATGAAAACCAGCATACACAGCCACCCTCAAAGACCAGAATGGTGTAACCCCGACATACATTCATGTCCAGACCAACCTCCAGATTCCACAGCTGGTATAACAACCGATTGTGCCACATGTTCCTGTTCTCCAGTGGGTTCCTGGGCTGCGCCAGATTGGGGGACTGGTTCTGCTGGGTCGTCTTTAATGGGAGCACGAGTGGAGGTGACGGCTGCTGTGGGAGAGACTGGATCCTCCTGTGGCTGCTGGCAGAACTGGTCTTCCCACTCCTTGAGCTCCTGCTGGAACCAGCGGTTGTCTTCGCGCACGTATTGCCTGAGGATGGGTGGCAGGGAGTCCATGGCCTGCATGACCTGGCCTGTCTCGTCATCTGTGTCCTCTGTTAACATAAATATCATAAATATAACAATCACAATGAGCTAACTAATAACAGTCAATAGTAACCTAAACTGCTAAGCAGCAAACAGTGAAAAACTTTATGTAGATAAACATGTCAGGTCTAAAAAACCTAACACCTGGTCAGGCCATGATTTGGATATATTCATGTATTTATGTATAGATCAAGAGAAGCAGTTACAGTTACAGAAGCAGTTACAGCGTTGACAGATATAGCAGGTATACACTATATGACCAAAGGTATGTGGACACCTGCTTGTCGAACATCTCATTCCAAAATCATGGGCATTAATATGGAGTTGGTCCCCCCTTTGCTGCTATAACACTCTTCTGGGAAGGCTTTCCACTAGATGTTGGAACATTGCTGCATGGACTTGCATCCATTCAGCCACAAGAGCATTAGTGAGGTCAGGCACTAATGTGTGTCGATGAGGCCTGACTCGCAGTCGGCGTTCCAATTCATCCCAAAGTGTTTGATGGGGTTGAGGTCAGGGCTTTGTGCAGGCCAGTCAAGTTCTGCCACACCAGTCTTGACAAACTCATTTCTGTATGGACCTC
The DNA here is from genome assembly GCF_021184085.1 of Oncorhynchus gorbuscha. Lineage (NCBI taxonomy): Eukaryota > Metazoa > Chordata > Actinopteri > Salmoniformes > Salmonidae > Oncorhynchus > Oncorhynchus gorbuscha. The sequence continues at coordinate 85,040,945 of NC_060174.1, forward strand.
ACTTTGTGCACATGGGCATTGCCATCCTGAAACAGGAAAGGGCCTTCCCCAAACTGTTTCCAGTAAGTTGGAAGTACAGAATTGTCTAGAATGTCATTGTATGCATAAGGGGCCTAGCAAGAACCATGACAAACAGCCCCAGACCATTATACCTCCTCCACCAAACTTTACAGTTGGCACTATCCATTGGGACAGGTAGAGTTTTCCTGGCATCCGCCAAACCAAGATTCGTCCGTTGGACTACCAGATAGTGAAGCGTGATTCCTCACTTCAGAGAATGCGTTTTCACTGCTCCAGAGTCCAATGGCTGAGAGCTTTACACCACTCCAGCTGATGCTTGCAATTGCACATGGTGATCTTTGGCTTGTGTGCGGTTGCCCGGCCATGGAAACCCATTTCATGAAGCTCCCGACAAACAGTTCTTGTGCCGATGTTACTTCCAGAGGCTGTTTGGAACTCGGTAGTGAGTGTCGCAACAGACTTCAGCACTCGGCGGTCCCGTTCTGTGAGCTTGTGTGGCCTACCACTTCTCAGCTGAGCCGTTGTTGCTCCTAGACATTTCCTCTTCATAACAGCGCTTACAGTTGACCCGGGGCAGCTCTAGCAGTACAGAAATTTGACAAACGGACTTATTGGAAAGTTGGCATCCTATGACGGTGCCACGTTGAAAATCACTGAGGTGTTCAGTAAGGCCATTCTACTGCCAATGTTTGTCATTGGAGATTGCATAGCTGTGTGCCTCAATCTTATACACCTGTCAGCAACGGGTGTGGCTGAAATAGCCAAATCCACTCATTTGAAGGAGTGTTCACATACTTTTGTATATATAGTGTACATACAGTATAGGTATGATTAGATATATGTAAACAGCACTGTGACATGTCAACTTGAGCCTTTCAAATTGGCGCTGGGCTGGGGCTTGATACTTGCCCAGGGGCCAAGAGTACCTGCGGTGGCATCTATGTGCTCAAAGAGACATGGAGCTCTGCTCACTGGACAGTGCCAGCAGGCAGTCCAAATTACATGTAGCTGATATGTTTTTGGTCCCTGAAACATTACTTATTTTTTTAGCCCTTTTTCTCCCCAATTTCGTGATATCCAATTAGTAGTGTCTACTGTCTTGTCTCATCGCTGCAACTCCCGTACGGACTCAGGAGAGGCGAAGGTCGAGAGCCATGCGTCCTCCGAAACACAACCCCAACCAAGCCGCACTGCTTCTTGACACAACGCACATCCAACCCCGAAGCCAGCCGCACCATTGTGTCGGAGGAAACACCATACACCTAGCGACCTGGTCAGCGTGCACTGCGCCCGGCATGCCACAGGAGTCGCTAGTGTGCGATGAGACAAGGATATCCCTGCTGGCCAAACCCTCCCTAACCAGGACGACGCAGGCCCAATTGTGTGCCGCCCCATGGGCCTCCCGGTCACGGTGGAGCCTGGGCTCGATCCCTGGAATACATTTGATTAGATTTATTAGGATCCCCATTAGCAGATGCCAGTAGCGACCGGGGTCCAACATAATGAAAAAGACATTACAAACAAAATACTTGACAATTTACATCAGTTAAACATACATGTTAGTACATACATACATCAAGTATGTCACATGGGGGAGAGGCGTACCGCGAGGTGTTGCTTTATTTGTTTTTGAAACCAGGTTTGCTGTTCACTTGCACTATATGAGATGGAAGGGAGTTCCATTTTTTGTTCTGGACCTGGGGACTGTGAAAAGACCCTGGTGGCATGTCTGGTGGGGTAAGTGTGAGTGTCAGAGCTGTGTCTTATAAAAAAAGGGATACAGTCAGTCTTACCTCATCTCTTAGCCAGACTGACTGGCATGCATAGTATTAATATTAGCCCTCTGATTACAATGAAGAGCAAGGTACTGGCAGCAAGCTGGTAGGTCTGCTGTTGGAACCAGTAAAGAACCATAGCTAGTTTCTCAGTGGAAAGGGGAGGAGGGAAATGGGTACCTGTGATGAGGTGAGGCAGCCTGTCGTCAATGTACATGAGACAATAGGCACTGGCGTTGGTCATGCCTCCGTACGAGTCCCTGACCAGCTCCTCCCAGGAGGACTCGCTGACAATGACATCGTTGTACTTCATCCAGCGCTGGTTGGCATGGTCGTAGATATAAGCCCAGTAGTGGCCGGCCGAGGCTTGGCCCTCGTGGACGAGGACGGCGTGAAGCCTATACGGAACCTTCACACGTCAAACAAGGTTAGGACCAGAAAAGTAAAGTTTCAGCAGAATCTTTCTGTATTTTAGGTCCCGGAAATTCAAGTTTCAGCAGAAATCTTCGGTATTGACACATGTACACATTAAACAAAGGATTAGGACAAACAATGTTTTGGCACAAACATTCTATAGTTTATTCTATAACTTTTAATAACCTCTGCTTTGTTACTAGCATGCCATGACATATACTGAACTCAATCCATTCTTGTTAACTTCTCATGACATTCAACCCCTTTGTATTCTCTGTTTCCACCCACAATTGTGCTGCATTGTGATAATGCACAAATGCTAAGGCAACAATATCAAACTCATTGCCAAAGGTAACATGTAATAATGTTTTTCAGTGTGTGGGATACTGTTAATCAGTATAGTCTCTTGTGACCGAACATTAACATAATGCTAAATCGAGTACCTGACAAGTTTTGGGACTTGGTTCCTAGACGAATCATTATGCAATGATACACATATACACATGTTCAACCTGACAAAGTGATATTAGTGTATCTCATGCTTTAACCTGACAGGGACTGTCAGATGGATGAGTACGAGGGATCTTACCTGACACAGGCTGTTATCCGAGTACATGCCCTCCAGTGCTTGGCTGACCCTGTCGATGCTGGCCTTTAGCTCTGAGCACCAAGACACAGACACACAGATCAATGCAGTGCACCTGGGGCCGTGCCAGACACATACACTCTAGAGTAGACACTGACTGCCAGGATAGGCTGTCAGCTCATGATACACATCCAATTGAAAAACGATCACTAGAAATGTACAGTAAATGAGCATGATCAAATATAGCTCCAAAACATCTTTAAAAAGTTAACTTGCCTCAGTGAATGTAATTTCTCAATCACTACAGATATACCATATAAATCATGTGCTAGTCACATATCAAAATGTCATGGGATGTATCCATTGTTAAAATGTTGGTGCTATGCATATCTTTAATGTACAATACAAATAAATCAACTTGAACCCAAATACAGGGAGGTTATCATTAGTGAATCCAGGTGTAAGTCACTGTACCGTTCATGTTGATCTCCACCTCTGACCTCCAGCGCTGCAGGCAGATCTTGACAAAACGCAGCTCCTCCTCGGTCACACTGTGGGGGGCGGGGTGAGGTGGGGTGTCCATGGGGGCTCTACACTGGGTGAAGGGCTTGAAGATAGGTGTCCTCTGGCCCGAGGGGGGCTGCTGCTGGCAGGTGGGGCTGTCGGACAGGCCTGTGTCTCCTGGCTCCTGACACTGACTGAGGAGACCCACCGAGGAAAAGCAGGATATCAACAAAAATACAGTAAATACAGGGATTGATGTGCTATACACAGGCTAACAGGTAAAACATTATAGGGTTTTGGTCATTTTCATTTCAGAAATTAAATGGAATAAATAGAAATCTACAGTATTTCATATTACCCATAATTTTTTACCACATTTCAAATGTATGAACTGATTTTCAATAATCTCCTGAATTGACTGATTCACATTGACAGGTAGTGTTCAGCTCACTTCAGCAGCTGCACTGTAGTCATATGGAGTAACAAGGAGTACCGGTAAGTAATGCAAGACTAGATTGTATTTTTAGTTACATGTGCTTACACACTTATAGCCTTGACTAGTGAGACGCAGTTGTCCCACAGGTCCTTACCTGGTGTCATCAGGGTTGCCCTGTGTGTGCTTGAGGTTGCTCCCGGGGGGAGTGGGGGAAGAGGCAGCCAGCCTCACATCTTCAGCTGGGGACACACTGGTGGGCTTGGTGCAGGCGAACTCCAACACGTACTGTAACATGTCCGCCAGTGGATACTTTGTCGGCCCTGAGCCATAGTTTCTGTAGCTGGAAACAGAAGGAGAGAGGTTGAACTGACAAACAATTACCAGCAGGTTTCATCAATAACATTGTCAGTCATGACTCATGAGCAGGACATTTCCTACGTGAATCAAACAACTAATATTATGGGACCACTATGTGTATGACAGTTTTTATACTAACTCATTATTAATTCACTCTCAATGGACACATTTGGAGGTATCCATCCTGTTGCAGTAATCACTGAATTTTTATGAAAAATTATTAACTAAAATAACACGTGTACAAACCTGACGTGTCACACCGCTTTACAAACAGTAAACTCAATAGTCAACTCACCACTCCAGTTTCTGCTGCAGGACTATGAGCTGCTCCTTCAGTCTCTTCACCTCTTCTCTCCTGTTGTGGATCTGCTCATTGTTCTTGTGAAGGTATCTGTTCACATACAGTAAACTTAGTTTACCACAACAAAAGTTTATTTGACTCCGATTCCCCACTTACAGTATCAACATTACAATGCAATACAATGCTCAGGCTAGGTGAATGCAGATAGTTGAAGTCAGAAGTTTACAAAAACGTGGAGCATTTCAACCACTCCACACATTTCTTGGTAAGTCGGTTATGAAATGTACTTTGTGCATGACATTTCTCTAACAATTGTTTACAGACAGATAATTCACTGAATCACAATTCCAGTGGGTCAGAAGTTTACATTCACTTGACTGTGCCTTTAAACAGCTTGGGAAATTCCAGAAAATTATGTCATGGCTTTAGAAGCTTCTGATAGGCTAATTGACATCATTTGAGTCAATTGGCGGTGTACCTGTGGATGTATTTCAAGGCCTACCTTCAAACTCACTGCCTCTTTGCTTGACATCATGGGAAAATCAAAATAAATCAGCCAAGACCTCAGAAAAAGAATTGTAGACCTCCACAAGTCTGGTTCATCCTTGGGAGCAATTTGCAAACGCCTGAAGGTACCACGTTCATCTGTACAAATTATAGTACGCAAGTATAAACACCATGGGACCACGTAGTTGTCATACGCTCAGGAAGGAGACTCATTCTGCCTCCTAGAGATGAACATACTTTGGTGTGAAAAGTGCAAATCAATCCCAGAACAGCAAAGGACCTTGTGAAGATGCTGGAGGAAACAGTTACATACGTATCTATATCCACAGTAAAACGACATATCGGCCTAACCTGAAAGGCCGCTCAGCAAGGAAGGAGCCAAAATCGCCAAAAATCGACATTAAAAAAAGCCAGACTCCGTTTTGCAACTGCACGTGTGGACAAAGATCATACTTTTTTATTTTAAATGTCCTCTGGTCTGATGGAAAAAAAATAGAACTGTTTAGCCATAATGATCATCGTTATGTTTGGAAGAAAAAGGGAGAGGCTTGCAAGCCGAAGAAAACCATCCCAACTGTGAAGCACAGGGGTGGCAGCCTCATGTTGTGGGGGTGCTTTGCTGCAGGAGGGACTGGTGCACTTCACAAAATAGATAGCATCATGAGGTAGGGAAATTATGTGGATATATTATACACCTGCATTGCTTGCCGTTTGGGGTTTTAGGCTGGGTTTCTGTACAGCACTTATCAGCTGATGTAAGAAGGGCTAAATGAATACATTTGATTTGATTGAAGCAACATCTCAAGACACAAGTCAGGAAGTTAAAGCTTGGTCACAAATGGGTCTTCCAAATAGACAATGACCCCAAGCATACTTTCAAAGTTGAGGCAAAAGGGCTTAAGGACAACAAAGTCAAGGTATTGGAGTGGCCATCACAAAGCCCTGACCTCAATCCTATAGAACATGTGTGGGCAGAACTGAAAAAGCGTGTGCGAGCAAGGAGGCCTACAAACCTGACTCAGTTACACCAGCTCTTTTAGGAGGAATGGGACAAAATTCACCCAACGTATTGTGGAAAGCTTGTGGAAGGCTACCTGAAACGTTTGACCCAAGTTTAAATTGTTTAAGGCAATGCTACCATATACTAATTGAGTGTATGTAAACGTCTGACCCACTGGGAATGTGATGACATAAATAAAAAGCTGAAATAAATAATTCTCTAGTTTTATTCTGACATTTCACATTCTTAAAATAAAGTGGTGACCCTAACTGACCTAAGACAGGGAATTTTTTACTAGGATTAAATGTTAGGAATTGTGAAAAACTGAGTTTAAATATATTTTGAGAAGTGGTATGTAAACTTCTGACTTCATTGATTATAAAACTAGGTGATTCAAGCCCTGATTACTGACTGGCTGACAGCTATGGTATATCAGACCATATACCATGGATATAACAAAACATTTATTTTTGCTGCTCTAATTGCCATGGTCACCAGTTTATAATAGCAATAAGGCACCTCTGGGGGTTTTGGTACAGGATATTGCCTATATACCACGGCTAAGGGCTGTATCCAGGCATTCCACATTGTGTCATGTATAAGAACATCCCTTAGCCATGGGATTTTGGCCATATTACCACATCTCCTCGGGCCTTATTGCTTAAATATAAACCATCACACTACCTCCACAGCAGAGACTAATCAACAACTACAGGAAGCATTTGTTTGGAGTCATTGCAGCTAAAGGTGGCACAAGCAGTTATTGAGAGTAAGGGGGCAATTACTTGTTCACACAGGAGCACTGGGTGTTGCATAACTTTGTTAATGTAATAAATTAAATAAGTATGCAATTGTTGTGTTATTTGTTCACTCTGGTTCCCTTTATCTAAAATTAAGTTTTGGTTGAAAATCTGATAACATTCAGTATAAACAAGTAGAGAACATTTCAAAGGGGGCAAATACATACATATCCAGTGCTGTGAAAGTATATATATTAAAAAATATACATAGTTTTAGTTTTTTCTCAAATTAATATCAAACAGCTCACCTGTCCATATATATGATTTGTGGGAATTCCAGTTTCTTGTGAATCTTTTCTGGGCGTCCTAAAGACTGGTTGAACTCAAACCTGGACAGTTCAAAGGTCAACACTGGTGGTAACTTTGAGAACCACCTCTGGAACACAACAGAATTCACATTAACATTACAATTTCTATCTATATTACATTTACATTCATATGTATTTGGCTTAACATTCACAACAACTTTCAGAGTAAACATAAAGCTAGGAGTTTGGTATGCTCACCTCGCTGCCAGACGAAATGGTTTGATCCAAATGTAGGGCTTCAATCTCCCCCTCTATCATGGCGCCTTCAAGACATTCATCCAAGTTGTTGAAACCATTCACTTGTAAGGGGTACTGGCCAAACTGCTCGATGTTGGATAAGGTCTTGCCTACACATTGTCAAACATCGATGTGAATTGACAGAAAAAAATTGCATAAGGGTCAGGGGTTTTTCTTCATCATGTGACCTCAGCAGGAAACACTATGGCGCCTACTTAAAGGCTATATCAGATTACGACTAGTCATATAGGGTCATAGCCAAGTATGATATGATAGTGACTACGGTCATAGCCTAAAAACAAGCTTTTCCTGGTCATGTCAGGTGATCAGGAAATACTTGAGGCCCTACAGTATATATATAACCACAATGAAATGTCCATTCTATACTTACCCGCATGAGTTCTCTCTGCCACAAATGTTCCATAGAACAGCTGAACCATTGGGTTTTCTTTTTTATCTTCCGGGCTGCTAAAGATAAGATCACTTTTATACCTTGAGCAATTCAATATCTGATTTCCTGTACTTCAAGACACAAATAATACTGGTATAGTAATAAGAATATTATTATATGTTCAGTACTGGAATGTCAAATAGCTTAACAAATTACCATAGCTATGGTATCTTAGTTAGCTACAGGGGAGCACCTTTGGTTTTAGAAATCTGGGGGGATATATATATATATATATATATATATATATAACACACACACACACACACACACACACACACACACACACACACACACACACACACACACACACACACACACACACACACACACACACACACACTACCAGCCAAAAGTTTGAACACACCTACTCATTCAAGGGTTTTTCTACATTGTAAAATAACAGTGAAGACATCAAAACTATGAAATAACACATATGGAATCATGTAGTAAACCAAAAAGTGTTTAAAAAAAATCTAAATATATTTGAGATTAGATTTTTCAAAGTAGCCACCCTTTGCCTTGATGACAGCTTTGCACACTCTTGGAATTCTCTCAACCAGCTTCACCTGGAAAGCTTTTCCAACCGTCTTAAAGTAGTTCCCACATATGCTGTGCACTTGTTGGCTGCTTTTCCTTCACTCTGCGATCCAACTCATCCCAAACAATCTCAATTGGGTTGAGGTCGGGTGATTATGGAGGCCAGGTCATCTGATGCATCACTCCATCACTCTCCTCCTTGGTCAAATAGCCCTTACACAGCCTGGAGGCGTTGGGTCATTGTCCTGCTGAAAAACAAATTATAGTTCCACTAAGCGCAAACCAGATAGGCGCAGACCAGATAGGCGTATCACTGCAGAATGTTGGGGTAGCAATGCTGATTAAGTGTGCCTGGAATTCTAAATAAATCACCTAAAGTGTCACCAGTAAAGCATCCCCAGACCATCACACCTCCTCCATGCTTCAAGTTGGGAACTACACATGTGGATATCACCCGTTCACCTACTCTGCGTCTCACAAAGACACAGCGGTTGGAAACAAAAATAAAAGATGTCTGACCAAAGGACAGATTTCCACCGGTCTAATGTCCATTGCTCATGTTTCTTGGCCCAAGCAAGTCTCTTCTTCTTATTGGTGTCCTTTAGTAGTGGTTTCTTTGCGGCAAGTCGACCATGAAGGCCTGACTCACACAAATTCCTCTGAACAGTTGAGATGTTGAAATGTGTCTGTCCGTGAATAATATTAAAAACATTTTAGGTTGCAATTCGACTTTAATGGACTATTATCCTCTGAGCTGAGGTAACTCTGGGTCTTTCTTTCCTGTGGCGGTCCTCACAAGAGCCAGTTTCATCATAGCGCTTGATGGTTTTGCGACTGCACTTGAAGATACATTCAAAGTTCTTGAAATGGTCCGGATTGACTGACCTTCATGTGTTAAAGTAATGATGGACTGTCATTTCTCTTCTGTATACCAAAGCAATTCCACAAATTAACAAAACCCACCTGTTCATTGAAATGAATGTGTTATTTCATTTAATTAATTTCTACAACGTAGAAAATAGTAAAAAATAAAGAAAAACCCATGAATGAGTAGATGTGTCTAAACTTTTGACTGGTACTGTGTACACACACACACACACACACACACACACACACACACACACACACACACACACACACACACACACACACACACACACACACACACACACACACACACACACACACACACACACACACACACACACACACACACACACACGGGGCAAAATATATTTAGTCAGCCACCAATTGTGCAAGTTCTCCCACTTACAAAGATGAGACAGGCCTGTAATTTTCATCATAGGTAATCATATTGTAGGATTTTTAATGAATGTATTTGCAAATTATGGTGGAAAATAAGTATTTGGTCAATAACAAAAGTTTATCTCAATACTTTGTTATATACCCTTTGTTGGCAATGACAGAGGTCAAACGTTTTCTGTAAGTCTTCACAAGGTTTTCACACTGTTGCTGGTATTTTGGCCCATTCCTCCATGCAGATCTCCTCTAGAGCAGTGATGTTTTGGGGCTGTTGCTGGGCAACACAGACTTTCAACTCCCTCCAAAGATTTTCTATGGGGTTGATCTCTCGAGACTGGCTAGGCCACTCCAGGACCATGAATTGCTTCTTACGAAGCAACTCCATCGTTGCCCGGGCGGTGGGTTTGGGATCCTTGTCATGCTGAAAGACCCAGCCACGTTTCATCTTCAATGCCCTTGCTGATGGAAGTAGGTTTTCACACAAAATCTCAAGATACATGGCCCCATTCATTCTTTCCTTTACACGGATCAGTCGTCCTGGTCCCTTTGTAGAAAAACAGCCCCAAAGCATGATGTTTCCACCCCCATGCTTCACAGTAGGTATGGTGTTCTTTGGATGCAACTCAGCATTCTTTGTCCTCCAAACACGACGAGTTGAGTTTTTACCAAAAATTTATATTTTGGTTTCATCTGACCATATGACATTCTCCCAATCTTCTTCTGGATCATCCAAATGCTCTCTAGCTAACTTCAGACGGGCCTGGACATGTACTGGCTTAAGCAGGGGGACACGTCTGGCACTGCAGGATTTGAGTCCCTGGCGGCGTAGTGTGTTACTGATGGTAGGCTTTGTTACTGTGGTCCCAGCTCTCTGCAGGTCATTCACTAGGTCCCCCCGTGTGGTTCTGGGATTCTTGCTCACCGTCCTTGTGATCATTTTGACCCCACGGGGTGAGATCTTGCATAGAGCCCCAGATCGAGGGAGATTATCGGTGGTCTTGTATGTCTTCCATTTCCTAATAATTGCTCCCACAGTTGATTTCTTCAAACCAAGCTTACCTATTGCAGATTCAGTCTTCCCAGCCTGGTGCAGGTCTACAATTTTGTTTCTGGTGTCCTTTGACAGCTCTTTGGTCTTGGCCATAGTGGAGTATGGAGTGTGACTGTTTGAAGTTGTGGACAGGTGTCTTTTATACTGATAACAAGTTCAAACAGGTGCCATTAATACAGGTAATGAGTGGAGGACAGAGGAGCCTCTTAAAAAAGGAGTTACAGGTCTGTGAGAGACAGAAATCTTGCTTGTTTGTAGGTGACCAAATAATTGTTTTCCACCATGCAAATAAATTTCATTGAAAATCCTACAATTTGATTTTCTGGATTTTTTTCTCTAATTTTGTCTGTCATAGTTGAAGTGTACCTATGATGAAAATTACAGGCCTCTCATCTTTTTAAGTGGGAGAACTTGGACAATTGGTGGCTGACTAAATACTTTTTTGCCCCACTGTATGTATGTATGTATGTATGTATGTATGTATGTATGTATGTATGTATGTATGTATGTATGTATGTATGTATGTATGTATGTATGTATGTATGTATGTATGTATGTATGTATGTATGTATGTATGTATGTATGTATGTATGTATGTATGTATATAAAACTCATTTAAAAAATAAATGTCCTTGCACTGTCAACTGCGTTTACTTTCAGCAAACTTAACATGTGTAAATATTTGTATGAACATAACAAGATTCAACAACAGACATAAACTGAACAAGTTCCACAGGCATGTGACTGACAGAAATGGAATAATGTGTCCCTGAACAAAGGGGGGGGGTCAAAATAAAAAGTAACAGTCAGTATCTGGTGTGGCCACCAGCTGCATTAAGTACTGCTGTGCATCTCCTCCTCATGGACTGCAGCAGATTTGCCAGTTCTTGCTGTGAGATGCTACCACACTCTTCCTTTTTAAATCCAGTCTGATAAACACTCCAAACAGCCTACCCAACCGCTCGGAGGCGTATACATGTTCCTAAAGCACACAGGTGCCTCGTGTTGTATCACATTCCAATTATAAAACTGAGTGGGACAAAAAGTTAATTTCAGAATGTGGGGGTGATATCCCCCCTTCCCCAGTGAAATGTGCGCCCCTGGTTAGCTATGACAATAAATGTGTTTTCGTACAGAACTGACTGTTGGGATAAAATCCTTGACTTACTTTCCATTAGCAGCCAGCTGAAAGGCATCTTCAAGCCAGTCAAGGAGTTTGTGGGTGAACTCACTCACATCCTAGAATGAACACATCTGAAATGAACATATTTGTATGCAAAGCAGTTGATGTAAAGGGGTGGCCATGACCCTGGTGTGTGTGTGTGTGTGTGTGTGTGTGTGTGTGTGTGTGTGTGTGTGTGTGTGTGTGTGTGTGTGTGTGTGTGTGTGTGTGTGTGTGTGTGTGTGTGTGTGTGTGTGTGTGTGTGTGTGTGTGTGTGTGTGACAAGTGTGTATGCGCGTATACCTGTTGGACCTCAGTGTGTACCTGTTGGGCCTCACTGGATCGGAAAGCATCTCTCAAAAGCTCTACGGCAGCAGACGGGTCCACAAACCTGCGAGTGGAGCCCACCATGAGAGCAAAGAGACAGCGCAGCTCCTGCATGAAGGCTATGTTCCTCTTGTCCTGAGAACACATGCATATGTTAGGCTTCTCTTACTTCACATAGCTGCACTGGAAAACTTGGGCAACACTTTACTGTTTTCAACAATATATCTTCATATGCAGAGGAGTCCATATAACTTTGTACTTACACTTAATAACTTTCATGAACCTTTCTTATAAACGTATATACATTTTTTACAACATTTGATTATAACATGTAGCATACACTGTTTATAAATGGTTTATCAATGCTTCTTCATGGAAGTTACTATTAAGTGTTAACCACTATCTTTATGAACAATGTATAATTTTGTAGTCTAGTTTCCCCTCTAACATCAGCCAGACATCCCCTGACTCTTCAGCCTCTGGGACCCAAAGGTCCAGTCTCTGTTCCTCAGGGCTCCTGGCTCTCCATTGGACACTCACCGAGTGGCTCTTACACTTCTCCAGGATTCGCTCAGACAGGCAGTAGTTAAGTACCAATCTGCGGAACACTGGCAGGTGGAACAGGGACTGAAATAAGAGACAAAGATGAGATAGAGTGACGGAAAGGTGACCTGTCTTTTCGTGTGTAAAAATGTCATTGTCGAGGATACTTATGGAGGTTTTAAAACACACGAGAGTCACAGTTAAGCAAACAAAATAAAATGCCATTGAGATAACTGTATTGTATGAGACCAGGTGATGGTAATTTTCCTCTCATAAGACGAATAAATGAGATAATCTTCTCTTTATATTAGTGACAAGACTGGTGAGCCATAGTGAGTTGTATTGCTAACTCTGTAACATGTACAACACAAAATAATGGAGCCTTTTGTGCAGTTTTGAAGAGACAACAATATACCCACGTTTTTGATCGCATTAGGCCTATGTGTCTTCAACTTTCTCGTTTCCCTGAAACTTAATTACAGATTATCACAATCTTACTGTAAAGTGTACCACACCAGATACCACAGAAATATGAGTACACAGCCACATGCAGTCATACAGTGATTCTCAATCAGATAACTACTTTCTATGGGTAAATTGTGATGGAAAGAGTCAAATAAAAGGAAAAATTTTTTTTTAAATGGAACAACTTCAAATGACTTCTCAGCCACTCAAAATGTATGCATGCATTGCTATCCCCTGATGATATTTCCTTTGGGTTTTTAGTGCTTTAAATCGATGTGGCGCATATCTTAACGAAATTAAGACAAATGAGCATTCCCATTTGGCCTAATCTACCGATATAAACTAATTTCAGTCCAGGCGGCAGAGTTCATCACTTGCTCTATCATCACAACACTGCACTATTTAATTACCCTTACAGTCTATCAATATCAATGAAGGCTTGAATTTCAGCAGAGCCACCTGATAGGCCCAGCTAAATTTAGTCTGGAATGGACTCTTAATAGAATTATTGCACCAAGAAGCTTTTGTGTTTGGAAAGTAAAAACACTTACCCAACCACTGCCCCTCATCTTTCCCTATCCTCCTTGTATTACCGACAACTCAATTTAACACACATTTGGCTTGAAAATAAATATTCTCCCTCTGTTTGCCAGAAGTCGACATCGTTCAGCAAATTGGACGGAAAACATGTGTTTGGAGCCTTCTCGCCTAGTGGTAATATTTTGAACCGATTCACACCAGACGTCTTGAAAGGTTTTGGAAAACTTAGAGAGGTTCTAAACATGGTCATCACATATACACCAATTAGGAGGTGGTGCAGAAAGTCAAGGCCATATTATAGAGACCAAAGGAGTCCAAGGGATTCTGCAGATTCTGCAAAATTCAAATACAACCTTTACTGTACTACATCAACCTTAGTAACAGCCAGGACCTGACTGGTGATACAACAGGTGGTCTTAAATGGCAAAGCATTAACAAGGTCCACAGTACAAACCCCAAATGTTATACTTATCTTTTTATCCTGTTCATATCACTGGCACAATTCTCTTTTTCTGTGCATATTCTTTAATATTTTAAAGATCAAGCTCCAGAGCAGACACTTAATAACTGTGCATTAGTGTGTACCTCACCTGTATGACAGCACTGAACCAGCAGGTGTTGCCCACATTGCGGATGCCCACGGGCCACTCCTCCTTACGGATCCAGTCTGCAGGGCTGCAGCTCTCTCCTTGGGCCTCGCAGCGCTTCCTCTTCACCCGTGCAGCGCTGTCCTCCACACTGGCCTCCAGTGCCCTGGAACACATCAAAACATGCCACTCATCAACGGTAGACAATGGTCTGATTGATAGTTTCACCTGGGTTGTGTTCATTAGGCACCAAATGGAAGAAAACTGGGGAGGGAATCCAATAAGAAAGGCACATTTTTGTTTTCTGTTTTAAAACATTTTCTGTTGCTTGTTCTTATGAACAAGACCCTGGTTTTCCTTTTTTGTTGATGTTATCTAGTTCTCATACTGTACTTCTGTGTTCACTTCAGATATTATAACCTTTTAATTCAGAGATGACTCTCAATTGGTTACTTCATTCCGCAAGAAAACAGCATGCAAATGGGAAATGGTGAGGTACTGGACGACTATACCTGTTGAGCTCTCTCTCCTCTGACTGGGATTCTTGCAAGCTGAGCTCAATGGCTGTCTGAAGGTCATCTTTAGGAGGAGCACCTGAGGACAAACATTGGGAAACAAATGATCTTCTATGTTCATCACAAGACCCTCAGTATTTTGCTCCTTTCCTTAGACTTTCCTTCCCAACTTCCGGCCTACCTTTCTGGGCCCCCCAGACCTCCCTGTTGACTTCTGTGTCTGGTGTGTCCTCAGTCCCCTGGCCCTCCTCTGGCGGCTGTGTAGTCAGCAGCCCAACAGCATGGCTAATGTCCCCCTGACTGGCCTGGTATCAGAGAGATAAGAGTAGGCATTACAATGTGTCCTTTCCAGGAACTCGCTGGCCTGGTGCCAGTCTGTTTCTGATTTTGATGATAACTCTGACAAAGGACAGAGCAGCTAAAGCAGAGATAAACTGGCACCGAGGCAACTACCCCTAACCTTAAGTTTGACCTCTACGTGATAGAGTCCTTCTAAAGGATTTGTTCCGGGGACTAAGCCCATGAAAGAGCCGGCTGACAAAAATGTCTGACAATTTAATTTATTTAGCCTTTTTAAGTACGTAAGTCGCTGAGAACTCTTTTGCAACAACGACCTGAAATCTTCATCGCTCAAATGTACAATATGCAGGTTTTCCCTCCATCTAGATCATGCTCATTGACTAATGGTGTTGGCATGACATAATCTCACTGTTGCCTTCTTAGACACTACATCATTGGTCTCTGACATGGCCTACAGCTAATGTCATGTCAGAACACAATTAATCAAATATCAAATCAAGTAGACATGTGGTAATAAAAACCATTTGTTCCCCAAGTGTCTTCAGGACCTACCTTGAAATCCTCTCATAGTGTCATTGAGACAGTCCAATCATTTAGCTGAGAAATGGTTTGGGTATACGGTAGGCCTGGACCACCAAGAAGAAATCAATAAACTTTGAGAGGGCTTAGGTTACTGTCTATCTAGCCACAATATGACAACGGTATACAGATTAAGCAGGCAGAACTGAAGCCTATAAGCCTGTTTGTCTACAGTGTTTGGTACTCACGTTTAGGGCCCTGAGGAGGATCTGTGGGTCTTGGATGCCAGTGATCTCCCTCAGCTGGTTGATCAGCATCAGGCTCTGAGGAGCGAAAAATGCCAATGAAGAACAAAAGGCTTTCCATTAACATGTTGCTTGGGTGAAAATAGTCTCTACAGTGAAGGTATGCAATTATTAATATGACCTTCCTGGCAAGATTGGAAAGAGTACACATTCTAAATGTTATTTTTCCAGTCCTTCACTTTAAACTGATTAGCGTGACAGAGTATTGCTGAGTAATAATTACTTAGATTAGCTTTGAAGCCCATTTATTACAATTGTATTTTTCTCTCCGGGGCTAGGTTGACCATGCTGGTCTCATAGATTAGACGTAAAATAGTAAATCCGGTACACTCAAATAAGTATGATATGTTATGTTTGGTATGGTTACATAAGATAGAAGGTTACTTAAGGCAAAAGCAAAAATCAGGGTGGTTGATCGGGTGTATAACGCAAACGTCTAGCAACCCAAAGGTTGAGCGTTCGAATCTCATCATGGACAACTTTAGCATTTTAGCTAATTATCTACTTTGCAACAACATAGCATGTTAGCTAACCCGTCCCAGATAGTAGCCCAGCCCTTGGCATGTGAGTCAAGGTGATCAGAGGCAATTAAGCACAGCTGATGGCACTAATGACTTATTCTCTTTGTCCTACAAGAGAGGAGGGAACAGACTGGAGGAAGGAAAGTGTTTGCTTCTACAAAGGAGAGGACGTACGGTTGAAGTCGGAAGTTTACATACACCTCAGCCAAAAATATTTAAACTAAGTTTTTCACAATTCCTGACATTTAATCATAGTAAAAATCCCTGTCTTAGGTCAGTTAGGATCACCACTTTACTTTAAGAATGTGAAATGTCAGAATAATGGTAGAGAGAATTATATATTTCAGCTTTTATTTCTTTCATCACATTCCCAGTGGGTCAGAAGTTTACATACACTCAACTCAATTAGTATTTGGTAGCATTGCCATTAAATTGTTTAACTTGGGTCAAACGTTTCAGGTAGCCTTCCACAAGTTTCCCACAATAATTTGGGTGAATTTTGGCCCATTCCTCCTGACAGAGCTTGTGTAACTGAGTCAGGTTTGTCGGCCTCCTTGCTCACACAGTTTTTCAGTTCTGCCCACACATTTTCTATGGGATTGAGGTCAGGGCTTTGTGATGGCCACTCCAATACCTTGACTTTGTTGTCCTTAAGCCCTTTTGCCTCAACTTTGAAAGTATGCTTGGGGTCATTGTCTATTTGGAAAACTCATTTGCGACCAAGCTTTTAATTCCTGACTGATGTCTTGAGATGTTGGTTCAATATATCCACATAATTTTCCTACCTCATGACGCCATCTATTTTGTGAAGTGCACCAGTCCCTCCTGCAGCAAAGCCCCCCCACAACATGATGCTGCCACCCCCGTGCTTCATGGTTGGGATGGTTTTCTTCGGATTGCAAGCCTCCCCCTTTTTCCTCCAAACATGACGATGGTCATTATGGCCAAAACAGTTCTATTCGTGTTTCATCAGACCAGAGGACATTTCTCCAAAAAGTACAATATTTGTCCACATGTTCAGTTGCAAACCTTAGTCTGGCTTTTTCTATGGCGGTTTTGGAGCAGTGGCTTCTTCCTTGCTGAGCGGCCTTTCAGGTTATGTGAATATAAGACTTGCTTTACTGTGGAAATAGATAATTTTGTACCCGTTTCCTCCAGCATCTTCAAGTCTTTTTTTATGTTCTGGGATTGATTTGCACTTTTGGCACCAAAGTACGTTCATCTCTAGGAGACAGAACGAGTCTTCTTCCTGAGCGGTATGACGGACATGTATACCGAATACAATGCAACTAAAAGTATTCCTAACCAGCCGTAGCTTTGAAGTGATACACCAGATAGTGGCTAAACAGTTAAAAGAATATGGGCCAGCTAAGAGGAGTGAGTCTATATAAAGCCCTCACCCCCATAACAGCAGGTGGACATGTCAGGGTAACAGTGTGAAGGCAGCCAGACACACAGACCTGGGACCATGCAGACTTATATGGAGAGCTGGGGTCTATCTTAGCCTCTTGGTCAGCCTCTATTTTGGGCCCTGACATGGATAGCTAGCACCTCTGTTTATCATTCCACTCGCCATGCCACCAGGGTTTGAGTGACAAAGGCAGTGGGTGTTTCTCTGACACACAAAAAGCCACCACAGACCCTGGACACAGATGAATGTAGATAGGCATTTATTGTGGAGAAAAATACAGTTATCTTCATGCTATAAAATGGGATGAAGACATGTTGTTAAAGATGAACTATAAACAAATCAAAGCTGATGGGTGTGTCCAGTTAAGACGTGTCTATATGACAAGAAACTGTGGGTATGCATGTTGTTGTAGTGGTTTTGACAGATGACCTTTCTCTGATTACGGTTGTTATTGCAAATATTGATAGACAATAACACAACTATTTTGCCAACTGGTTGTCGTGATACGTTGAACGAGACAAAATGTCAAACATCTTTGCAGGACAGGATACGTAGTGACAACAGTTCCGAAACACAGAATTCCCCACACGAGGTAATTGAAGCAACTGTGTCATTGACTGTTTCACTGAGGAATAAGGTCGTGTCGTGATATATAATTTAGTGTCTGTCCACACAGAAAATGTAGGTTGTAACGTTATGTGTTCGTTCTGGCTGCGTTAGTTAACAATCTCATGCAAGGTTAGAGTTTTTGAAATGTCACTTGTCATTCCACTCTGTTACTTAGTGCTCACCGAATTCGTTGAGTTTTCCCCATGTTCACTCTGTTGTTCAACTCTCATGGCAGCAAAACCCGTATTTCTTGTTTATTTCCACAAATGCCTTTAGCCCGACTTCGGAGTCAAACCAACTCCATCTGTCAAACAGCCACACACAAGCAAAGAAGAGTGGTATCCTTGCCTGTCCAAAAAAACGGGCGCGTGCAAGCGACGTGTGTGCGCGCGGTTACGTCTGATACAGTATATCAGCACAAGGATGAACTGTTAAAGAAGTATGTTCACCTATAGGCAAGCTGCAGGGGCATCATTTCAGCGAAATCTAGGATACGGCAGAGTGACCGGACGGTGGGGGGATTGAGTGAGGGTTTCCTCCAAAACATTTTTTTGAAAGCTGAAGCTCATTTATTGCATTTTTACACAATTTCAAACGCTAAAACAAGGGGAAAAAGTACTCTACATTATCATCGTGGCTGCTGCAGCCTACCAACAGGTCACACAGCAATTAATTATCTGCTACACACTACACACTATCTTAGCATCATGATTAAAAACTTTAGTTTAGTAAATCAATCAGCAGTTAGATAGCCTAACTAGCATCTACAGCCATTATCCATCTATGCTCTGGCGCAG
Organism: Oncorhynchus gorbuscha; assembly: GCF_021184085.1. Lineage (NCBI taxonomy): Eukaryota > Metazoa > Chordata > Actinopteri > Salmoniformes > Salmonidae > Oncorhynchus > Oncorhynchus gorbuscha. Next base: position 85,060,094 of record NC_060174.1, read on the forward strand.
TGGCGACCCGTGATTTTTGGTTGTTGCCTGTTTTGCATGTTATTCTGGCAATAATACGTGTCCCATATCAGTTTGCAAATAATGTAAATAATTATTTTTATTGAGTTAATAAAGCCGCATACACATATGGTCTCTTTTTTTGCTTTATTGAGTAAGGCAGCTCCAAATTGCAGGTGTTTCAGCTTAGCGCAGTGATTTCTGTCGTGGAGGGGCAGCCAGTGGATAATAAAGAGCATAGGGGTTAGTAATATTCTCTAGTTGTGTCGTGATTGGCTCAGTGTTCTGTCATTTATGGGGAATGTACGTCACCGCAAAATATACAGCGAGAGCTAGAAAGTTCAGCCCCCTTGGGTGCTGCCATAAATTTACATTAGCAGTGCCCATCCGAGAATGCTCAAGGTCATTGACCACAGGTAAGATGACATCAAATCGTTATATCTTCCGTAGCTTTGATTGGACTGATCATACTTTCAAAATCTTAGCTAGCAAGCTAGACAAGCAGTCATCATCATGAATCACGTCAACAATCTACTGGCAAATCCTTTTCAATCCTTGTAATGTGAACGCCTGGTTCACCAACTACTTCTCAGACAGAGTTCAGTGTGTCAAATCGGAGGGCCTGTTGTCCGGACCTCTGGCAGTCTCTATGGGGGTGCCACAGTGTTCAATTCTCGAGCCTAATCTTTTCTCTATACATCAATGATGTCACTCTTGCTGCTGGTGATTCTCTGATCCACCTCTATATAGAGACACCATTCTGTATACTTCTGGCCCTTCTTTGGACACTGTGTTAACAAACCTCCAAACGGGCTTCAATGCCGTACAACTCTCCTTCCGTGGCCTCCAACTTCTCTTAGTAAAACTAAATGCATGCTCTTCAACCGATCGCTGCCCGCACCTGCCCGCCCGTCTAGCATCAATATTCTGGACAGTTCTGACTTAGAATATGTGGACAACTAACCAGACACCTAGGTATTTGTAGACTGTGAACTCTCCTTCCAGACTCACATTAAGCATCTCCAATCCAAAATGACATCTAGAATCAGCTTTATATTTCGCAACAAAGCAACCTTCACTCATGCTGCCAAACATACCCTCGTAAAACTGACTATCCTACCGATCCTTGACTTCGGCGATGTCATTTGCAAAATAGCCTCCAACACTCTACTCAACAAATTGGATGCAGTCTATCACAGTGCCATCCGTTTTGTCACCAAAGCCCCATATACCACCCACCACTGCGACCTGTATGCTCTCGTTGGCTGGCCCTCGCTTCATATTCGTCGTGAAACCCACTGGCTCCAGGTCATCTATAAGTCTTTGCTAGGTAAAGCCCAGCCTTATCTCAGCTCACTGGTCACCATAGCAGCACCCACCCGTAGCACGCTCTCCAGCAGGTATATTTCACCGGTCACCCCCAAAGCCAACTCCTCGTTTGGCCGCCTTTCCTTCCAGTTCTCTGCCGTCAAGTTGGAGACTCATATCTCCCTCACTAACTTTAAGCATCAGCTGTCAGAGCAGCTTACAGATCATTGCACCTGTACATAGCCCATCTGTAATTAGCCCACACAACTACCTCATCCCCATATTGTTATTTTTGTTTTACTCAATTGCACCCCAGTATCTCAACTTGCACATTCGTCTTCTGCACCTCTATCACTCCAGTGTTTAATTGCTCAATTGTAATTATTTCGCCAATATGGCCTATTTATTGCTTTACCTCCCTGTCTTTCTTCATTTGCACACACTGTATATAGATTTTTTTTATTGTGTTATTGACTGTACGTTTGTTTATTCCATGTGTAACTCTGTGTTGTTTGTGTCGCTTTGCTTTGTCTTGGCCAGGTGGCAGTTGCAAATGAGAACTTGTTCTCAATTGGCCTTACTGGTTAAATAAAGGTGAAATAAAATAGATAAATTATAGATAAAACAAGTCGGTGCTTATCGGCCATTTTATTGGACATAAACATTACACAACAAGTTGGAAATTGCAACTTTAACAATGAGTGGTTTGGAAAGGAATCGGTGGCTAACTGCAAACGTTGCAAAGCAATCACTATTTTGCTTCCCCTGCTATTCGGTGGAGAGGGTGGGTGGTCCAAGTCTGGGTTTAAGGGGCTCTTTTCCAAGCTTAAAATGATAAACATTCACATGAAACACCATGGGCCAGAAAAGGTTGAATATATTGGCCATGCTGTCAATCCAGCATGACTTCTGCCACCTTCAAAACATCTGGAAACTCAGAACTGGGAAATCTCAGACTTCAATGAGTTCAGGACAACTGGGAACTCAGAAAAAATTGATTTCCGGCTGTGAAAATACATTTTTAATGGTCATCCAAATTGGAATTCCATGTTGGGCTTCTTTCTAGAGCTCCGATCTTAAAAACCACTGACGTCATGATTCAACCTTGTTTTTTCTGAGTTCCCTGTTGTCTTGAAAGCCCCATAAATCCAGAAAATGCCAGACTTTGATGACAAAAGTTTTATGAAAACATTTGTCCACAAGAAGGACCGACGCACCACCTTCCTATTCAAGTGAGCACAGCACAACAGTGAGTCCAAAAATGTACGTAATATGCCAGGGAGATATGTATATTGTAACTAAGAAAGTAATACTATGTGTACAGTATGTTAGTAGCCCATGTGCCTTTCCCTTTCCCCTCATAACTTAGCCTGCTGTTCTGACTTGATGGTGCACATATAGCCTGTTTTAGAGAAATGTAATCATTGAATATTGTAAGAGCTTTCATTGTCTGCTTATATGCACCATTTATTTATCCTACGGTTCTGACTTGATGTACTGGGAGAATACTGTAAGAATGGCCCCTGTTCTGAATTCTGTAGCTGTACATTTCAAAAGTGCTGAAAAAATAATTATATTGACTACGTCCGTCTTAACTTGCTCATTAATATCTTAAACGAAATGACAGATTGCTTCTCATTCGCTCATCGTTCCCTTATGCCATAGTTTTTACATCTCAATTGTCCTTAGAAACCACATTTGTTTAAGCAGGTCAGCAATATCAGCTATGTTTTTTTAAAGGCAGTAAATGAGTCTGTATTAACTGTTTCGCTGCCAGACAAGGCTCCACTCATAGCCAGGTGAAGTGGTGGTAAGGATTCCTTCCATGGTGCTAAAAGAAAACCCTGCTGTTGGGACAGCTTTTTGTAGACCCTAACAGTTTGTGGACACCGTTTCAAATTAAATCAAAAATCTATTTGTCACATGCACTGAATACAACAGTGAAATGCTTCCTAACAAGCCCTTAACCAACAATGCAGTTTTAAGGAAATACCCCCAAAAAGTAGGAGATAGGAAAAACAAATAATTAAAGAGCAGCAGTAAATAACAATAGCGGGGTTATATACAGGGGGTACCGGTACAGAGTCAATGTGCGGGGGCACCGGCGTCAAGGTAATTGAGGTAATATGTACATGTAGGTAAAGTTGTTAAAGTGACTATGCATAGATAATAACAGAGAGTAGTAGCAACATAGAGGGTGTGGGGGGGGGCAATGCAAATAGTCTGGGTAGACATTTGATTAGCTGTTCAGGAGTCTTATGGCTTGGGCTTAGAGGCTGTTTAGAAGCCTCTTGGACCTAGACCTGTCCAGGTGTGAAAGGACAGTGTGGAGTGCAATAGGGATTGCATCATCTGTGGGTGCGGTATACAAATTGGAGTGGGTCTATGGTTTCTGGGATAATGGTGTTGATATGAGCCATGACCAGCCTTTCAAAGCACTTCATGGCTACAGACGTGAGTGCTACGGGCTGGTAGACATTTAGGCAGGTTAACTTAGTGTTCTTGGGCACAGGGACTATGGTGGTCTGCTTGAAACATGTTGGTATTACAGACTCAGACAGGGAGTGGTTGAAAATGTCAGTGAAGACACTTGCCATTTGGTCAGTGCATGCTCGAAGTACACGTCCTGGTAATCCGTCTGGCCCTGCTGCCTTGTGAATGTTGACCTGTTTAAAGATCTTACTCATTTTGGCTGCTGAGAGCGTGACCACACAGTCATCTGGAACAGCTGAGGCTCTCATGCATGCTTCAGTGTTACTTGCCTCGAAGCGAGCATAGAAGTTATTTTGCTCATCTGGGCAGCTCTCGGTTGTGCTTCCTTTTGCAGTCTGTGTAGTTTGCAAGCCCTGCCACATCCGGCGAGCGTCGGAGCCGGTGTAGTACGATTCGATCTTAGTACCGTATTGACGCTTTGCCTGTTTTATGGTTTGTCGGTGGGCATAGCGGGATTTCTTATGTACACTATAATGGTTTGTCACCTTTATAGTGCAATTAATGTGTTATTTAGTGTTGTGTTGTGACTTTGCTGGCATGCATCCCCACATTTCTTTTAGAGTTTGTCCCTCCGAGATTTACATGCTAAAATTTCCACTGTGCTGGCAGCTGTCTCAGAGCATTTCATATTATTTTGTACATGCATTTGAGACACTCCATTTAGTATGATATGTTACGTTTCGCATAGTATGTATTAATTTGTGGATGTTTATCAATCATATTGTATGATATGTTAAGAATTACAATTCGTATTATGTGTTACAAATGAGCAAAATGACAATATGTTACGAATTTACAAAGTGAATGATATGCTAATGTTAGCTAGGCTAAGGGTTAGGGTTAGGGGTTAAGGTTAGGGTTAAGTTTTAGGAGTTAAAGTAAGGGTTAGGGTTGGAGGGTTAGCTAAAAGTGTTAAGGTTAGGGGAAGGGTTAGCTAACATGCTAAGTAGTTGCAAAGTAAATAAAAAGTAAATAAATAAAAAGTAGTAAGTAGTTGAAGAGTTGCTAATTAGCTAAAATGCTAAAATTGCCCATAATACGTCCACCGATTCACCCCAACCAAGCCACCAACTTTTTTTTGCCTTAAGTAACCATCTGTAATATATAATCATAATAATATAATAATATAATAATAATATATAATAATATATGCTGTCTTATGTAACCATTCCAAACATAACGTATCATACTAATTTGAGTGTCTCGGATTTACATTTACTATGTTATGTGTAGTCTATGAGACCAGGTTGCTGAACTGCCTGTGAGACTGCCCCACTCCTTTAAAAAAAGTATCATCTTACCATGTTAATAGAAAATCATTACAGATGCCAAAAACTTTCACACACAGGTCCATTTAATGTTGAAACTGAGTCAAGAAGAGACATCTTCAGACTTAAACTATTCCGAATGAATTTAGGAAAGAGACTGAACAGAAAGAAAGGAAAATAACTTTGAAGATCATCTGACATTACATTTTGGAGGGGAGATTTAGGTGTATCAAACTGGTTGCTCAACATGATATCGGACTTATGGCTACTACTAAGCTCAGGTAAGATTCACTCAGACAGTTTTCCTCTTCTACAATCAGCCACGACACATTGGATTAAATAACCATAAATATTAATTAAATACAAACATTAAAGACCAGTTTACCAGTCTGTGCTATTAGGAATTGTCTACATGAAACAAGCAACATTTAAAGATGATTGACATAATGAGACAGTAGTTTCTACTCATTGCTATTAACTCTTTTCAAATACATTTTTAACTTGGTCTGAAATTAGCAGTCGTATTGAAATAAATTATTTCAATGTCTGAGTGTGTTGTTTTATTATAATGCTATTTGTGATTTTATAGCAAATGTATGACATAATGGTACCCTTCTGTGAGCTTCCTATCCTGTAAATCCAATAATATGATTTTAGGAAGTCCATCTGTTTGAATCAGGGTTTTAATCATCTCAAACTAGGGTTACAAAATTCCAGTAACTTCCTCGGAATTCCCAGGTTTTTCCAGAAATCCCATTTGTTGGCTTCCCAGACTCCCTGCTTATTCCTTTCTGATTCCAGGAATATTCCAACTGGGTTTTCTGGAAAACCTGAGAACTTTGTGAAAGTTACCTGGAATATTGCAGCCCTAACTGATAATAATAATATTGCAGCCCTAACTGATAATAATAATATTGCAGCCCTATCTGATAATAATAATATTGCAGCCCTATCTGATAATAATAACATTGCAGCCCTATCTGATAATAATAATAATATTGCAGCCCTATCTATCTGATAATAATAATATTGCAGCCCTATCTATCTGATAATAATAATATTGCAGCCCTATCTATCTGATAATAATAATATTGCAGCCCTATCTATCTGATAATAATAATATTGCAGCCCTATCTATCTGATAATAATAATATTGCAGCCCTATCTATCTGATGATAATAATATTGCAGCCCTATCTCATGATAATAATAATAATATTGCAGCCCTATCTGATAATAATAATAATAATATTGCAGCCCTATCTGATAATAATATTATTGCAGCCCTATTTGATAATAATATTGCAGCCCTATCTATCTGATGATAATAATATTGCAGCCCTATCTCATGATAATAATAATAATATTGCAGCCCTATCTGATAATAATAATAATAATATTGCAGCCCTATCTGATAATAATAATATTGCAGCCCTAACTCTGAGATGAATGAAGAATATCAGGCAATTTCCTGATATTCTTAGGGTTTTTCCTATAAATGAATGCATGGGTGGTTAAAATATTTTCAATTTAATGAAAGTAATATGTTTATCCATTATACTTCATAAACATGTTTTTCATTCTAAGTAGTGGATTGTAGTTCATTGTTGTGGAGACACAATGTCTTGAAACATAACACATTAAAGATTATTGTGTCTTTTAAAAAATGACACAATAATCAAGTTTAAAATAGATGAATACCGTAAATCATCATGTAGAATTGCCATATGCAAGATGGACAGGGTTTGCGTTTTAGTTGAGATATCAATAGGATTGTAAAATTCTGCTAACTTTCCCCAAATTCCCAGGTTTTCCAGAAATCCCTTTTTGAAGTTTTCTAGAAATATGCAGGAAAATAGGAATGCTCCAACCAGGATTTCTGGAAAACCTGGGAATTTTTGAAACCCTTCTGTATATATCAATTGTAACGGCTTTCTTCTGTGGACGAAGGATCGGACCAAAGCGCAGCGTGGTTAGTGTTCAACATGTTTAATAAAGACAATCACGTGAACACTACAAAATACAAAACAACAAATGTGAAAAACCAAAACAGTCCTATCTGGTGCATAGCCACAAAGACAGAGGACAGGAAACAACCACCCACAAGACCCAACACAAAACAGGCTATCTAAATATGGTTCCCACTCAGAGACAATGACTAACACCTGTCTCTGATTGAGAACCATATCAGGCCAAACATAGAAATGGGAAAACTAGACACACAACATAGAATACCCACACAGCTCACGTCCTGACCAACACTAAAACAAAGAAAACACAAAAGAACTATGGTCAGAACGTGACATCAATGAGTTGAATTTCATATATCAATGAGTTGAATTTCATATGATGGCTGAACAGATAGCAGATAAACCCAAGAGGTCTGCTCTGAACCAACTTACCAGGACCCTCCTGGTGTCAGACCTGTTCAGAACTGTACCAGTCCCACGCTCATCCACATAGACCTCATAATGCAGTCTGTGCTTGATGTGGTAAAAAACCCTATATAGCTTTATCTAAATAATTAATTATTTAAGTCTAAAATACAATATGATTACCTGCCATGCTTCTGGTAATATGTAATACAGGAAATGAAAACATCGTTGATGTTGCTCAATTACAATTTTTTTGGTATGAAATATTAATCTTGTATCTGTAAATACATTTTAACCTTTTGTAGCTACACATTTCAATGGTCTGCACAAATAATTTACACCCAAAAAAGCAATACTCAATAATAGATGTTTTGAATATCTATCTTTTACACAATGGAAAGACCTAGCAAGTAACCACAAGCATTTGGTACTGGCAGGTTGGTATAAATTGTGTTCTTCTATTGGAGTTAAACATACATTTCAAAATGTTCATGCAATGTAAAACCATCACTGGCTCCATCCACAAATAGGAATATTTAAAAATGTAATTACTTTGATTACCCCTTCAAGCAATAATTACGTCTACGCATTATATTTCTAGTTTGAATGGAGTGGTGGAGTGAGCCATTAAAAAAACACCATGAAAATCAAATCAGGATGAGGAGAATCGCATTAGGGTTAATTTGTTTGGTGGGGCCAGCGGACATGAGTCTCTAGGCTCATTCTCCATTCACTTTAATGCAATTGCAACACCATTGTTGACTTTGCTTCTTTTCCCATCCGCCGCTTGTCCTTGTGCTATTGATTGAGCGCCAGAGAATACATCTAAAGTCAAACATCAAATTTTCAGTATTTTTTTTCAAAAACACTGAATGACAATGCCGTTGGTGTACTTATACAAATGCAATGTTCTCTTCAGATATTTGAATATGAGTGAATGAGGCACAGTAATGTCTGTTTTGCATTATTCTTTTCCACCCAATATACACATTGTCTGTCTTAACATGAATAACACATTTAGCTGTTTCTACGAATCCTGTGTCTGTGTTTCATTTCAGTTACATAATATATTTAAAGCTTCTGCATGGTTTTCACATGGTTGTCTGTATGAAAGACAGGGAGCCTGCTTCGGCCAATGTGTCTTCAGCTTTGTCTGGCATGCAACAATTGAATGCCAAAACAGTCAGGCAACCATTTGTCATGTACTTCATATAACTGGTCTTGTGATGTATTTCCTGTTTATGATGTCAGATCTTGACTGGTGAGTTCTTGGTGTGGGATCCCGAGGAGTTTGACGGGATCAAACTCCTCGGGAGTTTGGACCGTGCCCCAGGACTACCTGACATGATGGCTCCTTGCTGTCCCCAGTCCACCTGACTGTGCTGCTGCTCCAGTTTCAACTGTTCTGCCTTATTATTATTCGACCATGCTGGTCATTTATGAACATTTGAACATCTTGGTCATGTTCTGTTATAATCTCTACCCGGCGCAGCCAGAAGAGGACTGGCCACCCCACATAGCCTGGTTCCTCTCTAGGTTTCTTCCTAGGTTTTGGCCTTTCTAGGGAGTTTTTCCTAGCCACCGTGCTTTTACACCTGCATTGTTTGCTGTTTGGGGTTTTAGGCTGGGTTTCTGTACAGCACTTTGAGATATCAGCTGATGTACGAAGGGCTATATAAATACATTTGATTTGATTTGATCACTGAGATCTCTCTGCCCTCTGAAGTTATATGGGTGCCCGATCTCATCAGCGAATTGTAAGAATTGATACTATGTATTCCTGTTCAAATTTCATAACATGTCATTGGATTACTCAATACACTCAGTCTCTTCGCAGAAATGTTCAACATTTGTCCTTTTATTTTAAATGACAGACTGAAATGGAAGTGTGTTGACCAGGGTCAGAGTGTCTCATGTTCAACATACAGTACTGTAAGCAGCTGGAATTCTAGTCTTCCCCTTAAGTCGTGTTCTTCCCCCTGTTAGTGTGGATGTAGGGGAGTCCCCTGCCATCCCCTATGTGTATGTCAACTCATCGGGGATGGTGAAAAACAACAAGCCTATCCAGGTGGTGTCTGCGTGTGACTTGGAGTTGTAAGCCTTCCCCTTTGACAAGCAGAGTTGCACTCTGACCTTCCGCAGCTGGCTTCACTCAGGTTAGTATAGAGAGCTGCAAACACGCTAACATTAATACCCAGTCAAATGACTATACATCTGGATATGCACAGATGTGGCTAAAGCGCACAATTAGAAGTGCAAAATTACAATGGCATATCTTTCGATACACAAAATACATGCATAAAGCTATGGCACATACAGTATTAAGTACACGAGCACAGAAAACCCATACAGATGGTAATTTAATATTGTATCAAATCAATAGCAGGTCATATTGACTGAGTGTCATTAAGTCTTAGTAAACTCTCTCCCTGACCTCTACCATCATGTATGCAGTGAGTGAGGTGAACCTGACTCTGTGGAGGAGTGCCGAGGACATGGCCAATGATCAGAAGTCTTTTATGGACGATGGCGAGTGGGAGCTGATGTCTGTGCCCTCCCACTACTGGCAGCTCCGGCTGGATGGCAGAGACTATGCACACATCCAGTTCAACGTGTGTGCTTACTGTTACCAGATCTAGGTCTCTCTTTGTTTCTCTTCAGATACTTGATTTGAAGGAAAGTATTTGAAGAAACACAAATATGACCTATATGTCTAGTGCCAACTGTATCCACATATACAGCAATACATATCCAGTCAGTAAATATGTAATATGTGAATAGGTGTGTTAGTGAGATGTTCTGTATGGCTTGATGTCTATCCAACAGCAAACAAAAATATACACACTTCTCTTGTCGGGAGACTGTGACTGTACAATGACAACTAAATCAGATTGAGTATCGACAGGAGGTTTTTAGCCATGCCCTCCTCCTGGTACTCCTGTTGTGAAGGTGTTAAAGAGCTCAGCCAGGGCTTCGCGGACAGGATTAAGCGCTAATGCTAATAGATGAGGATGAGGCGCGTCCAGCATGCTGAGAGAGAGAGGCACCATAATGAGGCTGTCTCTGTGGCAGCTGATCAATGGCCCTCTTGTTCTGCCGGAGAAATGGGCCCTGGGCCTGGTGCAGGTGGGGGAGAGACTGCCTGCGAGGATAGGCTAGGCGGGGTTCTGTTATACAATTCAGCTCAGGAGGGCACTTAATGATGGAGTGTCGATCCAGCAGGGCTCATTGGGTTACCTTTACACTACTGCTCATTGTGAAAGCGGTTAAGGGGATTCATGTGTTTGGGGTACTGGAAGACGACAGGAAGGTAATACTGTGGAATATGGTTTTCTTGTGGGTTCAGTTGGAAAAAGCACAGTTGATATCTAAAGCTAAAATGGGGCAGATTTAGGTTTAAGTTAGTGAAGAGAAAAACATTTATTTATCAATTTCTCACCTATGGGGGAGTTCAAACACATTCTTGACCCACGTGTGACATGAAATAGAAAAGTAAAACTCTCTCTCCATCTTTTTCACTCCCTCACCCTCTCACTCGTCAGGTGTTAATCTGCCGGCGCCCCCTGCTGTACGTGGTGAGTCTGCTCATCCCCAGCATCTTCCTCATGGTGGTGGACGTCATCAGCTTCTACTTGCCGCACAACAGTGGCACACGTATCATCTTCAAGACCAGCATCCTCCTGGGCTACACTGTCTTCAGGGTAAACCTGATGGACGAGATGCCTGCCACCACCACCAGAACACCACTCATAGGTATCATACACCAGCTCCTCTCCTCATCTTTGTTTCAAATGTTCTCTCATATTGTTTGACACACCAAGCTTGCCCTTCATACCCAGCCAAATGAGATGGTTTAGGATGAGTTGGACTGCAGAGTGAAGGAAAAGCAGCCAAGAAGTGCTCAGCATATGTGGGAACTCCTTTAAGACTGTTTAAAAAGCATTCCTCATGAAGCTGGTTGAGATAATCCCAAGAGTGTGCAAAGCTGTCCTCAAGGCAAAGTGTGTCGACTTTGAAGAATCTAAAATCTAAAATATATTTTGATGTATTTAACACTTTTGTGGTTACTGGATGATTCAATGTGTTATTTCATAGTTTTGATGTCTTAACTATTATTCTACAATGTAGAAAATAGTAAAAAATAAAGAGAAAACCTTGAATGAGTCTGTGTCCAAACTTTTGACTGGGACTGTATTTCTGATCTGAGACATGTTCTGGAAAAATTCAGATTTGTCTTTTTCTAACAGGTGTATTGTTGATGTTTGGTGTTCTCCATCTTATAGGTGTGTTCTTTGCGGTGTGCATGGCGCTGCTGGTGCTGAAACTAGCCATCTCCATATTTGTAGTGAAGCTCCTCTACCACAATGAGAAGGAGGTCAAGGAGATGTCAGTGTCTGCCTGTCTCCTCGATAAGTACGGCTTGTCCAGCCAGACCTTCCTCGAGAGAAACTTCACCTCTGTCAAAACACTAAATGATGTGGATCAGTGTGGGGGTGAGAGGTGTCGTAGATGATTGTTTCAGAAATATAATACTGTCTATAGAAATATAATACTCTCAGAAGAACTTTTGAATTCAATGTAGACTTTAATACAAGTTATTAAGAGCCGTGCTGGTCCGCAGAACAGCCGCCGCTTCTTAGCACTGGCTCTGCTTTTATACATACATAGTATTTGTGTACATCACATATGTCAATAAAGTTACTCCCCCTTAGTATCTGCTTTTGGTTACAACGATGGCAGAACTCTTTCCATGTTCTAAAAATAATGTATGTACTGCATGCTTGTGTTTTACGTGTTAGTCATCAGTTATCTTGCCTACATCTTTCTTCCTGTATCCTGCTGACCACAGCACGTTCAGCTGTCATGGATGCACGTGTGGTCTTGGTTAATGTTTTCTTTCAAAAATAGAGTATGGTCTGGGTGTCATATGGCCTGGATATCATCTTCTCTTAATGTGCATGTCCTTGCTACTTCAGCCTAGCAGCCAAACCTATCTACATGCAATGCTGAGCTTTTCTCAATGGTTCTCTCCAACAGAGGGGACCTGTGTTTGGATGCATTGTATTTCTTGGTCATAGGACACAAGAGTGTGACTAGGTATTAGGACCAAACGTTTAGCAGGTGGTGGTTTTCCGAACTTTCCACAGATTTCTTATTCTATTTGATACATTTTCATGTTGACAACAACTCTATGTTCCTCTGTATTAACATCAAAACGATCAGAGAGAAAATACACCTTTAGAGTATGTCTAGACATACTAGTGGCAAGAAAAAGTATGTGAACCCTTTGGAATTACCTGGACTTCTACATAAATTTGTTATTCAATGTGATCTGATCTTCATCTAAGTCACAACAAATAGACAAACACAGTCTGCTTAAACTAATAAAACACAAACAATTATACGTTTTAATGTCTTTATTGAACACACCATGTAAACATTTACAGTGCAGGGTGGGAAAAGTATGTGAAACCTTAGATTGAATATATTATTTGGCAGCAATAACCTCAACCAAACATTTTCTGTAGTTGCGGATCAGACCTGCTCAATGGTCATAAGTAATTTTGGACCGTTACACTTTGCAAAACTGTTTCAGTTCAGCAATATTCTTGGGATGTCAGGTGTGACCCGCTCTTTTGAGGTCATGCCACAGCATCTCAATTGGGTTGAGGTCAGGACTTTGACTGGGCCACTCCAGAAGGGGTATTTTCTTCTGTTGAAGCCATTCTGTTGTTGATTTACTTCTATATTTTGGGTCGTTGTCCTGTTGCATCACCCAACTTCTGCTGAGCTTCAAATGGCGGACAGGTAGCCTAACATTCTCCTGCAAAATGTCTTGATAAACTTGGGAATTCATTTTTCCATCGATGATAGCAAGCTGTCCAGGCCCTGAGGCAGCAAAGCTGCTCCAAACCATGATGCTCCCTCCACCATACTTTACAGTTGGGATAAGGTTTTGATGTTGGTGTGCTGTGCCTTTTTTTCCTCCACACATAGTGTTGTGTGTTCCTTCCAAACAACTCAACTTTAGTTTAATCTGTCCACAGAATAATTTGCCAGTAGCGATGTGAAACATCCAGGTGCACTTTTGCAAACTTCAGATGTGCAGCAATGTTTTTATTTGGACAGCAGTGGCTTCTTCCGTTGTGTCCTCCCATGAACATCATTCTTGTTAAGTGTTTTACTTATTGTATACTCGTCAACAGAGATGTTATCATGTTCCAGAGATTTAAGTATACAGCTGACTCTCTAGGATTCTTCTTAACTTCATTGAGCATTCTGCGCTGTGCTCTTACATTCATCTTTGCAGGAAGGCCACTCATACAGAGAGTAGCAACAGTGCTGAACTTTCTACATTTATAGACATTTTTGTCTTACCGTGGACTGATGAACATCAAGGCTTTTAGAGATACTTTTGTAACCCTTTCCAGTTTAATGCATGTCAACATTTCTTAGTCTTGGGTCTTCTGAGACCTCTTTTGTTTGAGGCATGGTTCACATCAGGCAATGCTTCTTGTGAATAGCAAATTCAAATTTAGTGAGTTTTTTTTATAGGGCAGGGCAGCTCTAACCAACATCTCCAATCTCGTCTCAATGATTGTACTCCAGGTTAGCTGACTCCTGACTCCAATTAGCTATTGGAGAAGTCTTTAGCCTAGGGGTTCACATAATTTTTCCAACCTACACTGTGAATGTTTAAATGATGTATTCAGTATAGACAAGAAAAATACAATAATGTGTGTGCTATTAGTTTAAGCAGACTGTGTTTGTCTGTTGTTGTGACTTAGATGAAGATCAGGTCTAATTTGATGACCAATTTATGCAGAAATCCAGATAATTCCAAATGGTTCACATACTTTTTCTTGCCACTGTATTCAATCAACAGTTTGACTTTTATTTAATTTACTTGTTAAGATTGCATTGTAGCAACAGAATATCTTCACTTCGGACATTCATGTGTCCAACCCCATCATAACCCCACCTACATGTTGTCCCTCCAGGCTTTGAGTTTGACCTGGCTCCAGAGGAACTGCTGTCTCTGAGCGAGCCCCAGGAGAGTACTCCTCGAGAGTATTCCAGGAGGTGGGGGCCCTGAGGCTCTACCTGCAGGAGAGAGAGAGTGACGACTCAGCCCAGGCTGACTGGGTGGCCCTCTGCTGCAAGGTGGACCTCCTCCTGTTCCGAGTCTACCTGCTAATCCTGGTTGTCTACACCAGCACTCTGCTGCTACTGTGGGCCATCTGGAGCTCTGCATGAGGATAGAAGGGGAGAAAAACTTTGTTCGAATGCATTTATTTTTCTCTAATAAAATGTTAAAAGTCAATTAAGGGTTATTGATGGTGTTGAGCCGAACCCCCTTTGTCCCCACTTCTTCTTTTGATACGGTAGCAGCTATTTAATTTAATCAATACTGTATTGTCATGTACTATTGGAAGATTGCCCCATACAGTGGGGCAAAAAAGTATTTAGTCAGCCACCAATTGTGCATGTTCTCCCACTTAAAAAGATGAGAGAGGGCTGTAATTTTCATCATAGGTACACTTCAACTATGACAGACAAAAAGGTTTTAGAAAATCCAGAAAATCAAATTGTAGGATTTTTTTATGAATTTATTTGCAAATTATGGTGGAAAATAAGTATTTGGTCAATAACAAAAGTTTATCTCAATCCTTTGTTATATACCCTTTGTTGGCAATGACAGAGGTCAAACGTTTTCTGTAAGTCTTCACCATGTTTTCACACACTGTTGCTGGTATTTTGGCCCATTCCTCCATGCAAATCTCCTCTAGAGCAGTGATGTTTTGGGGCTGTTGCTGGGCAACATGGACTTTCAACTCCCTCCAAAGATTTTCTATGGGGTTGAGATCTGGAGACTGGCTAGTCCACTCCAGGACCTAGAAATGCTTCTTACGAAGCCCCTCCTTCGTTACCCGGGCGGTGTGTTTGGCATCATTGTCATGCTGAAAGACCCAGCCACGTTTCATCTTCAATGCCCTTGCTGATGGAAGGAGGTTTTCACACAAAATCTCACGATACATGGCCCCATTCATTCTTTCCTTTACACGGATCAGTCGTCCTGGTCCCTTTGCAGAAAAACAGCCCCAAAGCATGATGTTTCCACCCCCATGCTTCACAGTAGGTATGGTGTTCTTTGAATGCAACTCAGCATTCTTTGTCCTCCAAACACAATGAGTTGAGTTTTTATGTTTATATGACATTCTCCCAATCTTTTTCTGGATCATCCAAATGCTCTCTAGCAAACTTCAGACGGGCCTGGACATGTACTGGCTTAAGCAGGAGGACACGTCTGGCACTGCAGGATTTGAGTCCCTGGCGGCGTAGTATGTTACTGATGGTAGGCTTTGTTACTTTGGTCTCAGCTCTCTGCAGGTCATTCACTAGGTCCCACCGTGTGGTTCTGGGATTTTTGCTCACCGTTCTTGTGATCATTTTGACCCCACGGGGTGAGATCTTGCGTGTAGCCCCAGATCAAGGGAGATTATCGGTGGTCTTGTATGTCTTCCATTTCCTAATAATTGCTCCCACAGTTGATTTCTTCAAACCAAGCTGCTTACCTATTGCAGATTCAGTCTTCCCAGCCGGTCTACAATTTTGTTTCTGGTGTCCTTTGACAGCTCTTTGGTCTTGGCCATAGTGGAGTTCAGAGTGTGACTGTTTGAGGTTGTGGACAGGTGTCTTTTATACTGATAACAAGTTCAAACAGGTGCCATTAATACAGGTAACGAGTGGAGGACAGAGGAGCCTCTTAAAGAAGAAGTTACAGGTCTGTGAGAGCCAGAAATCTTGCTTGTTTGTAGGTGACCAAATACTTATTGTCCACCATGATTTGCAAATAAATTCATAAAAAATCCTACAATGTGATTTTCTGGATTTTTTTCCTCATTTTGTCTGTCATAGTTGAAGTGTACCTATGATGGAAATTACAGGCCTCTCTCATCTTTTTAAGTGGGAGAACTTGCACAATTGGTGGCTGACTAAATACTTTTTTGCCCCACTGTACATAAATACAGACTGATGTATCAACATATTCATTCTGATGTGTTTCATAAAAATATATCTTGCTCATGTTCTCCGGGCACATTCTATTACATCAATGCTATGTTATTCTACATGAACTTTAATCACCATGCTCCCCTGAAACTTGTACAAAATCAACAAAGCACATTCAAAGTCTAGCTTAGGCAACTCATAGTCATAAAAAAGATACATGAGCTACTCATAAAAACCTTTGGCTGGTAACGATCTATGTAAATAGAATTTTCCCTTGAATACCAGACATTTGCTTTGAGCAGATCACGTTACAACTCATTGTATGGCCACCTCCTTGACTTGAGGTAATAAATTAATGCTGGTTATTGTTTGCTGAAAATGTTATGTTGTTCATTCATATTTGTGATGTAACTTCTTAGTCCCCTTTATATCAAACAAGTCATGTTGATAGTCCCAAATTTTTTAAATATTTTCAACTATGGCACTTGGTTTGATTATGTATCCTGTTTTTAGCTAGAGTTGTGCAGGGATATATGGAACTACAGTACCAGTTAAAGTTTGGACACACCGACTCATTCAAGGGTTTCTTTATGTTTTACTATTCCCTACCTTGTAGAATAATAGTGAAGGCATCAAACTATGAAATAACACATGTGGAATCATGTACTAACCAAAACCAAAAAAGTGTTAAACAAATCAAAATATATTTTACATTTGAGATTCTTCAAAGTAGCCACCCTTTGCATTCATGACAGCTTTGCACACTCTTGGCATTCTCTCAACCAACTTCATGAGGTAGTCATCTGGAATGCATTTCAATTAACAGGTGTGCCTTCTTAAAAGTTAATTTGTGGAATTTCTTTCCTTCTTGATGCGTTTGAGCCAATCAGTTGTGTTGTGACAAGGTAGGGTTGGTATTCAGAAGGTAACCCTATTTGGTCAAATCCAAGTCCATAATATGGCAAGAACAGCTCAAATAAGCAAAGAGAAATGACAGTCCATCATTACTTTAAGACACGAAGGTCAGTCAATGCAGAAACAATTTCAAGAACTTTCAAAGTGCAGTCGCAAAAACCATCAAGCGCTATGATGAAACTGTCTCTCACGAGGACCGCCACAGGAAAGGAAGACCCAGAGTTACCTCTGCTGCAAAGGATAAATTCATTGGAATAACTGCACCTCAGATTTGCAGCCCAAATAAATGCTTCACGGAGTTCAAGTAACAGACATCTCAACATTTCAGAGGAGACTGTGTGAATCAGGCCTTCGTGGTCGAATTGCTGCAAAGAAACCACTGCTAAAGGTCACCAATAACAAGAAGAGACTTGCTTGGGCCTAGAAACATGAGCAATGGACATTAGACCGGTGGAAATCTGTCCTTTAGTCCAAATTTGAGGTTTTGGTTCCAACCACTTGTCTTTGTGAGATGCAGAGTAGGTGAACAAATGATCTCTAAATGTATGGTGCCCACCGTAAAGCATGGAGGAGGAGGTGTGATGTTGTGGGGGGGCTTTGCTGGTGATATGTCATCCCATCTTGTTTGGGACTATAATTTGTTGTCAACAGCACAATGACCCAACACACCTGTAGGCTGTGTAAGGGCTATTTGACCAAGAAGGAGAGTGATGGAGTGCTGCATCAGATGACCTGGCCTCCACAATCACCTGACCTCAACACAATTAAGATGATTTGGGATGAGTTGGACCGCAGAGTGAAGGAAAAGCGGCCAACAATTGCTCAGCATATGTGGGAACTCATTGAAGACTGTTGGAAAAGCATTCCAGGTAAAGCTGATTAAGACAATGCCAAGAGTGTGCAAAGCTGTCATCATGGCAAGGGTGGCTACCTTGAAGAATCTAAAATACAAAATATATTTTGATGTATTTTTTGATTACTACATGATTCCATATGTGTTATTTCATCGTTTTGATGTCTCCACTATTATTCTACAATGGTAGAAAATAGTACAAATAAATGACTAGGTGTGTCCTAAACTTTTGACTGCTACTGTATTTTAAAGGATCCAGCTAGTACAATGAGTAATGACTGATTTGCTCTTAGTAGCTACATATTTTCAAGCGTTTTTGTGTGTCATTAATGGACACGATTTTTCAACAAAGTTTTATCTCTTTAGTCCCCCAAAACATTAAATGTGTAATTGTTGATATATGCAATAGGCATGTTTTTTATCCAAAGATGACGCAGGTGTTATCGCAGCAGTGTGTATCATCTAACCATGTAACATAAACTGTATCAGCAGGATCCTATCACATAATACAAGTCGTAGATTCAATTTCCTTGTAGATTGCAGTACATATTCCCCCAACATAAGCAGTTTAAGAAATCAATGAACCAAATGACGTCTAAGATCAGTATCAAATGTCAGTTGGATCTTGTTAGTGAGATAAGAGAAAACCGACCTGCACTTAAACTCCCATATGAAAACCAAGCTGCCAGAGAAAATAGGCCTATGCTCCTCCGTATGTTCAGGGAATCAATTTCTTAATGCAGGATCTTTTTTTAAGAGAAATCACATCTCCACAGTAAGCTTATAAAATACATTGAGGATTCAGTTGGAGGAAAAAAGCTGATATACCACACGAAACTTGATCCATACACAGACATCTGTTAGGCTACATGGCCAGATACTGTAAACTTGGATAGGCCTGAGTGGTCCGAGTTATCTGCTCAGGACATGTGATGACATAAGATAACCTCAGCTGCTTCCAATCCCCATCATAAAATCCCCGATGGACACACCCTCGTGTTCATAGTTACATCAGCTGGCTAAGGCAGCGTCATGCAGAATGAAACTTAATTGAACTAATACATGATACTGTAGACATGAGGCTACAGTGGACACCCCTGAATATGGGTCTCGGCCGCGCCAGTAGACTGCTGTATCTCAAAACTGAGCACTGCTCATCAGAACTGCTCAACTTCTCAGAATGAGAAGTTCAGCACTCTGGACAGCGCTCGTCTTGCTCTTGATACAAGGCACCGCGCGAGCCTGCACAGGTAAGAAGATGCACGTGCAAAATTAATTCCAGATAGGTTGTGGCGTTATTGACAGAGGTTGCCTGTTTTGGAAGTTGACATTTTATATAATGCTAGATTTACACAATAATAATTGTATGACTATCAATATGTTGCATTTAGTGGATATGTTGAATCAGTATGTTGAAACGATGTGTTTTACCTCCGTTAGTCAAGAAACTGGGCAATAATACCGGACGCTTTGCCAATGCCACCTTGGTACGTCTCTCCGAGTACTTGAGTGCTGGGTACAAGAAGGGGGTTCGACCTGTGCGCAACTAGCGAAATTACACAATGGTGGCCATCAACCTTATGGTGTACTCTATCCTCAGTGTGGGAAGCAGGCCTCCTGCTCTTAGTAGAATAATAGTTCAGTATGCTGAGATTGTTTGCCCTATGTTATAACAGGATGAGAAGAACCAGGTTCTGACAACATATGTATGTATGGTACAGGCAGGTAAGACAAATAACTATTTGCAATAAATAGCTAAATAACTATTTAAACAACAAATGGATTTTGTTGAAAAAAAGTTTCCAAGAAATTAAAACATACATAAAACTTGTAAAAACTACAGTAGAACATAGTTATGTCTCTCCTTTGGACATTTATCAAACACATCTTCTCAGAGGATCTTATACCATACTTGTTATTATTAATACTATACCATGCTTACCAGCCGATGCTATAACTCTGTATCAGGAATGGACAGATGAATTATTGGGATGGAACCCAGAGGACTTGGGAATCAAATGTCCGTACCGACTGCCAATGTGTGGGTGCCTGACACACTAATCAACGAGTTGTAAGTCCAGTGTTTTGTGATCGTTATTGTCGGTGTAGGCCATCGCATTTTAGGCCATGCAGTCAAATCAAAGTCTAAAACAGTATCGTTTATCATTGATTAAGCATTACTAAAGTACAGTGCAGTGTAAAGTGTGTGTTTAATACGCTGAAATATTAGTTGTCCAAATCAGCCACAAACATATTTATTGCATCTCTTTGCTTTGGTTTGAGTTGTGCATCCTGCTCTAATCTCTCAGTGTGGATGTGGGTAAGTCTCAGGATATTCCCTATGTGTACGTGACCCATTATGGTCTGGTGCGCAACTACAAGACCATCCAGGTGGTGACAGCCTGCACTCTCAACATCTACAACTTCCCCTTCGACGTCCAGAACTGCAGCCGGACCTTCCAGAGCTGGCTCCATACCCATAAAACATTATTATTATTATTATTATTTATATTAAAACATGTCTTATTTAGTCTTCTGGCTTTGCATGTGGGGAAAAGCCTTTCAACTGCACATACTGTTGGCTACGATACCAGGTAAGGAATGCCTTTTTACATGTTTGTAAGAGAGGTGGGGATGGATAAGCTAAGTGTCAGTCACTCAGTCCTCAACATTTTTGTATTATTTTGTATTTTTTTTAAATACCCTAGTGCCAGCTGTGGCTGAGGACTGCTGATAATGGTCATTTACATAATTGACATGAATCTGAACCCACTGACCTATGTCTCCTCCATGTCCATGTCTGTAGTTAATGACTTCGACCTCAAGCTGATGAGGAGCGCAGAGGAACTCAAGGTGGACAAGAGTGTCTTCATGAACCAGGGGGAGTGGGAGCTGCTACACGTCTTGTCGAAATATAAGAGCTTCAGTCTGGACAACATTGACTCCTATGCCGAGATGAAGTTCAATGTGAGCATACATAACATAATCATTCATACCTTTTATTTATGTATTCATGACAGGTTTGGAAATATATTATTTGGCAATGATTGAGCTGGTTTGTAAGATTTCTAGGGTTGCAAAGTTCTGGTTGCAAACAACTTTCCCCAAATTTCCAAGTTTTCCAGATATTCTGGTAGGAGGATTCTCAGATTTCCTGCTTATTCCCTCCTGAATCCAGTAATCTTCCAACCGGGATTTCTGGAAAACCGGGGAACTTTGGGAAAATTAACGGAATTTAGGCGACACTATGCATGATGAGGAAGTAAATGGCAATAGTTAAAAGAGTACAATAAAGGGATGAGAAAGATCCCCACAATGCAGCTAGTGCCAACACATGTTAAAATGATATGCAGTATATACTCTTACATGACTATATACAATCATGTTCAAATCAATCATATCATGTACATAATACCTTAGCGCAAATCATTTATTCAAAACCAACTGAACCTGACAGAAAAGCAAGACCTTCAGTAAGAATAGATCAAATAGAGAAATATATGAGGATAGTAGACCCTTACCTTGACATCTACCGCATGAGGCTTTATTAGAAACATAAGACCTTCAGCTGTATTAAATAGGTATTGAGAAGGGACGTTTTTCGTATGCATCATACAAAGAAAGCAGGCTTGCTTTATGGAAAATTAACACAAGGATATGAGTGAGGATCTCCAGGTGAAAGTGTGATATAGAGTGCACTCCCATCCCGCCTCCGTTTTAGGGTCATTGATAGAATCTGCTGGTATATTGTTCTCTTCACGGTCAAAATGTTTTTCTGACAGATATATGTAATGAGATATGGAAATGCGTACAACTTCTTGTTAATTACTGCTCTATTCCCAATGATTGTTTATTTTGGATCTCCATTAGCTTTTGCAGAAGCAGCAGCTACTCTTCCTGGGGCCCACACACACCAAAACACATCACAAGTAACAAACACTGATACACTGATAGACAAGGACAGTCACGCAAATAAAAATGACAACGATACACAAACAATACAAAACAAAGTGTGTGTGATCGAGTGTCTGTGTGTGTGTGTGTGTGTGTGTGTGTGTGTGTGTGTGCATTCTCTCACAGTCCTGATACACTGATAGACAAGAATAGTCACACAAATAAAAATTACAACGATATACAAAAAATGATAGAGTGTCGAGTGTCTGAGTGTCTGTTTGTGCGTGTCCTCTCACAGTCCCCACCTTCCATGAGATGTTGTTTAATCAGTTTAAAACTGTGCCTTGCTGTGAATTCGTTTTGGACTTGGGGACTGTGAAGAGACCCCTGGTGCATGTCTTGTGGGGTATGTATGGGTGTCTGAGCTGAATGTTACTTGATTATCATCACAGTAATATTTCTCATAAAAATAGAAGAGAAGCAATGAATCTCTCGTCAACCTTGATGAATGTCATCAGGTGGTGATCCGACGCAGACCTCTGTTCTACACTGTGAACCTGTTGCCGCCCAGCATCTTCCTGATGGTGACGGACCCGGTGAGCTTCTACCTCCCCCAGACAGCGGAGAGCAAGTGTCCTTCAAGATCACCCTGCTCCTGGGCTACTCAGTCTTCCTCATCATCGTCTCCGACAAGCTGCCCGCCACCGCCATCGGCAAGCCACTCATAGGTGAGAAATGCAGCTGGTGCATTAGTGGCTCAGATTTTTGAGATGTGTCATTAAGGATGGGACTGTGAGCTCTGTTGCTGTTAAGAATAGGTTGAGGTAGTAGTGAGGACTATTGTTTGTTGGGGCCCTGGTCAAAAGGCCCTGGTCCAAACTAGTGCACTACATAGGGAATAGGGTGCCATTTGCAACATAGCCGGTGTCTTCTAAGGGTATACCTTGTAGTGTGCAGAGGTCATATCGATTCATCCCTCTCTCTCTAGGTGTATACTTTGTAGTGTGCATGGCTCTGTTGGTGATCAGCCTGAAAGAGAGAGTGTTGATAGTCCGTCTGGTGCATAAGCAGGACCTGCAGCCCCACGTACCCCAGTGGCTCAAACACTTGGTGCTGGAGCGGGTCACAGTCCTCCTGTGCATCCGCAACAAGCACAGCCTGTGCTCCATACTGTCCTGGGACTACGACCACGTGGGCCATTACAAGGAGAACAACATCAGCCAGGGTATTGTATCTACACGAGAGTTGGGTAGAAAGAAAAGTATGAGATTAGGAGAAAAGATGGAAGGGAGAGGGAAAATGTGAGCTTTAAGAGGGAAAAAAGACATGGGCAGTAGTTCTAGTATACAATGTTCTCTCTGAGCAGTATTCATTGATTTAAAAAACACAGCATCATTACAACATCTATCATAGAGAGTGAGAAAGACAGAGAAAAGGATAAAAAGAGACATTTACAGGTCTGTTTTCTCTCTTTGGAAATAATCAATGTCTGTCACTTTGGGACAATAAATAAATGTTGCATCCACAAACTCAACACAACATGGGATACTTAAAATACAAGTACATCCTGTTATATGACCTCACTCCACCCACCCACTCTCTCCCTGTGTGACCCCTTGGAGCTCTATGTAACCACCACCTTCACCACACCTGTGAGATCGGTGGCGGCGAGGACAGCAGGGAGCAGGGTCTGGGGAGCCTGGTGGTCCTGCCCGTGGTGCGTGACACCACACAGCCGTTATGGACAACACCTAGCACCAGATCTCGTCCATCCGCGGCACTCTGGAGAAGAAGAACAAGTGCCGGGACATCGCCAAGAAGTGGCTGCAGGTGGGCTACGTGCTCGACGTGCTGCTCTTCGGGGTCTACCTGGTGGCCATGCTGGCCTACAGCATCACCCTGACCACCCTCTGGTCCATTTGCCAGTACGCATGAGCACCTCACAGTGGAGGAGGGTCTAACGGTGGATGTGGAGGGCCTTATTGTGGAGCAGGGCCTGATGATATAGGTGGAGGGTCTTACTGTGGGGGAGGGCCTGCCGGTGGATGTGGGGACATAGAAGGCTTACGCATGCCTGATACAAAGAGTTTTATGGAGGTGGATCTGTTCAGCTGAACCTCATGGTAGAGGTAAAGTAGGGGGTACTTTGAGTCTGAGGTCATTCTTGGGACTAGAGAGATGAGAGGGACGATGCAGTGGATGCTGGTTTAGGAGGATATATGGAGTATGTGGAGGAGAGGTAATGCTATTTGGTTGCATTTTCTTTTATGTATAAATTACTGGAGACAGGCGCAGGAATACGTAATAGTGGGTTTTAATACTCCCTCCAAATTACACAACATGCCATGAAAGGCAAAACAAACACGTATACAAAACACACAGGGATGTAACCCAAACAAAAGAGCGAGGTTAAACCTCTAATAGACGAGATCCGCAATACACTACACGGGACGAGACCCGTAATACACAACACGGTTCGAGACCTGTAATAACAATGCATGGGACGAGACCCGTAATACACAACACGGTTCGAGACCTGTAATAACAATGCATGGGACGAGACCTGCAATACACTACACGGGTCGAGACCTGTAATAACAATGCATGGGACGAGACCCGTAGTAACAAATGCACAAAACACGCAGGTACTCACAGGACCAATGGACATGGTAACAATACCCGACAAGACAATGGTGAACAGAGGGCCCATATATACAGTTACTAATTAGGGGATTTGGAATCAGGTGTGCGTAATGAGAAAGTTCAGTGAAGCCAAGAGGCCGGTGGCGAAGACCTCCGGAATTGGTACACGGAAAGAGCAGCAGTACCGGGAGAATCCGTGACAAATACAGCCAATGTCCACATTTAAGGAAATGCCAGATAGGCCCAGGAGGCAAAAAATGGACCAGCCTATAAAAAATGTTTTAGTTCTCACCAAATTAACATTATCTGGCTAATAATGGGGGCCTCTTGGGGAAAAATATGGTCCGGTGTGGGGGCCTCAAGGAATCTGCTAGGGCAGATTTCTAGTCCCAGTCCGCCCCTGTCCACATTCAAATGATGGGAGGTGAAAAT
This sequence comes from Oncorhynchus gorbuscha, assembly GCF_021184085.1. Classification (NCBI taxonomy): domain Eukaryota; kingdom Metazoa; phylum Chordata; class Actinopteri; order Salmoniformes; family Salmonidae; genus Oncorhynchus; species Oncorhynchus gorbuscha. Next base: position 85,085,283 of record NC_060174.1, read on the forward strand.
AAAGCAATTTTCCGTTTTATATTATAATTATTTGTATTATTATTAAATTGCCGGTTAGGGTTTAAGCCATACAAGAGACTTCAATACACCACACTAACCACAGGGTGGCACAGTAGTGCTCTGCCCAGCACTATCCACCCTCATGCTCCAGTACAGAGAAGGTATTAATTCCTCTCAGAGATGGCCTATTTTTTATTTATTTATTTTTTAACCTTTATTTAACTAGGCAAGTCAGTTAAGAACAAATTTTGACGGCCTACTCCGTCCAAACCCTCCCCTAGCCCGGACGATGCTGGGCCAATTGTACGCCGTCTTATGGGACTCCAGATCAAGGACAGTTGTGATACAGCCCGGGATCAAACCCGGGTCTGTAGTGACGCCTCTAGCACTGTGATACAGTGCCTTAGACCACTGTGCTACTTGGAACCCTAGCCCGCGGACTGACACTAATGTACTAAACGTAAAGATTTTGGCCTCACTGGAAAATGGACTCAGTGGGAGTGCTCAGATAGGATAAATGCCATTGACACCCAACATAATTAAAGCCTAAAACCGTTCCACAGTAAATGGGAGCATCGATGCCAATATATTCAACAAGTATCCAGGCTACATCAGTTCCTGGGTCTGTGTGGACGACTGACTCTAGCCCTTTCAGTTCAGCACTATGCCTGGCTGTTTTATTCGCCCTGAGTTTTAGTTGATTTTCAGCTATAATAAATGCTTTATCAGTGTGACGCTTGGATTAGAAAATCTCTGAAAATGTGTTCTAAAACTAATTACAGTAAACATTCCAAAATGGTAATCAAAAACAACACAGGAAATGTTATCAATGAGTATTGTCATACATAAGCATGACTCCAGGCTTTCAATAGTTTGTCTATTTAAAAAATAAAAAATAAAGTACAACCAGAGAGGGTAGACATCTGACTAGGGCTGCAACATTCCGGAACATTCCCAAATTCTCAGGTTTTACTCAAATCTTCTTTGGAGGATTCTGGATTTCCTGATTATTCCCCCCTAACACATCTGGGATTTCTGATAAAGCTACCGGACTTTTTGCATCCCTACATCTGACTGTAGCCTACCATCTTCGGTAAAAGTTGTATACTGTAGTACACTAGACTAACACTAGAGGGTTCCATTACCAGCATTAACCAGTACTACACTTATGGAGTTGCAGGAACACACAATGAGCTTCAACAGTCATTTCTACACCAGTTACTAAAAACCATACAACAGCTAAGTTCATAAGACACATCTCCAAATTGCAATGAAGCTATGGACCTCTATTTGATAAACTCCTTGAAGAACATCTACTTTAAATAAACAACAAATTACAATTGCAGAGATGACGCCAAAACTACAATTACTATTCCACCAACGGATTAAATTATCAAGATTGAAGACTCAGCATTTTTTGTCATTCATTATAACTTCATTTTGTGGCCAGGGCACAGAGCAGTTTGTTTAATCAGTTACCTTAATCAGTAACCTCAGGAAACCTTTTAAATAATTATCCCCATCCAACATATTCTCAAACCACAAAAGTTCAGTGACCACAAAAATCACACAAAACTAAGTCTACCATAACAGCAACAACATGAAACACACAGAATAGTTCAGTTATGTGTTGCTCAGGTTGCTTGCTGTATTACAGTAAATTAGTAGGGGCGGCCATGTTGTTTGGCTCTCTCCTCTCCGAGGCTGGATCAATGCCTGGGGTGGGTGGAGGCTAACGCCTACAGGCCAACGCCTACAGGCCAGGCTTAGCTGAGAAAACAATCCCAGGGATTTGGACAAAACCGGTCCCCCTCCATTCAACAGGCCCACTGTCTGAACCCTCACTATCCATTAGATCATATTTGGGTCAAAGAGCACATAAAGATGGGACCCCCTGGCTCCCCCACACACAAAGCCCTGTAGCCACCCCCCTCCCCCGACTCGAGAGGCCATTCACTGGACCCTGCCCCTTCCACTCACATTGCCCACAAGGGTCACATGAGTCCAATCAACCAAGGACAAAAATCCCCACTCTGCTTTGTTTTTAAAAACAAAATTGGGATCAAACTGAACTCATGGTGTCCCGTTGATGAAGGAGCATACTCATCATCAGGGGATGTGTCCTCCTCTAGTGTTCTCCTTTCCCTAAATCACCAAAGACCCTTAAAACAATCAAGATAGTCCAAGACAGCCTAACTCGCCACTATGACTAGCCACATTGGGTTTGATATGCAGAGGCCGTTGGTGATGGAGTGAATAGCTAAAGAAAAGTATCTCATTAGCTGATCTTTCTGAGGGGAGAGGTCAGGGTCTGCATATGCTGCCCAAAGACGGATGGGAAGGGAGAGGGCTGCCTGCTATAATAGGGAGCCGAAGGAGAACCTCTGGTCTCTTGTTTGCGCCGAAACAGATGGCAGGGTCTCCTGGCTTGATTAACCTGGTTAGGTCAGCTATAAGGAAGCCGATCTTAGATGATCCAGATTGAAAGAAAGGCTCTCATCTCTGGGAGAAATGATTCAAGTTGCTATAATACTTTGTCTAATGAGCACAGGACTTCGAAATAATAATGTCGACGTGAATATGATGGTGGTGATTTGGAAAATAAGGACATCTAAGCCTGTGCTGTGATTCCAGGCGTGTTTGAAGAGTGTCTAGATGAGTTGCTGTCAGTCTGGTGTGTGGCTGAGGTGTAATGTTGTCCATCTAGTTCGCACAACCTTCCAAAGCAAAATGGTTCCAAATAACACAGAGAGCGAGAAAGAGAGACAGACAGAGTCAGAGAGAGGGGGTGGGGGAAGGGAGAAGGATAGAGGAGAGGAAAATAGAGATCGCTAGAAAGAGAGACAGACAGAGTCAGAGAGAGGGGGTGGGGGAAGGGAGAAGGATAGAGGAGAGGAAAATAGAGATCGCTAGAAAGAGAGACAGACAGAGTCAGAGAGAGGGGGTGGGGGAAGGGAGAAGGATAGGGGAGAGGAAAATAGAGATCGCTAGAAAGAGAGACAGTCAGAGAGAGGGGGAGAAAAATGGATCGGAAAGAAATGAGAAGGATAGAGGAGAGGAAAATAGAGATCGCTAGAAAGAGAGACAGAGTCAGAGAGTGGGGGTGGGGGAAGGGAGAAGGATAGAGGAGAGGAAAATAGAGATCGCTAGAAAGAGAGACAGACAGAGTCAGAGAGAGGGGGTGGGGGAAGGGAGAAGGATAGAGGAGAGGAAAATAGAGATCGCTAGAAAGAGCGACAGAGTCAGAGAGAGGGGGTGGGGGAAGCGAGAAGGATAGAGGAGAGGAAAATAGAGATCGCTAGAAAGAGAGTGAGAGAAAGATAGAGGGAAAGATAGAAAGTGAGGAATACTAAAGCCCACCAGATAGCTCAGTTTAGTATAATGCCATGTTTGTATCGCTTCCTAGATGCACGGAAAAACTGAACCATTAGTGTCTGCAACGTTTCCCCCCTAACAGCAATCCAGGTGGCAGCAATAATGGCGTGCACCCTGCATATCTAATGATAGCATTTATTACCTACATAATGAGAGAGGAATGTAGGACATGGTCGCTAGGCAAGCACTGACACAATGCTAACCATTAGCACTTCCATTTGGTTCTATGTCAACAGACTACCGTCTCTTTCAGAAAATACCTATCTGGTCACTCTTACATGCAGAACACATACACCCACCCATGGCTCTACTGTCTGGTAGATGTAATAATTCCAACCACAACACTGACCATGTCATGTTCTTACTCAAGAGGCTTTTCGCTACAGCTCAACAGCAGGGGGTGCTGCTGTGATCAACAACACAAATGACCTCTTCATACGCAATACAACATGGCTTCGCATCAGCCTCCTGTAGTGGATCATATATTCTGTGCTACACTTAACGGCCCACTTACACTATACCCAAATGAGCTCCCGTAGTGGAAAGCAGCCACAGGGAATAAAGAGACACTAGTAAAAGAAGTGGCAGTGGTGGCATATTACTACATTTATTTGACTTGATTTAATGCCTTCTGCTTGGCAAGGCTTTTCTGGCATTAGGTGACTAAACACATTTAAGAACTGAGCAGTGAGTACTACATCTTTACCCCATCACTAGTATAGTGGAATATAATACTCCCTCTGTAGCCCAACTGACTTATTCAGATCAGCATAATTCCAATTCCTCCGGAGCTTTTAAAGAAATTGACAAAAAGGGATGACAGAGGGTTGAGGATCAATACATATGTTTTGTGGACAGAGAAGTGGGACTGGTGGAAGAGAGAAAAGTGTTGAATGAGAAAAGCAGTTGCCTTCAGATGTGAGAGGAGGGGAAGCTGGGGAGAATCTCATGGGGGGGGGGGGGGGTCTATGCATCTTCATTTGTCAGCCGCAGCAACGGTCCACCCAGTGACTTCATGGTTGTTACCCATGTTGACAGAGCTGATTTTCAAGGACACAGTTCTGCATAACAAGAACAGCACTATGGCTCTCCAACATCGTGTAAACCTTTAATTCATTTTTAGTATCTATACAGTATTGAACTGTGGGTTGGCATCTGAAGAGTCCACAGAGTATATGAGGAATGGGTCACCCAGAAAGCACCACATTAGAAAACAGGCAGACAAACTTGAGTCTATTTTTTATTGATTTTCTAACTGCAGATTGAAGGTATACAACTGGACATCGTTTATTTTTCTGAGACTCATAAATAAAAATACAAAAAAAATGTTCACTACAAAACAATCTACTGTTAGTAGGATGTAAAAAATATTATCTTTCACTATCGAAGGCACAAAATGTACTTAGTGACAACATGGATAATAAAACCTGCAGCATTTAAATCTCTTATTTCTTTTATTTTTTTTTCACACTCCATCATAGAAACACTGACATTTGACAAAGAGATGTGTCTGATCCTACACGGAAAGAAAAGTAAATCAACAGACAGATGCTGGGATCCGTGGCACAACATCGGAAGCAGGGCCACAGACACACAGCTAATCGCTGGAAAAGACAAAGGACCTTTGCAAAGTTCTAATGAAAATTAAATCATTTTTATTCAAATGACAGGAAAAAGTAGAAATGAAATGATAATAATTGGGCACCTTCTAAGATTAGGCGAAGATCAGGTGCTGAGGTAGACGAAAACGATAACAATTCAAATCATAATAAAAACACTATTTTCTTAATACAGAGCAACTCGACTGGCACTTGTGCTGTCACAACAAGGAAGAATATAACAAAATGACAGACAAGCCAGAAAGAGAGAAAGAGAGAGAAAAGCTTTGTAATGCTTGGTCCGACAGGGCAATTGGTCCTCAGTGCTAATATAAAAAGACAATGTCTTGGTGCTTTGATACTCAAACAGTTTAGTCTGGACCTCAAATGGCACATGCATGGGAACACTGCATGAAATGGCTACTCGTTCTAGAACACCACACTGAAACACAGAGTGCCTACTCCAGGGATGCCATGATTTTGTAAGGCTCGTCTTTGAATGTATTTCTTATCTTAAGAACAAGTACTTTATAAGAAACAAGTCGTAATGTTAAGCTGGGGCAACGCTATGGGTTTGTCAAGCTGCCAAAGTGGATGTTGAAGGACATTAACTGCTCAGTAAACCTGTTGCTGACAGCAAAATATTATTCACGAAAAAACATACTTAGACTTATTTCCAAAATGAACAGGTAACAGTCCTTCAGAACAGATTGAAAAAGCAAAATGCATACAATTTTCATGGCCCGTGAATGTTATTATCTTTATGTCTTATACGCTCAAGCTCCATAGTCTGTATTTTTGGGACACTTTTTCTTCCCTGCTTTTTGTGCGTTAACAAGTTACATTGCTTTTGGGTGTCAATTACAAACAAAAACATCAAAAGGTGGTTTACCCACTACCAATTTTAGGCCAATGCAGCCCTCCAGAACAGCTCCTTTTCTATTCTAAATGAGAAATCAGGTCATCTCAAATCATCATGACATCCCTAGAGTGCTGGAGACACCATTCATTATCTTCTGAAAGTACAGAAACTAAGTAGATATAGATGGACATTTTTGTTGAACAATTTCCATTTTAGGCACAACGATATTACAGAAACAGAGTAACATTGAGGGAAGAACTATATCAACGCCAATGGATTCTTTTTTCAACATGTTGAGAGAAAAGTGGCACAGAGCATTGTTTTTATTTTGTGTCTGATCTAATTAGTGCATTTTTCACTAATACACGCACCCACAGATACACTTTCATTTATGCACACACACAAAAAAAAGTATAAAACATTCAGAGAACAATGATAGGAGACTGAATCCCTCTGGTTATTGAAGTTTGATGAGATTGTTTCAGGCTCTCTGGCCTGGCACTCTGATTTGGTGACTGAAGTTATTATAGCGGATGAATATTGGATGAGGGAAATCCCTCGGCTCACAGTGTTCGATAATACAATGGCAAGACAATCATGACCACGTTCATGCCATTGCTTCTTTTTTTAATCACTTCAAGTACAAAAACAAAATGTTGGCAATAAAAGTTGATTGAAAATTGTGAATGACGTGTACTAATTGACCGATGGCAGCATCCCTGCCATCCATTTGAAATGATTTATTTCTTTTTTTCCACACGCACGTTTATGGCCGATAGATTTAGTCCTTCACCTACAATGCATTGACATCCAGAAAGCAACACTTACGACAACATATTCACACATTTAACATTACCAAAGAGGAGCAAGGCAAAAGATTCAAAACCAGAGAAAAAACTAGGTAATAAAAAAAAATATATACAAATATATGCCCTGCTGAAACCCTCGACAAATGGAAAGGGTCTGACACTGAATACAAAAATATTACAATTTTTATATATCAAACTGCCTCTGTTGGCTCTTGTTCAGGAATACACTCATTTCGAGAGAACTTGTCGACCAAGAGGATCTCTTTTTTTCTAACCTTCCTTTTTTCTTTGATTAACACTTGCAGTCCCAATTGTCCAACGCACACTGCACCGCTGCATATATGACCTGTTCTCGTGGTTCAACATTGGTGAACCTTTTTTTTTTCACATTACAAAACTACAATTCTATTCACATATTTTCAAGTTTAACGTTTTTTTTTTTAACTCTTAAAAGTACTATTACTTCTTCTACTGCGTACATCCCTCTTACCCCATACTTAAGGCTTCAACAGCTCCTCTGTTCTTAAGGTTACTGTCAGGGGGGGACTGTAAGATAAGAATAAACTCTTCTTTTAGATTTCCCCATCAATCTTACCCTTTATATAAATGTCACTTACACATATGACAAGACAATAAGTCAACACTTGAAAGCATGAGATGAAGTTGCAAAGATGCAAAACACAAACAGACAAAATAACGTGCTTTAACAAAAATGAAAACAAAACAACTTAGAGGTAGCTTTTATAAGAATGACCAAACCCACCAGCTCTTCAACAAGCAGGGTTAATAAAAAAATACCAAGTTTGGTAACAATAATGCACAAAAATACACAACAATAAAAATCTATTTTCACCGTGGCACTCATTTCCACGTACACATTGCTTTATCACATCTCCCTCGCGCAATAGTGCGGCTTTCGGACACACGCTCACAAAAAGTAAGAACACGTACAAAATTAAACAAAAAAACACAAGGGAACTAAAAACACGCACGAGGTCACAAAAAACGAGGTAATTCAAGTACAATGTGCTGAGATAAATCAAGATATAATAGGAAAGAGACAAAGCGAAGAAACAAAACCATATATTAAGAGTTGATTTATTGTGTCTTCTTACCGTTCGCCCCCTGGGCTGGCCAGGCCATGTCTCCTCCAATCAGTTTAGTCCCCCATCCCCCTCCCCTGCTAATAATTGAGTGTGATTATCCCGTTACCACTGAACTGACAGTGGTGCTCATAATGCCTTCATTATGCTGCCATATGAACAGACATAATGCTTGTTATAACAGGTTATGACAACATATTTTATTGATATAGCACTATTACAATTTTATGAAACTATTTTCCACTTGGCATCACATTCACGGTTATACTCCTCATAACAGTACATACAATCTGTTATAACAAGTGCCATATCTCCTTATTGTCGCATCATGAAGGCATCACAACCACCCCTCGGAGGTGTTACTGGTGCTACCCCTACACGTCATAGCTCCCGACCTCAATCCACAGCAGCCTTTGTCATTTCGGTCTCCATCACCATGGCATATAGAGAATATGAGATTATTCATGTGAGAAAATAGTTAATGTTATGAGTCAGACGACAGACTGCAATTTAGTGTAATTGATGATAATCTGCTTACATTTATATCAGTCCAGCATCTATAGCAGAAAGAAATGAGACATCTCCAGTTAATGCTGTATAGAGACTCATGGTTTAAGAGAAAACAGAGCAGCGGCTTCGCAGCGAGCTACCCCTCAAAAATATATCTGAAACATCAAACAGAGACTGCTGTCGTAATATGTCTTTACCTGTGCAATGAAGCTATGATAAACTGATGCGGAGACAAATATAAGGAGAATAAAAAAGTGACCGTCATGGCTCGACTCCCAAGAGGCTCCGGCGAAACCCGACTAGTGGCCTCAGCCGTTTTCAGCCCTTATCCAACAGAACCCTGGAAGCTCACCGGGAAGAGGGGATTTCCAATATGGGAATATCATCCTCTGTTAATCTCCCTTGCTGATCAAAAGATAACCCACTGTGTGGGTACAGAGGTGTTGTGCCCCAATCCAATTCAACTTTGCTTATGTTGATGCAGTACAACACATGGTGCTATTTTGCCATAGGTCTGGCTGACATGTGACACATGAGCCAGCCCTTAGGCTCTGATTCTCGAGGGCTATCTGAATGACACCACCGTAGGGGCTCTAAGTGCTCTGTGCCACCAGGTCTGAAGACACCATTTTGGAGCACTCTGGTAAATAATGGGATGGGTCGTAGGGGTCAACTGTGACATGTTCCTCAAGCAGGACATGACTTGGTGTCTAGTTTAATCCAATCAAATCAGGAAGGGATCTGTAGTATCAGGTAATGAAAGGATTGACCCACCAAGTTACAATATGATACAATCCCTTACCAGAAAAGGTGAGGGTGTCAAAACTACATTTAGTGATGGCCAGTGGTCTAAATGATGGGGATGTGTGGGTTCACATAGCCTTTGAGAACCATTTCAGCTCAGTTTCAGGTGTGGCTTGGGTGACATCTTTTGAGTCTTAAGGACAACAAACTCCATTGATGCGGATCCATCGATGAGGGTACACCCACAGGTTTTGCATTAGGCAATTTGAAAACTTGAAACAAAACGTTAATGGATGTATTGAACGACATGTGACTTGGAAGCGGTAATGTCCTCTGGTCAGAACTGCACTCTGCCCAGCCCTTTTCCTCAGTGTGCCCCTCTGTCATTCACTCTCTTTGCATTAGAAAATCACCTGTGCTTCCGTCTCGTGGATTTGCTCGCTTGACTTCTTGGCCACAGAGGCCTCGTTCTCCTCCTCCTTCTCTCACTCCCTTCCCCACTTCCTCTGCCCGCCCTCCTTCCCCCCGGCTGTTGTCTGGTGGCATCAGACGTAGCAGAGGTACAAGTAGGTCTTCTCTATCCTCCAGTCCGGGGGGATGTCTTCGGGCCTGTGGCCCTTCATGTGCTTCTGCATGGCTGAGAGGCTGGGGCAGTACTCCAGGCAGATGGTGCATTGGTACGGCGAGGCACCGTTGTGGGTGCGCAGGTGTTTTATCATGGCCGAGTAGTCCCTGGATCGCTGGTGGCACAGCTTGCACTCAAACGGCTTCTCACCTGGAGGGGGTGACAACGACGGACATGTCAACAACAAACAACATCAGGCTGAGGAATGGAACTCTATATGACCCATACAGTCAGTTGTTCCTACATTTACAAGGTTGTCAAGGTGTAACCACCCGTAGCAGATTACAGGAGCAACTTCTAGAGCCTCCTCACTTTTGCGTGTCAATGCTAGCAGAAAGAGCGTGATATCTAGTGGTCTCAATTAGCAATGACCATAATGTGTATAAAATACCCATGGCTAAATTGAAAGGTGCATGCGATAATGGATAATGGTATTTCATATAGCGCAGCTGTGCACTATATGAACCACCCCTATAATGTGCTTTACAAACCAAACCTATCCAGTTACACTGATGTACATGTGCCACATTTAATGTCTAACATCACCAATAGGACCTATGCCATTTTGGAACATCAAATCACAACTTCAATTTTATTACATTTGATTCTCGACTGTTCCAAAGCAGCTACATTTCAGTGCATGTGATATTCCGGACCAGTTCCCCCCCGAAACGTGCAAATGATTAGAGGGATGGCTAGGAATAATCCCCGGCACTCAATCCGACAGGCGCAAATTAGACATGTAAATGCCGACCTTTACCAATGGCATTTGAAATGAGGTGTTGGATGTGATTGGGGCCGTGAATGATACCGACGCTCACACCACGTTACAGAGGCCTCTCTCTGATGTGTCCCTGCATCAATTTTTTATTTTTATTTTTCAAAGCGCCAAACTTGACTTGTGGGAAGGGGGTCAGGGTTGTGTTTACGCAAATAGCCATGCCAAGAAGATGATTACGGGCCGTGTCGACTGACGAGGCCCCACGTGCCAGCAGTGTATACAATAACCACACTTTAAACAGGGTTGCCTCAGATAACTGGGCAATAATGAACTGCAAATGGGACCAGTATTGATCCGCCATTGACAGGTGGGACTCGGGGAGGGAGGGAAGGTTGCCAATGTCGATGATTTATCAAGCGGCCCCCTTTTGTGCACAGTGGCCTTTGACTGTGAGCTTGTCACTTGGTCTTGTCATCTCCAGTGCGCTTTAGCTCACCGCGAATTAAGGCCCCTGGCCCCGGCACCACAAAAGGGGAGGGGGGGGGGCATTAATTTGACAGCTGGCTTATTGAATGGGAGACAGGGGAGGGTTGGTGGGGGGTTGAAGCAGGTAAACCCTTGGCTCAACAGCAGACCTGGGATACTAGGTGGTGTGTGTCCCTCATAGCACCCTGGTTCACAGCACTTGACCCTCATCCTTATATCTGGGGACGTAAATTCAGCCATCATGAGAGTGACAATTGCCAGCGGCCGCCTGACACCTTGTTGACACATTTATGAGCTGGAAAGGCCTGGGAGCTGGAAAGGCCTGGGATCAATATGGTGGCTCCTCCACAAGCCTGTATTTACTGGCCCTTGGAAACATTCATAAAACAGTCTGTGTACAGTATGCTTTGTAAAATGAGCAAATCAGGTGAGCACATTGCTCCCAGACTATCTTAACGCCCAGTATAAAACTACTGAACACTTGTCATACACTTCCCCTCCTTCTGCGTTACAACACTGAAGTCAATCTGTTATGGAGCCGAGCTGGATCTCCAGTGAGTTAACTAGTCTCTAGAGGGAACTGTACTGGTAGAAACTATTAGCATTGTACACTATCCCTTTAACTCTCTTGAACAAGCCATGAAAGCTTGTACAATTTTCCCAGTGTAACATTTCTTCCCAGTGTAACAGTTCTGCCATTTGTATCCGTGCTATAGCCCTGACAATCTATCAGCGTATCAGAGTTAACATTTTCCCAGTTTAACGGAGTTGACATACACTCCCGTTCAAAAGTTTGGGGTCACTTAGAAATGTCCTTGTTTTTGAAAGAAAATATAATTTTTTGTCCATTTAAAATAACATCAAATTGATCAGAAATACAGTGTAGACATTGTTAATGTTGTAAATGACTATTGTAGCTGGAAACGGCAGATTTTTAATGGAATATCTACATACGTGTACAGAGGCCCATTATCAGCAACCATCACTCCTGTGTTCCAATGGCATGTTGTGTTAGCTAATCCAAGATTATAATTTTAAAAGCTAATTGATTATTAGAAAACCCTTTTGCAATATGTTAGCACAGCTGAAAACTGTTTCTCTAACTAAAGAAGCAATAAAACTGTCCTTCTTTAGACTAGTTGAGTGTCTGGAGCATCAGCATTTGTGGGTGCGATTTCAGGCTCAAAATGGCCAGAAACAAAGAACTTTCTTCTGAAACTCCTCAGTCTATTCTTTTTCTGAGAAATGAAGGCTATTCCATGTGAGAAATTGCCAAGTAACTGAAGATCTTGTACAACGCTGTGTATTAGTTCCTTAACAGAACAGGGCAAACGGGCTCTAACCAGAATAGACAGAGGTGTGGGAGGCCCTGGTGCACAACTGAGCAAGAGGACAAGTACATTTGAGTGTCTAGTTT